>NC_091295.1:21731690-21829190 GCF_038502225.1 Cherax quadricarinatus | reverse complement strand
ACGTGTGGCATTTTTTCCCTGTGATCCCTAGGTCTGTGGTCCCACTGGGACAAATTGATACTGTTAACTTATATCCCTGTACTTGCCGATCTTGTACTCCTCTCTGTGGTCAGCAGCTCCTCCCTGTCGCCCAACACTGTGATGGATGTAGGTGTCAGCCAGCGTCGGCACACAGGTATAATCCCATGCTAAGAGCTTGGCATTCTTCCAAGGATAGATGGTGATCCTGTCGGGACAGTTTGCTAGGTTATGGGTATTGTTGGCCGCTAGTGATCAGGGTTCTCTCTCGGCTGGGCATCTAGTTGTAGCAAGGGTTTTTTTCATGATGTCGTTGACTTCATCGTGTCTTGCGTGCCAGTCCTTGGTTTTGTAAGAGTTAAGTCCATGTAGACCATATTGGTCGGCTTGAGCATTGCCGCAAATACACGTATATTCCATGTGAATTGGGGCAGCAAGGTGGAGAGCCTGTTATGGGACTATGGGACCCAACACATATTGAGTATACAAGTAACAGCTACTCTGGAATACCTAATTATATTGAATTGATGGGAACTCAGCCCTAAATGTCATAAGGGCAGATCACTCTTATGGCTGTAAGGCAGCTGAGTCAAGCCTGCTTTTCTCAGTATAATAGGTTATACTATAGACACACAAACACACAATTTAAGTAAGTAGTTTATAAAGTTGTATTTCTTTTTGTAAAAGTAAAATAAGGTGTGGTAGAATTGTGGTAACTAGAGAATTGTGCTTGCCAACAGTCTTTTGTTGTTTGGTGGGTGTGGGAGGAGCTTAGTCAGGCCCCTCCCTCTCCCTCACTTTTTTGTTGACTTGAAGCTGGCAGGACCTCTGGGTCCTTCTTTCTATTTTTGGGGGGCATTATGTGTGCCCCAGGGGTGAGTTTAATAACTTAAGTTGTGGCCACCATACCCAGGGTGACTAAAGTGTGTCAAAACACTGGTTAGTCCAGAGATTAGTCAAGAAGAGAGAAGGGCAAATTGCTGAGATGCACCATGTGGGCTGTTCCCAGGAGAGCAGCTAAGGAGTGTGTAGACTTATGTTTTGTATATTGTATATCTAGAATATAGTTCTATTTTGTATAGTAGTTTAAATAACCTGTGAAGAGGGCTGGTGAAAGGATTTCAGACACTGAGGATGATCAATCATGAATGTAAGTATTACCCTAGACCGTTAAGGCTCTTATGTAAAAAGCTTCCCCACACTGGTAGTCTTCAAGCTGGCACTGGACAAGCACCTAAAGTCAGTTCCGGATCAGCCGGGCTGTGGCTCGTACGTTGGTTTGCGTGCAGCCAGCAGCAACAGCCTGGTTGATCAGGCTCTGATCCACCAGGAGGCCTGGTCTCAGACCGGGCCGCGGGGGCGTTGACCCCCGGAACTCTCTCCAGGTAAACTCCAGGTAAACACTAGAACATGTAGTGAGAACCTTACTATCAAGGTAATAAGGGACAACAACAAAACAGAGCCACTGCAATACATAGGATCTTAGGGTCGAGGAGTGTTCCCATTGGCGAAATGGGAAGTGTATGTAGGAAGTCCCAAGAGTGATGTGCACTTACAGCTTGGAGACGTGCAGTCTCCCTGTCTGATGTTACAGCCCCGAGCATGTTGGCAAGCACCTTTTCAACAACTTGACTGTTTGAAGGCCAGTGCTGCACTAGCTTTTGGTGCTGGAGCATCAAGAGTCTCCCATCCAGTGATGGCACTGGCACAGCTAGGGCCCTGTATTCCTGCTGAGTCACTGAGGTTGTCTGGAAGAAATTGTTTTATTAACTCGTTTGATGCTAAGGAAGAGGATAGGAAAGCTGGTAGGGCAATCTAGGAGGATTTGCATACTCCCAGCCCCCCATCCCAAGCCTGTCCTTCTTCAAGGGAAAGATTCAATACACTCTCTAGCATGGTCTTAAGAATGGAGCCATATTCCTTGAGTTTCGGACTGCTGAAGGCTCAGGAGCATCTCAGGAAGTAGGTAAGTTTTGGGATTGACAGGCACCTGGTGAGTAGATAGAAGTCATCATGTGAATCGATGTCTTTCATCCTGCCTTCCATCGTCCTGAGGTCTGAGATTTTCTTTTCTAGGATCAGATCAGCGGCATTGGGCCCAATAGGAGCACCATGGAGAGTGCTGTCGGCTGAATCAATGGTGCGTGTTCCTGGTAAAGCAGCACTAATATTCTGGATCATCTGTCTATTGGTAGGAACTATTTCACATTTGGTGGGGTTTAAAGATAAGCCCAGGCTCTCTCCCATGTCTTCAATTTTTCTGATGTCCTTCAAGGAGAGATTCTGTAATGATAGCTAGGATACCATCATTCAAGAACCAGATATTGTGCTCACTGGAGAGCCCGTCTCTGACTTCCTTGATGACCAGACAGACTAGAAAGGTAAGAGGGTCCCCTTGTTGCACACCCTCACACGAGTCAATTTCATGGTCCCCAAACAATAGTTTAGAAGTCACACTATAACACAGTTCTATGAAGGAATAGAGAGAAGGGAAATGTCTAGAAACTGCTTGGAGAGCAGCATCCCTTCTGACTAAGTTGAAAGCGTTGGCAAAGTTCAATTTGATCAAGGCTTTTTCATCTGACATGTTGATGTATACTCATGCTGCATGAGCAGCTGCTTCACAGCCTTGTTGAACACCAAAATCGAGCTGAGTTGGTTTCAACATTGCAGCAGCCTCTTGACTCATCATTCTTACTGCAGGCTTGGCGACTAGGCGCCGAAGGGTGTTGCCCACTGCAATGGGCCTGTTTCCTCCATCCTTTTCCCGGAGGGCACATAGTGATGCACGAAAGAAGAGGGGTCTAATGGCCTCCAGACACTGCCAGTCAGGCACACATTGGAAAGATTGGTAAGTTCATACAGTAACCTCTCTGAAACATCACCAAGTGCTGGACTGAGCATTTGTTTTAAGTGTTGAGGCCTACTGAGCCCTGTGGAAATGATATAGCAGCTTTATGCATATCAGCATCCTGTAAGGTTAAATGTTCTTCACCTGCTGTTATATATATATATATATATATATATATATATATATATATATATATATATATATATATATATATATATATATATAAAAGGCATTATATATATAATGTGTGTGTGTGTATGTACTCACCTAGTTGAGGTTGCAGGGGTCGAGTGTGTGTGTGTACTCACCTAATTGTGTTCATTAAATTGTGGTTGCAGGGATCGAGATTCAGCTCCTGGCCCCGCCTCTTCACTGATCGCTACTAGGTCCTCTCTCTCTCTGCTTCCTGATCTTTGTCATACCTCGTCTTAAAGCTATGTATGGTTCCTGCCTCCACTATATCACTTGCTAGGCTATTCCACATCTTGACGGCTCTGTGACTGAAGAAATACTTCCTAACATCCATCTGACTCGTCTGAGTCTTCAACTTTCAATTGTGACCCCTTGTTTCTGTGTCCCCTCTCTGGAACAACCTGTCTGTGCCCACCTTATCTATTCAACGCAGTATTTTGTATGTCGTTATCATGTCTCCCCTAACCCTCCTGTCCTCCAGTGTCGTCAGGCCAATTTCCCTTAAACTTTCTTCGTAGGACATTCCCCTTACCTTAGGAACTAACCTTGTTGCAAACCTTTGCACTTTCTCTAATTTCTTGACGTGCTCTACCAGGTGTGGGTTCCAAACTGGTGCTGCGTACTCCAGTATGGGCCTGATGTACACAGTGTACAGTGTCTTGAACGATTCCTTACTAAGGTATCGGAACGCTATTCTCAGGTTTGCCAGGTGCCCAAATGCTGCAGCAGTTATCTGGCTGATGTGTGCCTTCGGAGACATGCTCGGTGTTATGGTCACCCCAAGATCTTTCTCTTTGAGCGAGGTTTGCCGTCTTTGGCCACCTAGCCTATACTCTGTCTGCGGTCTTCTTTGACCTTCTCCTATCTTCATGACTTTGCATTTGGCGGGGTTGAATTCAAGAAGCCAGTTGCTGGACCACGTGTCCAGCCTGTCCAGGTCTCTGTGGAGTCCTGCATGATCTTCATCTGATTTAATTCTCCTCATTAACTTCACATCATCTGAGAATAAATAAAAAAAAGGCACAATACCGTGACTGGAACGATACACAAATAACCCGCACATAAAAGAGAGAAGCTTACGACGACGTTTCGGTCCAACTTGGACCATTGACAAAGTCACTTTGTCAATGGTCCAAGTCGGACCGAAACGTCGTCGTAAGCTTCTCTCTTTTATGTGCGGGTTATTTGTGTATCATCTGAGAATAAGGACACCTCTGAGTCCATCCCTTGTGTGTGTGTGTGTGTGTGTGTGTGTGTGTGTGTGTGTGTGTGTGTGTGTGTGTGTGTGTGTGTGTACTAACCTAATTGTACTCACCTAATTGTGGTTGCAGGGGCCGAGACACAGCTCCTGGCCAAGCCTCTTCACTGATCCCTACTAGGTCCTCTCTCTCTCTGTGCTTCCAGAGCTTTGTCATACCTCGTCTTAAAGCTGTGTGTGTATTTGTGTGTGTATGTGTGTGTGTGTATGTGTGTGTGTGTGTGTGTGTGTGTGTGTGTGTGTGTGTGTGTGTGTGTGTGTGTGTGTGTGTGTGTGTGTGCGTGAGTGTGTCGTTCTGCATACGTAAAACTTGCGATTTTGGCTTACATAACAACGCTGGCCGAATAAGGTAAGCGAAATTTTGTGTATGTAATAATTTTGCAAAAATCATTCTGAATCTAACCAAAAAAATATATTTCATTGTATTTGTTAGTAGTCAACTTTTCTTCTGGGGGGTGTATCCGGTTTAGGGGCCTTCCTCTGGGCGGTGTATCCGGTTTAGGGGCCTTCCTCTGGGCGGTGTATCCGGTTTAGGCCTTCCACTGGGCGGTGTATCCGGTCTAGGACCAGCGGCTGGAGGGTCACCTTTTTCACACCTAGGTGTTACTTCCGGTTTTGACCATGACCTCGCCCTCGAGACTACCTCACCCTTGACCCCCCCGCCCACGACCCCCCCCCCCGTCGCGCCCCCGCCGTCGCGCCGCGCGCCCGCCCGCGCGCCCGCCCGCGCCCTTCGCGACCCCCCGCCCGCGCGCCCGCCCGCGCGCCCCGCCCCGCCCGCGCGCCCGCCCGCGCCCTTCGCGAGCCCCGCCCGCGCCTTCTGCTGCGCCTTCTGCAGCGTCGTCCGGATCGCCCCCGCGCCTCGAATTTTTTTCCGATTTTTTTCGAATTTTTTTTTAATTTCATTTTCTTGTGCTCTCCATCTCCTCGGATCAAGTTTTTAAGGTTCCCCCTCTCACTTTCACCCCCACCCCAAAATTTCTCGATATTACCAAGTTTTTGGATTCCACCCTATGGGGGTTTCGAAAGTCTCCATCTCCTCGGATCAAGTTTTTCGAAATTCTCCAATTCCTCGGATCAAGTTTTTTGGATTCCTCCCTATGGGGTTTTCGAAATTCTCCATCTCCTTGGATCAAGTTTTTCTCGAAATCAAAGTCTCCATCTCCTTGGATCAAATTTTTGGATTACCCCTCTCACTTTCACTCCCACCCCAAAATTTCTCGATAATACAATTTTTTGGATCCCCCCTATGGGGTTTTCGAAATTCTCCATCTCCTTGGATCAAGGTTTTTTGGATTCCCCCCTCTGGGGGTAAAGCATTCAAATGAACTCCTCCTATGGGGCATGGTGCTCTCTCTTACTACAGGTCTAAACAAGTGTGACGTCAGTATTCCTCTCATTAATGTGTTTACTCGACGGTCAGTGACGTCACGCGATGACCCCCACACACACAGGCTGATTCATGACGACCCTTTTTAGTTCATTAAAGTTAATAAGGGGATATAGTACCTACATCATAGGGAAAACATTTTCACTCTTAACCCAGGTTAATCCAAATAATTTCACATTTTTGTTTCGTTAATACCCACAACAATCCAACAATTTCTTTACAACACAAGTCTAGACATTTTTCTCGTTTTAACTATTTCATCTCAGGTCACTCCCCCACGAAGTAACCTCCTCCCCACCCTCCCGAACCCTCACACGCCAACCAACACCTCACAATTTTCACTCATAACCCCCAATTTTTTCTCGTTTTAACCCTTTTAGTTCATTAAAGTTAATAAGGGGATACAGTACATCAGAAAGTCACCACAACACTTATAACCACTTTTCGATAATTCACTAGTCACAATTTTACATATTACGAAGTTAATACGCACACACACCTCACTTGAACACCTTCAAAACACTCTCTTAAATCATTTGAATACTCACAAAAATACCTTTATACATTTCCAAACAACACTGAAATACTCCAAAACATCATTCGAACACCCCCAAAATCACCTCTGAATACTCCCAGAACACCTTCATAAGTACTCTTGCACATCATTTGAACACCTTCATAAGTACTCTCATAATCATTTGTACACCTTCAAAAACACCTTTGAACACCCTTGATCACCTTCAAAAAACAACATTTGAACACACTCAAAACACCTTTGAACACCTTTGAACATTTCCAAACAACACTGAAACACTTCCAAAAACACTATTTGAGTACTCCCAATTACACCACTGATTACTACTAAAACACCGCTGAATTCAATCAAAACACCCTTCAACACCTTCAAACACCCTTGAACACCTTCAAAACACTCTTGAACACCTTCAAAAACACCTTTGAACATTTCCAAAACACTATTTGAGTACTCCCAATTACACCACTGATTACTACTAAAACACCGCTGAATTCAATCAAAACACCCTTCAACACCTTCAAAACACCTTTGAACACTTTTTGAACATTTCCTTCACTATTTGAGTACTCCCAATTACACCACTGATTACTACTAAAACACCGCTGAATTCAATCAAAACACCCTTCAACACCTTCAAACACCCTTGAACACCTTCAAAACACTCTTGAACACCTTCAAAAACACCTTTGAACATTTCCAAAACACTATTTGAGTACTCCCAATTACACCACTGATTACTACTAAAACACCGCTGAATTCAATCAAAACACCCTTCATCACCTTCAAACACCCTTGAACACCTTCAAAACACTCTTGAACACCTTCAAAAACACCTTTGAACATTTCCAATCAACACTGAAACACTTCCAAAAACACTATTTGAGTACTCCCAATTACACCACTGATTACTACTAAAACACCGCTGAATTCAATCAAAACACCCTTCTACACCTTCAAACACCCTTGAACACCTTCAAAACACTCTTGAACACCTTCAAAAACACCTTTGAACATTTCCAATCAACACTGAAACACTTCCAAAAACACTATTTGAGTACTCCCAATTACACCACTGAATACTACTAAAACACCGCTGAATTCAATCAAAACACCCTTCAACACCTTCAAAACACCTTTGAACACCTTTGAACATTTCCAAAACACTATTTGAGTACTCCCAATTACACCACTGATTACTACTAAAACACCGCTGAATTCAATCAAAACACCCTTCAACACCTTCAAAACACCTTTGAACACCTTCAAAACACCTTTGAACACATTCAAAACACCTTTGAATAACCTCAAAACACCTTTGAACACTTTCAAAACACCCTTGAACACCCTTGATCACCTTCAAAAAAAACATTTGAACACACTCAAAACACCTTTGAACACCTTTGAACATTTCCAAACAACACTGAAACACTTCCAAAAACACCATTTGAGTACTCCCAATTACACCACTGATTACTACTAAAACACCGCTGAATTCAATCAAAACACCCTTCAACACCTTCAAACACCCTTGAACACACTCAAAACACCCTTCAAACCTTCAAAATACCTTTGAACACCTTCAAAACTCCTTTGAACACATCCAAACAACACTGAAACACTTCCAAAAAACACCATTTGAGTACTCCCAATTACACCACTGATTACTACTAAAACACCGCTGAATTCAATCAAAACACCCTTCAACACCTTCAAACACCCTTGAACACACTCAAAACACCCTTCAACACCTTCAAAATACCTTTGAACACCTTCAAAACACCTTTGAACACATCCAAAACACTCTCATAATCATTTGAACACACTCAAAACACCTTTGAATAACCTCAAAACACCTTTGAACACCTTCAAAACACCCTTGAACACCCTTGATCACCTTCAAAAAAAACAACATTTGAACACACTCAAAACACCTTTTGAACACCTTTGAACATTTCCAAACAACACTGAAACACTTCCAAAAACACCATTTGAGTACTCCCAAATACACCACTGAATACTAAAACACCACTGAATACACTCAAAAACACCACCAAAATCACCATAAACTAAGATCAACACCCACATCCCACAACACCTACAACCCACAACACCCACAATTTTTTCTCGTTTTATCTAATTTCATCAGAAAGTCACAACACCCACACCCCCCATTTTTTTCTCGTTTTAACCCTTTTAGTTCATTAAAGTTAATAAGGGGACACACTACATCAGAAAAAGTCTCATCAACAACCCACTTATAACGTCTTTTCGGCATCTCTAGTTCGACAACAACACCCACATCCCACAACACCCACATCCCACATCCCACACACACACACCTTAACCTAGCCTAACCTAACCTAACTTATCCTAACCTAACCTAACCTAACCTAACCTAACCTAACCTAACTTATCCTAACCTAGCCTAACCTTAACCTAACCTAACCTTACCTAACTTATCCTAACCTAACCTAACCTAGCCTAACCTAACCTAACTTAACCTAACCTAACCTAACCTAACCTAACCGAACCGAACCTAACCTAACCTAACCTAACCTAACCTAACCTAACCTAACCTAACCGAACCTAACCTAACCTAGCCTAACCTAACCTAACTTAACCAAACCTAACCTAACCTAGCCGAACATAACCTTACCTAACATAACCTAACCTAACCTTACCTAACATAACCTAACCTAACCTTACCACTTAACCCAACCTAACCTTACCGATCCTACCCTAACCTAACTTAACCTAACCTAACCTAACCTAACCTAACCTTACCTAACACAACCTAACCTAACCTTACCTAACCTAACCTAACCTAACCGAACCTAACCTAACCTAACCTCCTAACCGAACCTAACCTAACCTAGCCTAACCTAACCTAACTTAACCAAACCTAACCTAACCTAGCCGAACCTAACCTTACCTAACATAACCTAACCTAACCTTACCTAACATAACCTAACCTAACCTTACCACTTAACCCAACCTAACCTTACCGATCCTACCCTAACCTAACTTAACCTAACCTAACCTAACCTAACCTAACCTTACCTAACACAACCTAACCTAACCTTACCTAACCTAACCTAACCTAACCGAACCTAACCTAACCTAACCTTACCTAACATAACCTAGCCTAACCTAACCGAACCTACCCTAACCTAACTTAACCTAACCTAACCTATCCTAACCTAACTTATCCTAACCTAGCCTAACCTAACCTAACCTTACCTAACATAACCTAACCTAACCTATCTTAACCTAACCCAACCTAGCCGAACCTATCCTAACCTAACCTAAAATATATTGGAACACCCCCAAAATACATTAGAGTACTCCAGAATTACTTTGAACGACTCCATTTTGGATATTTCCAAATTAGTTTTGAAAACTTTATCGTAAAATCGAACATTATTTTCTTGTGGGTAAACACACTCAATGGTAGAAATACTTACTCGATTTCCGAATAGAAGCACTGTCCTCGCTCTGAGTGTCTCATTGTGGGTCACCCCCTCCCCCAACACATGGTGTAATGCGGTTCACACCTAAGGTAGATTTAAGATAATCATGAACACCTGCGCCAACACAGGTCAGACAGACGCCATGAAATGCGGGTAACATCCAAGGTAGAAAATCATCTCTTTCCAGACCAACTGTCTATCCTAACCTAACCTAACCTAACCTAACCTAACTTATCCTAATCTAACCTATCCTAACCTAACCTAACCTAACCTTACCTAACTCCATTAAACACCTCGAATACTACCTAACTTAACCTAACCTAACCTTACCTAACCTACTGAACCTAACCTAACCTAACCTAAATCAAACACCTCTATCCTAACCTAACCTAACCTTACCTAACCTAACTCCATCAAATACCTCGAATACTACCTAACTTAACCTTAACCTAACCTTACCTAACCTACCGAACCTAACCTAACCTAACCTAACCTATCCTAACCTAACCTAACCTAACCTAACTTATCCTAATCTAACCTATCCTCACCTAACCTAACCTAACCTATCCTAACCTTACCTAACCTAACCTAACTCACTCACAAACACCTTTGAACATTTCCAAACAACACTGAAGCACTTCCAAAATATCATTTTGATTACTCTCAAATAAGATTTGACAGCTCTAATTTATCTACACTTACACATTTCATTAAATTACAACTCATCCCCCCCCCCCAAACTCCTCCCTCATTCTCCAGACTTTACAACATTAGCACAAAAAAAAACTAACTCATACACTTATGACATGAGACATTACCATATCTAACACACTGACTAACTTTGAACCATCTCTGAACACCACTGATCTTCTTCAAAAATACTCTGCACATCATTTGAACACCTTCAAAAAACACCATCAAACACCTCCGAATACTCCCAAAAAAAACACTACTGATTACTACCAAATCACCACTGATTACTACCAAATCACCGTCAAAATCACCAGAAACTAAGTTTAACATCAGCATCTAACATCCTTTTTATAGAAATCCCCTCAAATCACTATAACCAAGAACTCCCTCCCCATTTGGCGCATAAAAAAAAAAAAAAAGCATGAACACAAACCTAATACACAAACACTTAGTACATGATCACCATCAACTGAAAACATATCTTGTACACACACATAATCTAAGACAACCACCAACTACATTCACCCATGTTCACTTACCTCAAAATCACTAATATCACAAAAAACAATCATTTTTATAAACATTTCACACACACACACACACAAAAAAAAAAAAAATCATATTTGACAATATCTAAGCGCACTCACCTCACTACCACCAACACACGATGTCTCACCTCACAGGACCGACGAGCTCACCTCCAGTGACGTCACACTCCCATTGTGTTACTTGGTGGTTGGTAACATCACACCTAACCCCCCCCCCTTGTTTCAACCTGTTGTACCCTACATTATCTAAGAACACTATATCCAAGACGATTACCAGATTTTATGACCCCCAACACCAAGATCACAGAAAAACACACATTTTTATAATTATTCACACAAAAATCACGATCACCAATTCCATATCATGTTTACCGTCATCTATCAACACTAATCACCAAGATCACCAAAAAATCTAAGATCATGCATCTCAAAACTACTATGATCACTGAAAACACTTATTTTTAAACATTCGCACAAAAATAAGACATACACAAAAATACCACAACACTTCCACCAACATCTATAACATAACATGAGCACTATAACATATCACTATCACAAAAAAAAAAATAATACACAGACACCCACATATTATACATTTCAATTGCAAATTTAAGACATGAGACATACACACCAAATCTAAGACATTCACCTCCAACTAAGACATACACATCACCCCTAAAACTTCCTTCCTTATTCATTCCGTATATCTCCTAGAGCTGTTTTAACCCCGACGGATCCATCACGACGTAGGAGCCAGAGGAACCATCACCACTCCAACACCACCTACTACACTCTGGCTCCTACGTCGTGATGGATCCGTCGGGGTTAAAACAGCTCTAGGAGATATACGGAATGAATAAGGAAGGAAGTTTTAGGGGTGATGTGTATGTCTTAGTTGGAGGTGAATGTCTTAGACTTGGTGTGTATGTCTCATGTCTTAAATTTGCAATTGAAATGTATAATATGTGGGTGTCTGTGTATTATTTTTTTTTGTGATAGTGATATGTTATAGTGCTCATGTTATGTTATAGATGTTGGTGGAAGTGTTGTGGTATTTTTGTGTATGTCTTATTTTTGTGCGAATGTTTTAAAAATAAGTGTTTTCAGTGATCATAGTAGTTTTGAGATGCATGATCTTAGATTTTTTGGTGATCTTGGTGATTAGTGTTGATAGATGACGGTAGACATGATATGGAATTGGTGATCGTGATTTTTGTGTGAATAATTATAAAAATGTGTGTTTTTCTGTGATCTTGGTGTTGGGGGTCATAAAATCTGGTAATCGTCTTGGATATAGTGTTCTTAGATAATGTAGGGTACAACAGGTTGAAACAAGGGGGGGGGGGTTAGGTGTGATGTTACCAACCACCAAGTAACACAATGGGAGTGTGACGTCACTGGAGGTGAGCTCGTCGGTCCTGTGAGGTGAGACATCGTGTGTTGGTGGTAGTGAGGTGAGTGCGCTTAGATATTGTCAAATATGATTTTTTTTTTTTGTGTGTGTGTGTGTGTGTGTGAAATGTTTATAAAAATGATTGTTTTTTGTGATATTAGTGATTTTGAGGTAAGTGAACATGGGTGAATGTAGTTGGTGGTTGTCTTAGATTATGTGTGTGTACAAGATATGTTTTCAGTTGATGGTGATCATGTACTAAGTGTTTGTGTATTAGGTTTGTGTTCATGCTTTTTTTTTTTTTTTTTTATGCGCCAAATGGGGAGGGAGTTCTTGGTTATAGTGATTTGAGGGGATTTCTATAAAAAGGATGTTAGATGCTGATGTTAAACTTAGTTTCTGGTGATTTTGACGGTGATTTGGTAGTAATCAGTGGTGATTTGGTAGTAATCAGTAGTGTTTTTTTTGGGAGTATTCGGAGGTGTTTGATGGTGTTTTTTGAAGGTGTTCAAATGATGTGCAGAGTATTTTTGAAGAAGATCAGTGGTGTTCAGAGATGGTTCAAAGTTAGTCAGTGTGTTAGATATGGTAATGTCTCATGTCATAAGTGTATGAGTTAGTTTTTTTTTGTGCTAATGTTGTAAAGTCTGGAGAATGAGGGAGGAGTTGGGGGGGGGGATGAGTTGTAATTTAATGAAATGTGTAAGTGTAGATAAATTAGAGCTGTCAAATCTTATTTGAGAGTAATCAAAATGATATTTTGGAAGTGCTTCAGTGTTGTTTGGAAATGTTCAAAGGTGTTTGTGAGTGAGTTAGGTTAGGTTAGGTAAGGTTAGGATAGGTTAGGTTAGGTTAGGTGAGGATAGGTTAGATTAGGATAAGTTAGGTTAGGTTAGGTTAGGTTAGGATAGGTTAGGTTAGGTTAGGTTAGGTTCGGTAGGTTAGGTAAGGTTAGGTTAAGGTTAAGTTAGGTAGTATTCGAGGTATTTGATGGAGTTAGGTTAGGTAAGGTTAGGTTAGGTTAGGATAGAGGTGTTTGATTTAGGTTAGGTTAGGTTAGGTTCAGTAGGTTAGGTAAGGTTAGGTTAGGTTAAGTTAGGTAGTATTCGAGGTGTTTAATGGAGTTAGGTAAGGTTAGGTTAGGTTAGGTTAGGATAGGTTAGATTAGGATAAGTTAGGTTAGGTTAGGTTAGGTTAGGTTAGGATAGACAGTTGGTCTGGAAAGAGATGATTTTCTACCTTGGATGTTACCCGCATTTCATGGCGTCTGTCTGACCTGTGTTGGCGCAGGTGTTCGGTAAGGCGATGATTATCTTAAATCTACCTTAGGTGTGAACCGCATTACACCATGTGTTGGGGGAGGGGGTGACCCACAATGAGACACTCAGAGCGAGGACAGTGCTTCTATTCGGAAATCGAGTAAATATTTCTACCATTGAGTGTTTACCCACAAGAAAATAATGTTCGATTTTACGATAAAGTTTTCAAAACTAATTTGGAAATATCCAAAATGGAGTCGTTCAAAGTAATTCTGGAGTACTCTAATGTATTTTGGGGGTGTTCCAATATATTTTAGGTTAGGTTAGGATAGGTTCGGCTAGGTTGGGTTAGGTTAAGATAGGTTAGGTTAGGTTATGTTAGGTAAGGTTAGGTTAGGTTAGGCTAGGTTAGGATAAGTTAGGTTAGGATAGGTTAGGTTAGGTTAAGTTAGGTTAGGGTAGGTTCGGTTAGGTTAGGCTAGGTTATGTTAGGTAAGGTTAGGTTAGGTTAGGTTCGGTTAGGTTAGGTTAGGTTAGGTAAGGTTAGGTTAGGTTGTGTTAGGTAAGGTTAGGTTAGGTTAGGTTAGGTTAGGTTAAGTTAGGTTAGGGTAGGATCGGTAAGGTTAGGTTGGGTTAAGTGGTAAGGTTAGGTTAGGTTATGTTAGGTAAGGTTAGGTTAGGTTATGTTAGGTAAGGTTAGGTTCGGCTAGGTTAGGTTAGGTTTGGTTAAGTTAGGTTAGGTTAGGCTAGGTTAGGTTAGGTTCGGTTAGGTTAGGTTAGGTTAGGTTAGGTTAGGTTAGGTTAGGTTCGGTTCGGTTAGGTTAGGTTAGGTTAGGTTAGGTTAAGTTAGGTTAGGTTAGGCTAGGTTAGGTTAGGTTAGGATAAGTTAGGTAAGGTTAGGTTAGGTTAAGGTTAGGCTAGGTTAGGATAAGTTAGGTTAGGTTAGGTTAGGTTAGGTTAGGATAAGTTAGGTTAGGTTAGGCTAGGTTAGGGTGTGTGTGTGTGGGATGTGGGATGTGGGTGTTGTGGGATGTGGGTGTTGTTGTCGAACTAGAGATGCCGAAAAGACGTTATAAGTGGGTTGTTGATGAGACTTTTTCTGATGTAGTGTGTCCCCTTATTAACTTTAATGAACTAAAAGGGTTAAAACGAGAAAAAAATGGGGGGTGTGGGTGTTGTGACTTTCTGATGAAATTAGATAAAACGAGAAAAAATTGTGGGTGTTGTGGGTTGTAGGTGTTGTGGGATGTGGGTGTTGATCTTAGTTTATGGTGATTTTGGTGGTGTTTTTGAGTGTATTCAGTGGTGTTTTAGTATTCAGTGGTGTATTTGGGAGTACTCAAATGGTGTTTTTGGAAGTGTTTCAGTGTTGTTTGGAAATGTTCAAAGGTGTTCAAAAGGTGTTTTGAGTGTGTTCAAATGTTGTTTTTTTTGAAGGTGATCAAGGGTGTTCAAGGGTGTTTTGAAGGTGTTCAAAGGTGTTTTGAGGTTATTCAAAGGTGTTTTGAGTGTGTTCAAATGATTATGAGAGTGTTTTGGATGTGTTCAAAGGTGTTTTGAATGTGTTCAAAGGTATTTTGAAGGTGTTGAAGGGTGTTTTGAGTGTGTTCAAGGGTGTTTGAAGGTGTTGAAGGGTGTTTTGATTGAATTCAGCGGTGTTTTAGTAGTAATCAGTGGTGTAATTGGGAGTACTCAAATGGTGTTTTTTGGAAGTGTTTCAGTGTTGTTTGGATGTGTTCAAAGGAGTTTTGAAGGTGTTCAAAGGTATTTTGAAGGTGTTGAAGGGTGTTTTGAGTGTGTTCAAGGGTGTTTGAAGGTGTTGAAGGGTGTTTTGATTGAATTCAGCGGTGTTTTAGTAGTAATCAGTGGTGTAATTGGGAGTACTCAAATGGTGTTTTTGGAAGTGTTTCAGTGTTGTTTGGAAATGTTCAAAGGTGTTCAAAGGTGTTTTGAGTGTGTTCAAATGTTTTTTTTGAAGGTGATCAAGGGTGTTCAAGGGTGTTTTGAAAGTGTTCAAAGGTGTTTTGAGGTTATTCAAAGGTGTTTTGAATGTGTTCAAAGGTGTTTTGAAGGTGTTCAAAGGTGTTTTGAAGGTGTTGAAGGGTGTTTTGATTGAATTCAGCGGTGTTTTAGTAGTAATCAGTGGTGTAATTGGGAGTACTCAAATAGTGTTTTGGAAATGTTCAAAGGTGTTCAAAGGTGTTTTGAAGGTGTTGAAGGGTGTTTTGATTGAATTCAGCGGTGTTTTAGTAGTATTCAGTGGTGTAATTGGGAGTACTCAAATAGTGTTTTTGGAAGTGTTTCAGTGTTGATTGGAAATGTTCAAAGGTGTTTTTGAAGGTGTTCAAGAGTGTTTTGAAGGTGTTCAAGGGTGTTTGAAGGTGTAGAAGGGTGTTTTGATTGAATTCAGCGGTGTTTTAGTAGTAATCAGTTGTGTAATTGGGAGTACTCAAATAGTGTTTTGGAAATGTTCAAAAGGTGTTTTTTGAAGGTGTTCAAGAGTGTTTTGAAGGTGTTCAAGGGTGTTTGAAGGTGTTGAAGGGTGTTTTGATTGAATTCAGCGGTGTTTTAGTAGTAATCAGTGGTGTAATTGGGAGTACTCAAATAGTGTTTTTGGAAGTGTTTCAGTGTTGATTGGAAATGTTCAAAGGTGTTTTTGAAGGTGTTCAAGAGTGTTTTGAAGGTGTTCAAGGGTGTTTGAAGGTGATGAAGGGTGTTTTGATTGAATTCAGCGGTGTTTTAGTAGTAATCAGTGGTGTAATTGGGAGTACTCAAATAGTGTTTTGGAAATGTTCAAAGGTGTTTTTGAAGGTGTTCAAGAGTGTTTTGAAGGTGTTCAAGGGTGTTTGAAGGTGTTGAAGGGTGTTTTGATTGAATTCAGCGGTGTTTTAGTAGTAATCAGTGGTGTAATTGGGAGTACTCAAATAGTGTTTTTGGAAATGTTCAAAAAGTGTTCAAAGGTGTTTTGAAGGTGTTGAAGGGTGTTTTGATTGAATTCAGCGGTGTTTTAGTAGTAATCAGTGGTGTAATTGGGAGTACTCAAATAGTGTTTTGGAAATGTTCAAAGGTGTTTTTGAAGGTGTTCAAGAGTGTTTTGAAGGTGTTCAAGGGTGTTTGAAGGTGTTGAAGGGTGTTTTGATTGAATTCAGCGGTGTTTTAGTAGTAATCAGTGGTGTAATTGGGAGTACTCAAATAGTGTTTTTGGAAGTGTTTCAGTGTTGTTTGGAAATGTTCAAAGGTGTTCAAAGGTGTTTTGAGTGTGTTCAAATGTTGTTTTTTGAAGGTGATCAAGGGTGTTCAAAGGTGTTTTTGAAGGTGTACAAATGATTATGAGAGTACTTATGAAGGTGTTCAAATGATGTGCAAGAGTACTTATGAAGGTGTTCTGGGAGTATTCAGAGGTGATTTTGGGGGTGTTCGAATGATGTTTTGGAGTATTTCAGTGTTGTTTGGAAATGTATAAAGGTATTTTTGTGAGTATTCAAATGATTTAAGAGAGTGTTTTGAAGGTGTTCAAGTGAGGTGTGTGTGCGTATTAACTTCGTAATATGTAAAATTGTGACTAGTGAATTATCGAAAAGTGGTTATAAGTGTTGTGGTGACTTTCTGATGTACTGTATCCCCTTATTAACTTTAATGAACTAAAAGGGTTAAAACGAGAAAAAATTGGGGGTTATGAGTGAAAATTGTGAGGTGTTGGTTGGCGTGTGAGGGTTCGGGAGGGTGGGGAGGAGGTTACTTCGTGGGGGAGTGACCTGAGATGAAATAGTTAAAACGAGAAAAATGTCTAGACTTGTGTTGTAAAGAAATTGTTGGATTGTTGTGGGTATTAACGAAACAAAAATGTGAAATTATTTGGATTAACCTGGGTTAAGAGTGAAAATGTTTTCCCTATGATGTAGGTACTATATCCCCTTATTAACTTTAATGAACTAAAAAGGGTCGTCATGAATCAGCCTGTGTGTGTGGGGGTCATCGCGTGACGTCACTGACCGTCGAGTAAACACATTAATGAGAGGAATACTGACGTCACACTTGTTTAGACCTGTAGTAAGAGAGAGCACCATGCCCCATAGGAGGAGTTCATTTGAATGCTTTACCCCCAGAGGGGGGAATCCAAAAAACCTTGATCCAAGGAGATGGAGAATTTCGAAAACCCCATAGGGGGGATCCAAAAAATTGTATTATCGAGAAATTTTGGGGTGGGAGTGAAAGTGAGAGGGGTAATCCAAAAATTTGATCCAAGGAGATGGAGACTTTGATTTCGAGAAAAACTTGATCCAAGGAGATGGAGAATTTCGAAAACCCCATAGGGAGGAATCCAAAAAACTTGATCCGAGGAATTGGAGAATTTCGAAAAACTTGATCCGAGGAGATGGAGACTTTCGAAACCCCCATAGGGTGGAATCCAAAAACTTGGTAATATCGAGAAATTTTGGGGTGGGGGTGAAAGTGAGAGGGGGAACCTTAAAAACTTGATCCGAGGAGATGGAGAGCACAAGAAAATGAAATTCAAAAAAATTCGAAAAAAATCGGAAAAAATTCGAGGCGCGGGGGCGATCCGGACGACGCTGCAGAAGGCGCAGCAGAAGGCGCGGGCGGGGCTCGCGAAGGGCGCGGGCGGGCGCGCGGGCGGGGCGGGGCGCGCGGGCGGGCGCGCGGGCGGGGGGTCGCGAAGGGCGCGGGCGGGCGCGCGGGCGGGCGCGCGGCGCGACGGGGGGTCGCGAACGGGGGTCGTGGGCGGGGGGGTCAAGGGTGAGGTAGTCTCGAGGGCGAGGTCATGGTCAAAACCGGAAGTAACACCTAGGTGTGAAAAAGGTGACCCTCCAGCCGCTGGTCCTAGACCGGATACACCGCCCAGTGGAAGGCCTAAACCGGATACACCGCCCAGAGGAAGGCCCCTAAACCGGATACACCGCCCAGAGGAAGGCCCCTAAACCGGATACACCGCCCAGAGGAAGGCCCCTAAACCGGATACACCCCCCAGAAGAAAAGTTGACTACTTTTGTTTATTATTAAATTATTCTAAACTTATCTAAAATATATTTAGTTGAATTAGGCTAAATCAAATTGCGCTTGTTGTAAGGTTAGGTAAGTTTTCTAAGGGTCTTTCGGAACAAAATTATTACTTTTTACATTTTCATAGATGAAAAAATATATATCTTAAAAGGTGTAAGAGAGAAAATTTTAGAAAGCACTTAATTTTAAATGAGTTCTTGCTAATTGACCAATTTTACCTACTCGGTACGACACACACACACACACACACACACACACACACACACACACACACACACATATATATATATATATATATATATATATATATATATATATATATATATATATATATATATATATATATATATATATATATATATATATATATATATATATATATATATATATATATATATATATATATATATATATATTGGTCCAGTATGGGTAGATTGGTAAAGCACTGCGTACCTTGTCCTAAGGTTCGTAGGTTCGAGTCTCCTTCAGCCAGAGATCAGTGTTTGTGTATATTTCGCATGCTCTCGTGAATTCCTTGCATTGTTCAAATCTCTAGTAAGGCTGATGCATGCAGGGGATGAGATGAAAAGCTGTAAGCCTTCTCCCTGAAAGCTGGCTGCCTTGGATCAAACGTGTAGCTCATGCTACACGCCAAGGTATTGGTCCAGTGTGGGTAGATTGGTAAAGCACTGCGTACCTTGTCCTAAGGTTCATAGGTTCGAGTCTCCTTCAGCCAGAGATCAGTGTTTATATATACATATATATATATATAATATATATATTACATATATATATATATATATGTATATATGTAGTATGGGGTCCACCTGTTGTGTAAATTGTGGGACCCATAGAATCGGAAAAGTGGATGAAGAGGCTTCTAGTATGAATATTTTGATTTCTTCCTGAAGCCATTTGAATATTCCACTTTCCCTACCACCCCATCTTTTCATATTTTTTTTTTACCAGTAGGAATATTTTATTACTTAATATGGTACAAAAGATTTAAGAGATACATTGTTGATATAAAGGTGGCATATGCGGTACAAGTACATATATATATATATATATATATATATATATATATATATATATATATATATATATATATATATATATATATATTATCACACTGGCCGATTCCCACCAAGGCAGGGTGGCCCGAAAAAGAAAAACTTTCACCATCATTCACTCCATCACTGTCTTGCCAGAAGGGTGCTTTACACTACAGTTTTTAAACTGCAACATTAACACCCCTCCTTCAGAGTGCAGGCACTGTACTTCCCATCTCCAGGACTCAAGTCCGGCCTGCCGGTTTCCCTGAATCCCTTCATAAATGTTACTTTGCTCACACTCCAATAGCACGTCAAGTATTAAAAACCATTTGTCTCCATTCACGCTCACGCATGCCTGCTGGAAGTCCAAGCCCCTCGCACACAAAACCTCCTTTACCCCCTCCCTCCAACCTTTCCTAGGCCGACCCCTACCCCGCCTTCCTTCCACTACAGACTGATACACTCTTGAAGTCATTCTGTTTTGCTCCATTCTCTCTACATGTCCGAACCACCTCAACAACCCTTCCTCAGCCCTGTGGACAACAGTTTTGGTAATCCCGCACCTCCTCCTAACTTCCAAACTACGAATTCTCTGCATTATATTCACACCACACATTGCCCTCAGACATGACATCTCCACTTCCTCCAGCCTTCTCCTCGCTGCAACATTCATCACCCATGCTTCACACCCATATAAGAGCGTTGGTAAAACTATACTCTCATACATTCCCCTCTTTGCCTCCAAGGACAAAGTTCTTTGTCTCCACAGACTCCTAAGTGCACCACTCACTCTTTTTCCCTCATCAATTCTATGATTCACCTCATCTTTCATATATATATATATACATATATATATATATACATGAATATATATATATATATATATATATATATATATATATATTTATATATATATATATATATATATATATATATATATATTTGTTGTGTTTGCGCGCATGTGTCTACGGACAGGTCATACAGAATGGTGTATGTGGAAGCCCCCAAAGTTAGTGTTGTGGGTGGTACAACCAGGAAGCCATAACAAATACCGCGTCAGCCAAGTGAAATAGATTGCCAAGGTTACCTCCATTTCTCCTTCTCCTCCTCCTCCTCCTCCTCCTTCTCCTTCTCCTCTCGCTACTGCTCCTCCTCCTCACCCTCCTCTTTCATCCTCCTCTATTTTTGTTCCTCCTATTCCCATGCCGGAGGAGACTATAGAGCGGCGAGGGCTCTGCGTTACATTTCATCAAGATCACCGTTAGTCTT
Organism: Cherax quadricarinatus; assembly: GCF_038502225.1. Lineage (NCBI taxonomy): Eukaryota > Metazoa > Arthropoda > Malacostraca > Decapoda > Parastacidae > Cherax > Cherax quadricarinatus. The sequence continues at coordinate 21,808,237 of NC_091295.1, read as the reverse complement.
GTGATGCTGGTATACTGGCAGTGTTAGTCGTGATGCTGGTATACTGGCAGTGTTAGTCGTGATGCTGGCATACTGGCAGTTTTAGTCCTGATGCTGGTGTACATTGCAATGTTAGTTGTGATGCTGGTGTACATGACAGTGTTAGTCGTGATGCTGGTGTACATGGTAGTGTTAGTCGTGATGCTGGTATACATGGCAGTGTTAGTCGTGATGCTAGTGTACATGACAGTGTTAGTCGTGATGCTGGTATACATGGCAGTGTTAGTCGTAATGGTGGTGTACATGGCAGTTTTAGTCCTGATGCTGGTGTACATGACAGTGTTAGTCGTGATGTTGGTGTACATGGCAGTGTTAGTCGTGATGCTGGTATACATGGCAGTGTTAGTCGTAATGGTGGTGTACATGGCAGTTTTAGTCCTGATGCTGGTGTACATGACAGTGTTAGTCGTGATGCTGGTGTACATGACAGTGTTAGTCGTGATGCTGGTATACATGGCAGTGTTAGTCGTAATGCTGGTGTACATGGCAGTTTTAGTCTTGATGCTGGTGTACATGGCAGTGTTAGTCGTGATGGTGGTGTACATAACAGTGTAAGTCTTGATGCAGGTGTACATAGCAGTGTTAGTCTTGATGCATGTGTACATGGCAGTGTTAGGGGTGCGGTGTGTGGTATGAGGGAATAGTGAATAGTGCCATGTATGGACGCCAGTGCCAAGGGGATGTAACGGTCACTGCCTGCCAGATATCTATACCCAGCTCGTCCTCCCACATCCTGTACATCAAATGTCACCCATCACACAAACTCTCTATTTCTAGGAGCTTCTCACTTCCGTATGAGTAGTGTATCTGATGCAACCTAGGCAATTCCATATCACATTTTACATATTAAGTGAAATAATAACAGGAAGAACTAAAATGTAGTATCAGTAGTTCACAACGCCCCAGTATGCAACAGAAGATTCTCACAGGAAAAGGAGGACAACAGTAAGTTATCAAATAGCTTCATTCAGAGGACAGCAGAAGTTATCAAAAGCTTCAAGAGGACACCACTGAAGTTATCAAAAGCATCAAGAGGACACCAGTGAAGTTATCAAAAGCATCAAGAGGACACCAGTGAAGTTATCAAAAACTTAACCAGACTTTAACCAGAGTGGCGTAGATATGGAAAGAAGGCACTCTTCATAGGAGGAATGACAAGGCGAAAAGCACCGATGGGCACAGTGTCAGATAAATGAACTAATTTTAGAAGCAATGGGGAAGAAATTTTAGAAATCATTGCAGCCAGTCCTGGACCCTTTGCAAAGCAATAATTATCCTATATAAAGAGCAGTAGCGGGTAAATGTACCAGAGAGAGTCGCTGTTTCACAGTTACCTTGGAAGTGTACTCGATATTAACGCAGCTCTTTGGGGAACACGTCCTTGAAATTGTGTTTACATTATTCTCTGGACGAGCCTGAAAATGTCGATTTCGTGAGGTAGCGGGTGGCCGCTCTGGCGCTGAATGGATACTAAAACAGTGTACCATTATACATATCTCCTTACCGAGTTACGCTTACACCGAGCTATACTCACACCTAGATATATTTACGCCGAGTAATACTCGCACATAACCATACTTAGACTGAGCTGTGCTCACGGAGTGGAGCGCCAGGTAGTTCTGCACCGTGACTTTCAATCGATCGGCGAAGTGAGTTCCTAGACTCTTAAATTAATCATATTTGATTTTGAATCAATGTATGGTATTTAATTCCACAACCTTCTCACCCGACACTTTTTCACATATTCATAGGTCAAGGAGGATGGGGAGAGTCCCTGAGCTTGTAGGTATACTAGGAGGCCCTGGTGCCACACCCGGTCGAAAACACCAGCAATGTCCTGTGCTACCACACAGCTGACTTTGGATTCATCCAGTGACTGGTGCCACTTAGAGGAAAGGTTTAACAACAGATCAGCAGCAGAATAACCTTTCCTGAAACCATATTGATGGTCACAAAGTAGTGAGTGGTAGTCAAAAAACTCTGTCATTTGTCTTGAGACTAACGTCTCAAGGATCTTGCCAGTGATTGACAGGAGTGGCACTGGTCTGTAGTTGCTGATTTCTGCTCTGCTCTTCTTTTTGTGAGCAGAGACTACATTTGCCTCTTTCCACAGAGAAGACCATTTACACTGTACTAGGCAGGGCTGAAAGATGCGAGTTAGAGGTGCTGCTAGCTGGTCTGCACATCTCAGCAATCTTGGCTCAACTTGTCTGGGCCCACAGCCTTTTCTTGGTCAAGCGACTTAAGAAGGAAATGCACCTCCTCCTGCCTTATTATCACCACTGACAGTTTTGACACAGTTCTTGCAGCTAGCCAAGGAGGGTCCCTTGCTGGAACAGGAACTTGCAGTTTAATAGCAAAGTGTTCGGCAAAGAGGTCCGCTTTCTCTTGTCTACTAGTAGAGGTCGTTCCATCTTGTCGATTTAGAGGTGGAATGAGTTCATCAGGCAGATAACCTTGTTTGTCCTTGACCAGGGACCACCAGGTTTTGGAGCCTACCCTACCTGATGCTAGCTTTCTTTTTGTGTCTACCTCCCATTTAGCGACGGGCCACTTTTGAACGTCACCAATATACCTACTGGCTTGCCTGTGCAAGTTACTGTTAAAGGTAGTAGGATGTCTATTATACCTTCGCCATGCCTTGTACTTAACAGTAGGAGCCTCTCTACAACGAAAGCCAAACCAAGGCTGATCTATAAGCTTCGTCACGTATTGACGGTGAGGAATGTGTTCTTGTTGTAGATTAAGGATGTGTCCAGTGAAGGTTTTCACTTGGTTGTCAACATCCTCTTGGAGAAGAACATTCCAATCGGTGGTGGTGAGCTCAGAGGAAAGGGATGGCCAATTTCTTCTTTCCCATAGCCAGGTTATGCGTGTGGATCCTCGCCTCGTTCTGTTGGGATCTTAAGTATCGTAAAAACAGCCTTGTGGTCAGATGATCCAACATAGCCGAGGGGTTGACAAGTGACTATACCTTCTGCCAAATTACTAACTGCTGGGTCAAGGGAGGAGCCAGAGATATGAGCAAGGAAATCGACAAAGTTTCTCATGTCAAATACTGCAAGAAGGACATCAAAGTTCCTTTGTATAAGGTGTTGGTTAAGGTCACCAACAATTATGATATGTTGACAGTTGTGTTGCAGCAGAAGGGAGTCCAGATTTTCCATTAATAAGTTGATGGGTCTGCATGTTGCCACTGAGGTCTGTACATTGCACATGATAGTACAGAGGTACTAGTGTTTATGCATAGCTTAAAGAACATAATTTCAAGATGAGTAGGGATGGCAATATCAATGTGCTGGACATGTACACTTTTAGAGAAGCACAGAGCAACACCTCCTCCTTGCCCTTGCCTGTCTCTTCTCATCCATGAGGTGTAGCCAGCAATTCTTGCAAAATTTTCTGCAGTCCTGTCTTATAAAAATATTTCAACAACAGCTATCATGTCGGGACGTCGGGTGTTCACAAAACTGTGTGTGAGCTTTCCAACATTAGTAATGAAGCTCATACACTGGCTCCTCATCCACCTACCCAACATCCACCTACACAATATCCACCCACCCAATATCCACCTACCCAACATCCACCTACCCAATATGCACCTACCCAAAATCCACCCACCCAATATGCACCTACCCAAAATCCACCCACCCAATATCAACCTACCCACCATCCACCTACCCAACATCCACCCACCCAATATCAACCTACCCAACATCCACCCACCCAATATTAACCTACCCAACATCTACCTACCCAATATCAACCTACCCAACATCCACCCACCCAATATCAACCTACCCAAAATCCACCTACCCAACATCCACCTACCCAATACCCATCTACCCAACATCCACCCACCCAATATCAACCTACCCAACATCCACCTACCCAATATCCACCTACCCAACATCCACCCACCTAATATCAACCTAGCGGTAATATCCAAGCCTGCCCACAAGTCCACCTGCCCCAAGCGTCAACCTGCCAACCCGCAAATCACCCATCAATATACCCACCATCCACCTACCTAACATCCACCTACCCCAACATCCACCTACCCAATATCCATCTACCCAACATCCACCCACCCAATATCCACCTACCCACCATCCACCTACCCAACATCCACCTACCCAATACCCATCTACCCAACATCCACCCACCCAATATCAACCTACCCAACATCCACCTACCCAATATCCACCTACCCAACATCCACCCACCTAATATCAACCTACCCACCATCCACCTACCTAACATCCACCTACCCAACATCCACCTACCCAATATCCATCTACCCAACATCCACCCACCCAATATCCACCTACCCACCATCCACCTACCCAACATCCACCCACCCAATATCAACCTACCCAACATCCACCCACCCAATATCAACCTACCCAACATCCGCCTACCCAACATCCACCTACCCAATACCCACCTACCCAACATCCACCCACCCAATATCAACCTACCCACCATCCACCTACCCAACATCCACCCACCCAATATCAACCTACCCAACATCCACCCACCCAATATCAACCTACCCAACATCCACCCACCCAGTATCAACCTACCCAACATCCGCCTACCCAACATCCACCCACCCAATACCCACCTACCCAACATCCACCCACCCAATATCAACCTACCCAACATCCACCTACCCAGCATCCACCCACCCAATACCCACCTACCCAACATCCACCCACCCAATATCAACCTACCCACCATCCACCTACCCAACATCCACCTACCCAACATCCACCTACCCAACATCCACCCACCCAATATCAACTTACCCACCATCCACCTACCCAACATCCACCTACCCAACATCCACCCACCCAATATCAACCTACCCACCATCCACCTACCCAACGTCACCAGCCCAATACCCACCTGCCCAAGCATCCACCACCCAATATCCAGACCTACCCACCGTCACCTGCCCAACAATCCACCCGCAAGTATCAAGCCTGCCCAACGTCCACCCCCGGCGAATCAAGCCTACCCAACATCCAGATGCAAGCATCCACCCAACCTTGTGCCCACCTACCCAGCGTCCACCCACCCCCAGTATCAAGCCTACCCCAACGTCCACCTCCGCCCAGCATCCACCCACCCAATGCCACCCCTGCCCAGCATCCACCCGCCCAATATCAGGCCCTGCCACCATCCACCTGCCCAACCCAGCATCACCTGCCCAACATCCACCCACCCAAGCATCCACCGCAAGTATCAACACTTGCCACCATCCACCTGCCAACGTCCACCTGCCCAAGCATCCGCCGCCCAAGTAATCCAAGCCTGCCACCATCCACCTGCCCAGGCATCCACCTACCCAACATCCACCTACCCATCATCCACCGACACAATATCAACCTACCCACCATTCACCTACCCAATATCAACCTACCCACCATCCACCTACCCAATATCCACCCATCCAATATCAACCTACCCACAATCCACCTACCCAACATCCGCCTACCCAACATCCACCCATCCAATATCAACCTACCCACCATCCACCTACCCAATATCCACCTACCCACCATCCACCTACCCAACATCCACCCATCCAATATCAACCTACCCACCATCCACCTACCCATCATCAACCCACCCAATATCAACCTACCCACCATCCACCTACCCAACATCCACCCACCCAATATCAACCTACCCACCAGCCACCTACCCAACATCCACCCATCCAATATCAACTTACCCACCATCCACCTACCCAACATCTGCCTACCCAACATCCACCCACCCAATATCAACTTACCCAACATCCACCCACCCAATATCAACCTACCCAACATCCACCTACCCAACATCCACCTACCCAATATCCACCTACCCAACATCCCCCCACCCAATATCAACCTACCCAACATCCACCTACCCAACATCCACCTACCTAACATCCACCTACCCAACATCCACCTACCCAATATCCACCTACCCAACATCCACCCACCCAATATTCACCTACCCACCATCCACCTACCCAACATCCACCTACCCAACTTCCACCTACCCAATATCCACCTACCCAACATCCAACTACCCAATATCCACCTACCCAACATCCACCTACCCAACATCCACCCACCCAATATCAACCGACCCAACATCCACCCACCCAATATCAACCTACCCAACATCCACCTACCCAACATCCACCCAACCAATATCAACCTACCCAACATCCACCTACCCAACATCCCCCTACCCAATATCCACCCACCCAATATCAACCTACCCACCATCCACCTACCCAACATCCACCTACCCAACATCCACCCTGCCCGTATCCATCTGCCAGCATGCCACCGCAATATCACCACCACCATCCACCTGCCCAAGCATCCACCCACCCCAAGTATCCAGACCTACCAGCATCCACCCGCGACTAATCAAGCCTACCCAACCCAATATCCTCCTACCCAACATCCACCTACCCAATATCGATCTACCCAACATCCACCCACCCAATATCCACCTACCTACCATCCATCTACCCAACATCCACCCACCCAGTATCAACCTACCCAACATCCACCCACCCAGTATCAACCTACCCAACATCCACCCACCCAGTATCAACCTACCCAACATCCACCCACCCAGTATCAACCTACCCAACCGTCCACCTGCCCAAGCATCCACCTGCCAAGCATCCACCTGCCCATCGTCCACCGGACCCAATATCAAGCCTGCCCCACCGTTCACCTGCCCATCCACCTACCCAACATCCACCTACCCAACATCCACCTACCCAACATCCACCCACCCAATATCAACCTACCCAACATCCACCTACCCAACATCCACCCACCCAATATCCACCTTCCCAACATCCACCTACCCAACATCCATCTACCCAACATCCACGCACCCAATATCCACCTACCCAACATCCACCTACCCAACATCCACCTACCCAACATCCACCCACCCAGTATCAACCTACCCAACATCCACCCACCCAGTATCAACCTACCCAACATCCACCCACCCAGTATCAACCTACCCAACATCCACCTACCCAACATCCACCTACCCAACATCCACCTACCCAACATCCACCCACCCAATGTCAACCTACCCAACATCCACCTACCCAACATCCACCTACCCAACATCCACCTACCCAACATCCACCCACCCAATATCCACCTTCCCAACATCCACCTACCCAACATCCATCTACCCAACATCCACCCACCCAATATTCACTTACCCAACATCCACCTACCCAACATCCACCTACCCAACATCCACCCACCCAATATCAACCTACCCAACATCCACCTTCCCAACATCCACCTACCCAACATCCACCCACCCAATATCAACCTACCCAACATCCGCCTACCCAACATCCACCAACCCAATACCCACCTACCCAACATCCACCCACCCAATATCAACCTACCCACCATCCACCTACCCAACATCCACCCACCCAATATCAACCTACCCAACATCCACCCACCCAGTATCAACCTACCCAACATCCGCCTACCCAACATCCACCCACCCAATACCCACCTACCCAACATCCACCCACCCAATATCAACCTACCCAACATCCACCTACCCAGCATCCACCCACCCAATACCCACCTACCCAACATCCACCCACCCAATATCAACCTACCCACATCCACGCACCCAATGTCCACCTGCAACACATCCACCTGCCAAGCGTCACCTACGGCATCCACCACCGGTATCAAGCCTGCCCAAGCATCCACCCGCAGGTATCAAGCCTGCCCAACATCCACCCACCCAGGTATCAAGCCTGCAAGCATCCACCTACCCAACATCCACCTACCCAACATCCACCTACCCAACATCCACCCACCCAACATCCACCCACCCAATATCAACTTACCCACCATCCACCTACCCAACATCCACCTACCCAACATCCACCCACCCAATATCAACCTACCCACCATCCACCTACCCAACATCCACCTACCCAACATCCACCTACCCCTACCCACCATCCACCTACCCAATATCCACCTACCCACCATCCACCTACCCAACATCCACCCATCCAATATCAACCTACCCACCATCCACCTACCCAACATCCACCTACCCATCATCAACCCACCCAATATCAACCTACCCACCATCCACCTACCCAACATCCACCCACCCAATATCAACCTACCCAACATCCACCTACCCAACATCCACCTACCCAACATCCACCTACCCAACATCCACCCACCCAATATCCACCTTCCCAACATCCACCTACCCAACATCCATCTACCCAACATCCACCCACCCAATATCCACCTACCCAACATCCACCTACCCAACATCCACCTACCCAACATCCACCCACCCAATATCAACCTACCCAACATCCACCTTCCCAACATCCACCTACCCAACATCCACCCACCCAATATCAACCTACCCAACATCCACCTACCCAATATCCACCTACCCAACATCCACCCACCCAATATCAACCTACCCACCATCCACCTACCCAACATCCACCTACCCAACATCCACCCACCTAATATCCACCTACCCACCATCCACCTACCCAACATCCACTCACCCAATATCAACCTACCCAACATCCACCCACCCAGAATCAACCTACCCAACATCCACCTACCCAACATCCACCAACCCAATATCAACCTACCCAACATCCACCCACCCAATATCAACCTACCCAAAATCCACCTACCCAACATCCACCTACCCAATACCCATCTACCCAACATCCACCCACCCAATACCCAACAATATCCACCTACCCAACATCCACCTACCCAACATCCACCCAACATCCACCCTATGCAACATCCACCAACCCAAGATCCACCTACCCAACATCCACCTACCCAATATCCACCTACCCAACATCCACCTACCCAACATCCACCTACCCAACATCCACCCACCCAATATCCATCTACCCACCATCCACCTACCCAACATCCACCTACCCAACATCCACCCACCCAATATCAACGTACCCAACATCCACCTACCCAACATCCACCTACCTAACATCCACCTACCCAACATCCACCTACCCAATATCCACCTACCCAACATCCACCCACCCAATATCCACCTACCCAACATCCACCTACCCAACATCCACCTATGCAACATCCACCTACCCAATATCCACCTACCCAACATCCACCTACCCAATATCCACCTACCCAACATCCACCTACCCAACATCCACCTACTCAATATCCACCTACCCAACATCCACCCACCCAATATCAACCGACCCAACATCCACCCACCCAGTATCAACCTACCCAGCATCCACCTACCAAACATCCAGCCACCCAATATCAACCTACCCAACATCCACCTACCCAACATCCCCCTACCCAGTATCCACCTACCCAACATCCACCCACCCAATATCAACCTACCCAACATTCGCCTACCCAATATCCACCTACCCAACATCCACCCACCCAATATCAACCTACCCACCATCCACCTACCCAACATCCACCTACCCAACATCCATCCACCCAATATCCTCCTACCCAACATCCACCCACCCAATATCAACCTACCCAACATCCACCTACCAAACATCCAGCCACCCAATATCAACCTACCCAACATCCACCTTCCCAACATCCACGTACCCAATATCCACCTACCCAACATCCATCCACCCAATATCCACCTACCCAACATCCACCCACCCAATATCAACCTACCCAACATCCATGCACCCTTTATCAACCTACCCAACATCCACCTACCCAACATCCACCTACCCAACATCCACCTACCCAACATCCACCCACCCAATATCAACCTACCCAACATACACCTACCCAACATCCACCTACCCAACATCCACCCACCCAATATCAACCTACCCAACATCCACCTACCCAACATCCACCTACCCAACATCCACCCACCCAATATCAACCTACCCAACACCCACCGACCATATCCACCTACCCAACATCCACCCACCCAATATCCACCTACCCAGCATCCACCTACCCAACATCCACCTACCCAACATCCACCCACCCAATATCAACCTACCCAGCATCCACCTACCCAACATCCACCTACCCAACATCCACCCACCCAATATCAACCTACCCAACATCCACCGATCCAATATCCACGTACCCAACATCCACCTACCCAACATCCACTCACCCAATATCAACCTACTCAACATCCACCTACCCAACATCCACCCACCCAATGTCAACCTACCCAACATCCACCCACCCATTATCAACCTACCCAACACCCACCTACCCAACATCCACCTACCCAACATCCACCCACCCAATATCAACCTACCCACCATCCACCTACCCAACATCCACCTACCCAACATCCACCCACCCAACATCCACCCACCCAATATCAACTTACCCACCATCCACCTACCCAACATCCACCTACCCAACATCCACCCACCCAATATCAACCTACCCACCATCCACCTACCCAACATCCACCTACCCAACATCCACCTACCCATCATCCACCGACCCAATATCAACCTACCCACCATCCACCTACCCAATATCAACCTACCCACCATCCACCTACCCAACATCCACCCATCCAATATCAACCTACCCACCATCCACCTACCCAACATCCGCCTACCCAACATCCACCCATCCAATATCAACCTACCCACCATCCACCTACCCAATATCCACCTACCCACCATCCACCTACCCAACATCCACCCATCCAATATCAACCTACCCACCATCCACCTACCCAACATCCACCTACCCATCATCAACCCACCCAATATCAACCTACCCACCATCCACCTACCCAACATCCACCCACCCAATATCAACCTACCCAACATCCACCTACCCAACATCCACCTACCCAACATCCACCTACCCAACATCCACCCACCCAATATCCACCTTCCCAACATCCACCTACCCAACATCCATCTACCCAACATCCACCCACCCAATATCCACCTACCCAACATCCACCTACCCAACATCCACCTACCCAACATCCACCCACCCAATATCAACCTACCCAACATCCACCTTCCCAACATCCACCTACCCAACATCCACCCACCCAATATCAACCTACCCAACATCCACCTACCCAATATCCACCTACCCAACATCCACCCACCCAATATCAACCTACCCACCATCCACCTACCCAACATCCACCTACCCAACATCCACCCACCTAATATCCACCTACCCACCATCCACCTACCCAACATCCACTCACCCAATATCAACCTACCCAACATCCACCCACCCAGAATCAACCTACCCAACATCCACCTACCCAACATCCACCAACCCAATATCCACCTACCCAACATCCACCCACCCAATATCAACCTACCCAGCATCCACCTACCCAACATCCACCTGCCCAACATCCACCTACCCAACATCCACCCACCCAATATCCACCTACCCAACATCCACCTACCCAACATCCACCTATGCAACATCCACCTACCCAATATCCACCTACCCAACATCCACCTACCCAATATCCACCTACCCAACATCCACCTACCCAACATCCACCTACCCAACATCCACCCACCCAATATCCATCTACCCACCATCCACCTACCCAACATCCACCTACCCAACATCCACCCACCCAATATCAACGTACCCAACATCCACCTACCCAACATCCACCTACCTAACATCCACCTACCCAACATCCACCTACCCAATATCCACCTACCCAACATCCACCCACCCAATATCCACCTACCCAACATCCACCTACCCAACATCCACCTATGCAACATCCACCTACCCAATATCCACCTACCCAACATCCACCTACCCAATATCCACCTACCCAACATCCACCTACCCAACATCCACCTACTCAATATCCACCTACCCAACATCCACCCACCCAATATCAACCGACCCAACATCCACCCACCCAGTATCAACCTACCCAGCATCCACCTACCAAACATCCAGCCACCCAATATCAACCTACCCAACATCCACCTACCCAACATCCCCCTACCCAGTATCCACCTACCCAACATCCACCCACCCAATATCAACCTACCCAACATTCGCCTACCCAATATCCACCTACCCAACATCCACCCACCCAATATCAACCTACCCACCATCCACCTACCCAACATCCACCTACCCAACATCCATCCACCCAATATCCTCCTACCCAACATCCACCCACCCAATATCAACCTACCCAACATCCACCTACCAAACATCCAGCCACCCAATATCAACCTACCCAACATCCACCTTCCCAACATCCACGTACCCAATATCCACCTACCCAACATCCATCCACCCAATATCCACCTACCCAACATCCACCCACCCAATATCAACCTACCCAACATCCATGCACCCTTTATCAACCTACCCAACATCCACCTACCCAACATCCACCTACCCAACATCCACCTACCCAACATCCACCCACCCAATATCAACCTACCCAACATACACCTACCCAACATCCACCTACCCAACATCCACCCACCCAATATCAACCTACCCAACATCCACCTACCCAACATCCACCTACCCAACATCCACCCACCCAATATCAACCTACCCAACACCCACCGACCATATCCACCTACCCAACATCCACCCACCCAATATCCACCTACCCAGCATCCACCTACCCAACATCCACCTACCCAACATCCACCCACCCAATATCAACCTACCCAGCATCCACCTACCCAACATCCACCTACCCAACATCCACCCACCCAATATCAACCTACCCAACATCCACCGATCCAATATCCACGTACCCAACATCCACCTACCCAACATCCACTCACCCAATATCAACCTACTCAACATCCACCTACCCAACATCCACCCACCCAATGTCAACCTACCCAACATCCACCCACCCATTATCAACCTACCCAACACCCACCTACCCAACATCCACCTACCCATCCACGTAGCCTTTTCATGACGGCAGAAGAACAAGGCTCCGAGGGACAAGTTTTTGTATGCAGATCCTCCGTCGCATTTTCAAGTTTTCGGGAAAACTGTCGGCAAAAGTTAAGACAAATCTAATTACCTGCAAGTCTCTGCAAACAGCAGCAATATGTCGGTGCGGGGCTGTGCATTCATTCTTATGTTTATGTGAAGCGATGAACTAGAAGAGGTTATATTGCGCATGAAGCGGTGAAGGCTCGATCTTCCGTCTACTAGTGCACAATACACCTCTCCAAACAAACCACGGTATGGGTGAGGGTTGAACTCGCGGCAAGTGCATGCAAACTTGTTCATTTGAGTGACTAATCCCGAGGGAGTTATACAGCTCGGGGAAGGAGTAATGGAGACTCGATCCTTTGTTCACATTGCATCGTTTGTTTGTCTTTCTAGGTTACAAAAATTAGTTTCTTATCATTTTCCGACAGCTTCCAAATACTGGAATCATCACAATAATAGGACAACGATATTTGAATCCGTGACTGAGAAAGCAAGAAGTAGAGTTACACACTTAGTACTAAGTAGCTCGTTCTCTTAACCACACCTTATGGCACTGTTGTAAAAACAGACTGTTGGCTGCGCCTTCAACAGATAAAATATGACTTTTTATTGAAGCCACGCACAGTGGCTGCCCGTTTTCTATTTACGTTGACTTGGTTTTATCGCCTTTTATCATATATATATATACGTATATATATATATATATATATATATATATATATATATATATATATATATATATATAGAGAGAGAGAGAGAGAGAGAGAGAGAGAGAGAGAGAGAGAGAGAGAGAGAGAGAGAGAGAGAGAGAGAGAGAGAGAGAGAGAGAGAGAGAGAGAAAGAGAGAGAGAGAGAGAGAGAGAGAGTTTTATTGTTATATTCGCTACGAGTATAGGACAACCCTACCTTACCCTAACCTAACCTAGAAAAATAGTAAAAAATAAGTGATAAAGTGATATAGTTGGGTGGAGGATGTCCTTTCACGGTCTTCAGAGCGGTGGGAGCATCGGTACTCTTCAGAACTCAGGCCAAGCTCATGAACTTTCCACATCTTACTTTCATTGATAACGTTCCTATCACAGTTCACAGGCACGCTACTCTCAGTTCTTGCATTGGTACGGTGATCTTACCGCCTACCATTGTACAGTGATTTTCTGTCTTGCGGTGACGATATTTTAGAGCAATTAGCCCTTCAGGACCTTCCGATTCTCAAAGTGGATACATGTCCTTTTCCAGTAATATCGCCCGCTTAACCTTTGACTGTCGTGAACGCCTGCCCACCGTTTATATCGCAGGACATCGCCTAGAGGTTCCGTTAAGCGGTTCCTACACCCCAACAGTGTCGAAATTGTTGGCGCTTTGGACATCCAGCTAAACACTACAGGTCTGTGGCAGAGTGCCCGGTCTACAGTGCCGCGTATAATGCGATACATCTTGCAGTCTTTTCCCCACTTTTCTAAACTGCAACGATACTCACCCTTCTTTTTCCCGCCGATGTCAGGTCTATCTTAATGAACGTGAAATCCTTTGTCTTAAGGAGAGTGAAGGCCTTAGTTATGCTATGGCTGTTTCTCGGCCCTGCCTTCAGTGTCATCTTCCCCATGTTCCTTATTCTCAAGTGGCTAGGTGACCTCCAACCTTGGCGGTCCCCCCGCCTACCAGCTCCTTCGGTGTTGTGTCTTTCGGGGTCACCCCTGTCTCTAATTCTTTTGCAGTTTTACCCTCTGAACCCCCCCCCCAACCTCTTCTTACCTCTTCTACCTCTGTTTCTCCACCTTCTCGCCCGCTAGTTTCTCAGTCTACGAAGTTAAACCTGTCTCCTAAGCTCAAGTCTCTTCGCATTCCTCTGGTGCTTACAATTCCCCAACAATTTTTCTTTTCGGCCTCGGTGCCTAGTACTCACCCCCTTTCTTACTCTCATATGAAGATGGAGGTTCACCCCCCATCGTGCGGTCCCCTCTTCTCCTGTTCCCTCCCAGACTTCTTCACCAGTCACCTTCCAGCCTCCTTCCTTTCCTGTTCCACCGCAAGACTATTCTGTCCCCGCCGGCGCATCTCTCCAGGTTCATATTCCCTTCCCTTCTCAGACCTCTGTGGTTCCCTCCATAGCCTCCCCGATCTCCAGTTGCTCTACCTCACTTGTCTCTGAAGTCGTGGTATCGACATCTTCCTTGTCCGTTGAGACACTTGACGCTATCTCTGACTATATAGCGGAGACGAAACCCTCGATGGACACTGGTGTGCCTCCTTCTGCCCCTTCTTATTTTTCACAACCCTCGCAGCAATCTTTTCCTTCACAGCATTTGGATTCTTCCTTGCTTACACGCTTTCCATTGCCTCCACACGTTGACTTCACTGACCCTACTAGCCCGTAGATTTTATCGCTTCTCATTGTTGGCATACCTATCTTTTGTGAATAATGACTTATTTACAATGGAATATTCGTGGCCTCAGGGGTAATCGGGGAGAACTCCAGGTGTTGCTATCCCAGTTTTCCCCAGTTTGTGTCGGGTTACACGAGCCTAAAGTTCGTTCAGCTGTTATCCGTCCCGTTTCAGGTTATGCGCTGTTGCATTCTTTTGAGCCCTTTCCTGATGAAACTTTTAATGAGAGTGCACTTCTTGTGCACATTGGTATACAGTTTCAACAGGTTTTTGTTCGTTCTCTGCTGCATTATATTGCATCCCATATTTATTTGCGCAGGTGGTATACAGTGTGCTCTCCATATCTCTCCCCTTCCCAAGCATTCTGTATCTCGGATGTCGCGTTCTTGATTTCTTCTCCGCCGCCCGTCTTGTTAGGTGATTTTAACATTCATCACTATCTTTGAAGAGGATTCCACTGTGACTCGTGGTGATTAGTTGGAGACTTCTCACTTCTCATCCTCTTCATGTTTTAAATATGGGTGCTCCCATCCATTTTGACTTTCGCACTCAGCCTTTCTCTTGCATTGATCTTTGTATCTGCTCGTCGTCAATTGCACTTGATTACGCTTGGTCTGTTCTCCTGGATTTGCACAACAATGGTCACTTTCCAATTATTCTTACTTCTACTACATATTCCTGACCACTTCGTAGCCCCCATTGGCAATTTGGACGAGCGAATTGGGACTTAAACTCTCATCTTACTGCTTTTTGTTGGGACCCTTCTTCGTCCTCAGACATGAGTGCCTTGGTGGTCTCTTGCGTGTGCTCGTGCATTGCATTTGAAATGTGCTGCTTGGGGCCGTTATCGATATAATTGGACCGCAGACTGTCTTTTGGATTTTAAGTGGACAAGGGCAAGTGCAGCACTAAACACACTTGTTGGCAAGTCTACGTTTCTACCGTTACCTCGACTTCCCTATGTGTGCGGTTTGGAAGAAGATACGAAGTTATGTGGCAAGTACGCTCCGAATCCAGCTCCCGTTTTGTGGGTTGCTGGTGTTGTTGCCAAGGAAATCGGGAACTATCTTGCCCATGTATCCCAAAGGCTTCATCTCTGTTCCTTGTTTCGTGCTTCTAAGTCTGCCAGGAAGCAATCTCCCTTGGATTTCTCTTCTAATGGGATGGAACCGTATAATGTACCTTTTACTCTCTTAGAGCTAGAGTCCACGTTTTCTGCTTGCCGGTCATCGGCAGCTGGGCCTGATGATGTTCATATCCGTATGCTACAGAATCTGCATTCTACAGCCCTTACAGTCCTTTTGCATCTTTTCAACCTTTGGACCCGAGGGGTTCTTCCTCAACAATGGTAATCTGCCATTCTACTACCGTTTTGCAATCTAGGCACTTTGGAGCTTGATACTTCTCACTATTATCCCATTGCTCTGACGAGTGTAGTCTGCATGATGATGGAACGATTGGTGAATAGACGTCTGATATGGTATTTGGAGACTCACAAGAGTCTTTCTCTTCACCAATATAGCTTTCTCAGGGGCCGCTGTACCTTGGACCCCTTGCTCTACTTAGATATATATGCATGAAATGCCTTTGCTAATAAACACTCCATCCTAGCAGTCTTTTTTGATCCTGAGAAGGCATGACACCACTTGGAGGTGTACCATCTTAGCCCAGGCCCACTCCGCTGTAATCTATGGACCTTCCTTGCTGCTTTCTTATCTGAAAGACATTTTCGTGTCTGTTTTGGCGTCTCACTTTCCTCAGACTTTGTTCAGGCCGAGGGAGTCCTATAAGGTTGTCCTTATAGGATGACTTCGCTATAGCTTACGCAGGCGCTCACTGTCTCCTGGTAGCGGCCTCCCTTCAGGTTGTGATTGACCATGTTTCCCATTGGGCCACTTCTCATGGATTTAAATTTTCTAGTGCGAAAACCCATTTCATTACCCTCATTAGACTTCCTCTTGTCCCAGATATTCCATTGTATTTGCACGGCTCACGTATCCCTTCTATTCGATCTCCGGTTGACATGGAAACCTCACATTTCCTCTTTGAAGGTAGCTTGCCATAGTTGGCTAAACCTCCTTAAAATTTTTGTGCATTGTTCATGGAGAGCAGATCGCCGGACTCTACTCCGTTGGTATTCCGCCCTAATCTTGTCAAAGCTAGATTATGATGACCAAGTCTATTCTGCAGCTTCTCCTGCAACTCTTTCTAAGTTAGGTCCCCTTCATCATCAGGGTCTACGTTTATGCCTTGGTGCCTTTCGTTCATCCTCTGTTGAAAGCCTCTATGCTGAGGCGAATGTTTCTTCCTTAGCCGATCGTTGTGATGCCCATTGCCGTCGTTACTTTGTCCGCTCTCATGATCTTCGAGTTCCTTCTATGTATAGGTTGGTCTCAGACGTTAGTAGAAGTCCATTATTTAATCGGCACCCCTGCTTACTCCGACTTTTTTCTCTTCGTCTTCACTCTAGTCTTCTCTCCAGTTGCCTCCCTTGTGTGTTCATGTAGTGTTTACCTTTTCCCCTTTCCCCTTAGGAGGTTCCGACGGTTCGTGTCTGTTCTTCCCTACTCCCGTGCACCAAAGCTCTCCTACCTACCGCTGCTTCTTGCTCTCTTTTTCTTGATCACTTCCGGTCGCACGCTCGTGCCGTCACTCTTTATACAGATGGTTCTAAATCTTCTGACGGAGTTGAGCTCGTGGCTATGTTCCCTGATGAAGTTGTCCGGGGTCATTTGTTAGACTCAGCTAGTATTTTTACCGCCGAGTTGTATGCCATCCTCATAGAGCTTCTCCGTATTACATGCATGTTTTCTTCGGCGTTTGTGATCATTTCGGAATCCCTCAGCGCTTTACAGGCCCTTAAACAATTTGATTCCCCTCATCCATTGGCCCTTTGTATTCAACTTCGGTTGCGCTGAGTATTCTGTTCAGGAATTATTTTACTGCCATCTACCCTTCCTCGCGGCTGTTGGCAAGAACGGTGGTTGGACATACACCATAACAAACTGTACTCTAGTAAACAGCTTTTGGGTTTGTGGCCATCTTTTTACCACCATAAATGAGGTAGTTGAAGTTCTATTAATAAAGACCAGAACCAAAACCTAGTCATTGTGGTTGTATATAAGCCACCAGATGCAGCCTCACAACAGTTCAAGGAACAGCTACTGAAAATTGATTACTGTCTGGAAAACCTTCCAGTTCCATCCCCAAACATCTTACTGCTTGGTGGTTTCAACCTAAGGCATACAAAATGGAAGAATGTAGCAAATAAAGTTATAGCTGAAACAATCCCCGGAGGTAGTGCAGATGAAAGGTCACACACACATGAGCTACTAAGTCTCTGCGAAAAACACACCTTAAGCCAGCAGATAGCGGAGCCAAAAAGACTAGAAAACACACTTGACCTTATCTTCACAAATAATGAGGACCTGATAAGAGACATAATAATATCAAAAACAACTAATTCCGATCACAACCTAATCGAAGTCCAGACGTACATGCATAGGGGTCCTGATCAGCAGAATGCATGTACCTGTGAAGGTGTCTTCACAAAATACAACTTCATCAACAAGAACATCAACTGGGACCAGGTAAACCATGTCCTAAACGAAACATGTTGGGAAGATATCTTAAATGACATGGATCCAAACCAGCGCCTTGAAATGATCAACTTCCTGGCAGCTGAAGCATGTTCTAGACATATTCCCATAAGAAAGAAGAAGAGCAGGAGTAAACTGGAGAGAGAAAGACGCTCCCTCTACAGAAGACGACGAAGAGTCACTGAGCTCCTCAGGAGTGCTAGAATATCTGATGCACGAAAGGAGGTGCTGACCAGGGAAGTGGAAACTATCGAACTTAAGTTAAAGACTCTTACAGGAACCAGGAGAGACAGGAGGAGCTTAAAGCTATTAGTGAAATTGAAAGAAGTTCAAAATATTTCTTTTCATATGCCAAAAACAAGGCAAATACCACATCTAGTATCGGGCCCTTACTCAGACAGGATGGGACTTACACAGATGACAACAAGGAAATGAGTGAAATATTGAAATCCCAGTACGACTCTGTGTTTAGTGAACCACTAATCGGTCTGAGGATCGACGACCCAAATGATTTCTTCATGAATGAGCCTCAAAACTCCATAAATGTATGCCAGATTTCCGACATTACCCTAACTCCAATAGATTTCGAAAAAGCCATTGACAACATGCCCATGCACTCAGCCTTGGGCCCAGACTCGTGGAACTCTGTTTTCATTAAGAACTGCAAGAAACCCCTCTCGCGTGCCCTAAGTACACTATGGAGGAGGAGCTTGGACATGGGTGAAATTCCACAGTCACTTAAAACAACGGATATAGCCCCACTCCATAAAGGTGGCAGCAAAGCATTAGCTAAGAACTATAGACCAATAGCTCTGACGTCCCACATCATAAAAATCTTTGAAAGAGTACTAAGAAGCAGGATTGCAAATCACCTGGATTCCCAAAATCTGCACAATCCAGGGCAACATGGGTTCAGGGCATGTCGCTCCTGCCTCTCACAACTACTGGATCACTATGATATGGCCTTGGATGCACTGGAAGAAAATCAGAATGCAGATGTAATATACACAGACTTTGCAAAAGCATTTGACAAACGCGATCACGGCGCAATAGCCCATAAAATACGTGCTAAAGGAATAACTGGGAAAGTGGGGAGATGGATCTTCAACTTCCTAACAAATCGAACACAAATAGTAGTGGTTAACAGAGTTAAATCGGAGGCTGCCATAGTGAAGAGCTCTGTTCCACAAGGCACAGTACTCGCCTCATCTTATTCCTTGTCCTCATATCAGACATAGACAGAGATATACATCACACCACCGTATCATCGTTTGCGGATGATACTAGGATCTGCATGAGGCTGTCATCTGCTTGGACGCGGTTAACCTCCAAGAAGATATAAACAAAGTTTTCCAGTGGGAAACGGTAAACAACATGATGTTCAATGAGGACAAATTCCAACTACTCCGTTATGGAAAACTGGAGGAGATAATAACTAGAACAGAGTATACTACAGACTCTGGGCATACAATAGAGCGGAAAAATAATGTAAGGGACCTGGGAGTAGTAATGTGCCACGATCGCACGTGCAAAGAAAATGATAGGATGGATAATGAGAATGTTCAAAACGAGAGATGCCAAGCCATTGATGATCCTTTTCAAATCACTTGTTCTCTCTAGGCTGGAATACTGCTGTACATTAACATCTCCATTCAAAGCAGGTGAAATCGCAGATCTAGAGAGTGTACAGAGACCCTTTACTGCACGTATAAGTTCTGTCAAGCACCTTAACTACTGGGAACGCTTGGAAGCACTTGACTTGTACTCGTTGGAACGCAGGAAGGAGAGATATATCATAATATACACTTCGAAAATCTTGGAAGGAATGGTCCCAAATCTGCACACAGAAATCACTCCCTACGAAAGTAAAAGACTGGGCAGGCGATGCGAAATGCCCCCAATAAAAAGTAGGGGCGCCATTGGTACACTAAGGGAAAACACCATAAGTGTCCGGGGCCCAAGACTGTTCAACAGCCTCCCATCAAGCATTAGGGGAATTGCCAAAAAACCCCTGGCTGCCTTCAAGAGAGAGCTGGACAGATACCTAAAGTCAGTGCCGGATCAGCCGGGCTGTGGCTCGTACGTTGGACTGGGTGCGGCCAGCAGTAACAGCCTAGTTGATCAGGCCCTGATCCATCAGGAGGCCTGGTCATGGACCGGGCCGCGGGGGCGTTGATCCCCGGAATAACCTCCAGGTAACCTCCAGGTAACCGTTGCGTAGTCGGGAG
The DNA here is from genome assembly GCF_038502225.1 of Cherax quadricarinatus. Lineage (NCBI taxonomy): Eukaryota > Metazoa > Arthropoda > Malacostraca > Decapoda > Parastacidae > Cherax > Cherax quadricarinatus. The sequence goes on along the minus strand of NC_091295.1, from coordinate 21,786,926 downwards.
ACAGCTCTCCCCCGTCTCCGCATCGGCCATACTCGCCTTACCCATGGGTACGACACCCTATCCCTCTCTGTGAGGTTTGTCCGGTCCTTATTTCGGTTCTTCGCTTTCTTGTGGCTTGTTTGGTTTACCAGAAAATTGGAAAAAGGCAAATATAGTTCCTTCTTTACATGAAAAAAGGGCAGAAGTGAGGCTCTAAACTACAGGCAAGTATCTATAAGATGCATGGTCAAAAGTTTTGGAGATTTTATGGAAAATGGTAATGGAACACTGGGAGGGAACATTTTTTTTATATAGAAAATCAACACGGATTTCTGGATGGAAAATCTTGCAGTGCTAATTTTCTGAAATTTTACGATAGTCAGTCACACACACACACACACACACACACACACACACACACACAAAACAAAAAAAAACAAGAAAGTCAAGTCTGGGTGGATTACATTTTTTGGAACCATAAAAAAGCCTTTGATACTGAACCACAGCAGAGACAAGTCCAGAAATTAAAAGAAAAAATCAAGGTTATAAGGCCGAGTGCTCCAGTGAATGAAGTACTTCAATGGTAGAAGGCAGAGAGTAACGGAAAGTAAGTGTATGGGACCTGGGAGTAGTAATGTCTGAGGATCTCACTTTCAAGGATCACAACAGTGCCACGATCGCACGTGCAAAGAAAATGATAGGATGGATAATGAGAACTTTCAAAACGAGAGATGCCAAGCCCATGATGATCCTTTTCAAATCACTTGTTCTCTCTAGGCTGGAATACTGCTGTACATTAACATCTCCATACAAAGCAGGTGAAATCGCAGATCTAGAGAGTGTACAGAGATCCTTTACTGCACGTATAAGTTCTGTCAAGCACCTTAACTACTGGGAACGCTTGGAAGCACTTGACTTGTACTCGTTGGAACGCAGGAGGGAGAGATATATCATAATCTACACTTGGAAAATCTTGGAAGGAATGGTCCCAAATCTGCACACAGAAATCACTCCCTACGAAAGTAAAAGACTGGGCAGGCGATGCAAAATGCCGCCAATAAAAAGTAGGGGCGCCATTGGTACATTAAGAGAAAACACCATAAGTGTCCGGGGCCCAAAACTGTTCAACAGCCTCCCATCAAGCATTAGGGGAATTGCCAATAAACCCCTGGCTGCCTTCAAGAGAGAGCTGGACAGATACCTAAAGTCAGTGCCGGATCAGCCGGGCTGTGGCTTGTACGTCGGACTGCGTGCGGCCAGCAGTAACAGCCTAGTTGATCAGGCCCTGATCCATCGGGAGGCCTGGTCGTGGACCGGGCCGCGGGGGCGTTGATCCCCGGAATAACCTCCAGGTAACCTCCAGGTATCCGAATGGGAAAGATGAACAAGTGGAGCTCCGCAAGCACTGTTCATAACAGAGGGAAGTAGGTTCTATATGTCATTGTTTGCTGAAGATGTAAAGCTAATGAGAAGATAAATAGGAGTGGACAGTGATAAATTCGAGAGAGAACTTCAGCAGACAGCAAATGTGGTAATACAGATGACTTCTCGAGTTCGGTCAAAACAAATGTAAGGACTTGGGAGGAGAGAGCAGACCCGATACTACGTACCGCACGAGCGAAGATAAGCTGCAAATACCAGAAGGTAAAAAGGACCTGAGGGGTAAATATAACACCAAGCATATCGCCAGAATTGCATATAAACCGGTTAACGGCCGTTTCATAAAAAAGATTAGTAAATTTTTGAACAGGAATTAGGAAACTGATCAAAGAACCTTTCAGTACTGTTCATATGATCTATGTTAGGCCAGTCACTGAGTACTAGGTCTCAGCATGGAACGCATGCCATGTCAAATATTTTTCTTTTGGTTAGCATCAGCAGTTTGTTGCTACCCTAAACTATATGTTAGTTACGTAATGCAAACAAAATATATTTTATGTTTTCCTGTCATTTTCCATCACGCAGGATGAGGCTCATATTGAAATCCGTCAGCCAGAGCTGGGAGACTTCTGTAGAGCAATGAGAATGTCATTAAGTATTCTATTATGAGTTCATCTACACGAGCTTCAAAGATTTCGTTTCAGTACAGCTGGAGTCACTAGAAAACGTCCAAAGGTTTGCAACCAGATTAGTACCAGAACTGACGGAAACGCCCTATGAGGAGAAGTTGAAGGAACTGAACCTAATGACCTTTTCGGAGACAAGGATAAGAGGGAGATATTATTACTTCATATAAAATCCTAAGAGAAACTGATAGGTTGGATTGAACCAGCATGTTTGAATTAAGAAAGCCAGGATCAAAGGGACACAGATTGAAGTTGAAAACTCAAATGTAAGGAAGCATTTCTCTAATCTCAGTGTGGTATAGAAATGGAAAGACTTGGAGGAGGCAGTGGTGGTGGCAAACTTTGTGCACAACTTGCAACGTAGATATGATGTGTCCCAAGAAATAAGAAATCAGTGATGCTGGTCAAAGTGGTTAATGAGGTGGGGCCAGGGGCTGAGTCTCGATCCCCTGCAGACACAGATCGGTGAGTATAAATTGATAACTCGCACACATACACACACACTTGGAGCAGGAAGAGAATGGACCTAGTAGCGACTAGCGAAGAGAAGGGGACAGGAGCTACGACATGACCCTGGCAACTACAAATAAGTGAGTACAAATAGGTGAGTACACACACACACACACACACACACACACACACACACACACACACACACACACACACACACACACACACACACACACACACACAAAGTAATCGGGTTTAACAAGATTCACATTTACAATCTCATCTGAAAATACATTGACATCTTTTGTTTACATTAAAAATAAATGACGTAAAGAGCTTGACACAGAGCATGAACCCGGCACTGTGAACAAGGCTCACCTGAGCTCCCTCCACGCTGAGTGAAGTATTAACAAAAGCTTCTGTGCCCCTAGCGCTTATCCAGGTATTTATAGCTACACACTTCATGTGAACTCTGTCATGATATACCAAGTGATGTCTGGTATTTATCTAACTCGGTAAGAGCATTAGTGTACCAGACGTAAAATAAACAAACCTTTATACACAAATTACCCGTACATAGGAGAACGAAACGTATGACGACGTTTCGCTCCGACTTGGACCATTACCTAGTTCACACAGCCTTAACCCTTTACGCCCCACTCTTTCCCACCATTCAGCTACACCACCAGATCTAATGGTTATAATCGTGACCACAATTTTTAAGGGTTGGACCGGTAAGCCAGCGGAAGGCCTTGGTCAGACGACCAAAAGCTCCAGCTGCAGATCATCATATGACCAAGACCAGCGTAGGGAAACGCTTGTCCTGTTTCAAAACAAACCTTACCTAACCTAATCTTTCTCACGCTTATAACGTCTTGTCGGGTTGAGTCACTGTCGGAGCTGCTTCTATAAGTGGATTAGTGGAGGGTTAACTGGGGGTTCAGGATGTTTAGAAAGGGGATTGAGTGTCAGATTTTGTTTTGAAGTGTAGCGGGGTCAGAGTGAATAGTGTTAGCGTTGACGGGAGCCGGTCAAAGCACCCACAAGTTGCCGGGACCCTGTCAGGACATATACAAGTTGCCGGGGTCCTGTCAGGGCACCCACAGGTTGCCGGGGGCCGGTCAGGACATACATAAGATGTAGGGGGCCTGTCAGGACACCCATAAGTTGCCGGGGTCCTGTCAAGGCACCCACGTCAGGGCACCCACAAGTTGCTAGGGGCTGGTCAGGACACCCCACAAGTTGCCGGGGGCTGGCCAGGACACCCCACAAGTTGCCAGGGGCTGGTCAGGGCAGCCACAAGTTGACAGGTTCAGCCACAAACCTCTTACTAATAATTACAAGCCCAGCGTTGTTTTGTCATCGTAATTATAACAATTATTTCAATAACTGAGTTAGATTCACATAATAATGGGAACTCGAAAAAAATTTTGTTCTAAAGTAATGTGTTGGAAAATTTGCTTCGACACAGCCGCTGATACGTGAACAACACGCGTACGTATTTAATACACACAGATTATTTTACATACGTTGAAAATTATATAAAATACCTACAAATTGATGAGTAAGACACGTATGCAACAGTTGGTGCCTTTACTGTTGAAACGTTTCGCCTACACAGCAGGCTTCTTCAGTCAAATACAGATGCAGCAGGTGTAGTAGAGAAATGAAGATGATGTAATCAGTCCATCAACCTTGGAGAAATAGTATTTTAGGTGGTGAGTCCCTCAGCCTGGAGAAGAGTTCAGCTTCATGGTCTGGAACTATATGAGACTTCATGCTTCATGGTTTGGAACGCTTCATATCCTTCCAGACCATGGAGCTGGCTTCTTCTCCAGGCTGAGGGACTGACCACCCCAGATACTATTTCTCCAAGGTTGATAGACTGGTTACATCATCTTCATTTCGCTACTACACCTACTGCCTCCCTGTCTGACTGAAGAAGCCTGCTGTGTAGGCGATACGCTTCGACAATGAAGATATTTTACAAACAAAACAAGAAGCTTGTCTTGTATAATTATAAGAGGTGAAGGAGTACATACAGCCACTGATATTTCTATTGGGAATTTTTTTTTTTCTTTTTTTTTTTCTCTGTACCACATTTGGCAACTTGCAGGTGCCCTGCCTCACCCTGGTGACGTCAACATGGCAACATTCTTCCCGCCTGTGTCCAGGAATGCGTCGGAAAAATATGTGGCACCAAACTTTTTCCTTTTTTTTCTTAATTCCTTGCAAAACTGGAGTCAATTTATTGTAAGAACTAGCTTCTGACCAGTCTTGGTTTACCTGCATATCATTTTCTCGTATTACGATATACATATATATATATATATATATATATATATATATATATATATATATATATATATATATATATATATATACGTACATAATGTATGTGTGTGTTTACAAGCCACATTTTCAAGGTTGGAAAGATACAAGACAGACGGGGTCGTGAGACTTGAGCGGAGAATTAGGTTGAATTAACCCTTTAATGCATGAGTAAAGGGGATCCGGCACGTGTTACAAGGGTTTAGACAGCCTCGGAGCTGCAGTGAATAGCATTTCCGTATTGTGAAGGACGGCACACCTCGGATTACATCACTGCCCTGTCCCGGATGGCTTGCTGCTCCTGCTCTAATGTGTGGATCTAGTCAGCTTACAAAGCCAGGGTATTGTGCTCGTGTTGTGTGTGTGTGTGTGTGTGTGTGTGTGTGTGTGTGTGTTTGTGTGTGTGTGTGTTTGTGTTTGTGTTTGTGTGTGTGTGTGTGTGTGTGTGTGTGTGTGTGTGCGTGTGTGTGTGCTTGTTTGTGTCTGCTCAACAAGTTGTTCTCACTAAGTCGTACACGCGTTGTTGAATCGTTCCACTGGTAAGCGTATTTATCTTCATTGTTATTTTATTTAGGGCTCTTAAAATATTGCCTCCTCCCCTCCTACTTACAGTATGTTATGTCATAACCCCACATGGGACGAAGCAGATGTCAGCGTTGAAGGTCCATTTTGGTGGTGGAGTTTAAGCTGGTTTTGTGGGTCTTACTCTTAGTAATATGATTATCGATGTACACCCGACACCTCTCCAACATTAAGAAAGATGTACAGGTCTGAAGTTTGTCTTTGTATTGCAATGAGGAATATCTTAACTTCCTCTCACCAACAATCGTCGACGAACTGTTCTGATTATTGTAGCTTGGAAAAAGGCTTCGAGGAAAGCAGGTTCGCTTTTCTATAAGCTCTCAATTATTTTCCTCCACCATGAATTTAACAGAAGGTTCCACGGAGTTGATGTTGTCGAGACGTTTGAACACTATTACTTGGATGGCATCCACAAAAATGTAGCCATGTTAACTGTGTGGATGTGTACGTCTTTATTTTTTCCTCTTCCATATGATCTATATCCAAGTTTGGTATGATTGCACAATTACTGAGTCCAAGGCCATTATATACGACTTCCAGCGCAGAGAGTTGCCGAAAAGGAAGCAATAAAAACCGATGCAAAACTCAAATATGTCGACGAAGTCTCTGATCGGAAAAGGGAGACTATGGCATGCAAAGAGTACGTTACACTTTATTCGGCGTATATACACACTCCCATATGGATTGCCTCCCAACCAGCGAACCGGGTGCTAAAGGTTTAACGGTAACGGCACCCATCGTCAAATCTTGGGTCATTTACCAATCATAGACGAGCCTGCCAAATGCTGAGGTGACGTTGTTCATTCCTAGTCAGCATTTGCCAGACTCGCCTCTAGCTGGTTGAAGCACGATGCTCTCTCACTCAGTCTTTGTCTTTATCACCGTGTGGTACACTTATATTCCATTCTTGTACATAGTGTACATAAGTGTACATATCTATATATAAACATTTGGTGAAGGAAAATATAAATTAAATATTCTGCTGAGCTTGTTTTTCTCCAACTCATTACGACCAGGTCAACAGGCTAACATTACCTGTGTTGTAGTAGAGAGCAAGGTCTACCGTAACTTTCTGACGAAGAAGATCAATAGCGTGTGTGGTGGGGCAAAACTCAGACCTATGCAACACAACTATCCTCAAAGATTTGTTAAGTTATACCATGAATTAAGGAAAGATCCTAGACTTCACCTTACGAAACAGGATAAACAAATGCGATAGTAATTATGGGGAAGGTAGATTATTAGAATACGGGGGAACTTACGTACCTTTTAAGGGTTTCAAGAATCACCACTCCTCTCCTTTAGTTGGTAGGGGTCACGATAATGGAGTCATTCTTGGCCAACGTATCGTTATAAAAGATATCTGCTCCCTGATCAAGTCGTTTGGTAAGGAAAAGTTTCGCCAGGGGTGACTTCTTCAGTCCCTGATCTAAAGAAACGTTTCGCCAGGGGGTGGCTTCTTCAGTCCTTAATCTAAAGAAACGTTTCGCCAGAGGTGACTTCTTCAGTCCCTGATCTAAGGAAGCGTTTCGCCAGGGGTGACTTCTCCAGTCCTCATAGTTCTAATTTATTACAATTGAAGAACCCACTTATGGCGGAACGTTTCCTAAGTAAATGTCTTGATCAGTATCTACCACCCTTCTACTTACAACATTTCAGTATCACCAAACCAGCTGGTCAGCGTATCGAGACAAAACGTTTGAAACGATATGTACCGTTCCCGACCATGGAGTCGAACTCTTCTCCAGGCTGAGGGACTGACCACCTCAAATACTTTTTCTCCAAGGTTGATAGACTGAATACATCATCTTTATTTCATTACTACTGCTCCCTTTGTATTTGACTGAAGAAGCCTACCCAACTGTTGCATATGTCTTAATCTTCAACTTGTCGGTATTTTATACCACTTTCAACAAACTCTCAGTTGCTGTGATGATGGAAGTCATCAATTACTGTGGTCTTGGTGGCAGCCAATTTCTGTGATGCTGACTGCAGTCTTGAAAGCAACAAGCTACTTTGATCCTCGAGGCAGTCAGGCACTGTTGTCCTCGAGGCAGCCAGTCACTGTTGTCCTCGAGGCAGCCAGTCACTGTTGTCCTCGAGGCAGCCAGTCACTGTTGTCCTCGAGGCAGCCAGTCACTGTTGTCCTCGAGGCAGCCAGTCACTGTTGTTCTCGAGGCAGCCAGTTACTGCTGTCCTCGAGGTAGCTAGTCACTGTTGTCCTCGAAGCAGCCAGTCACTGTGGTCTTGAAGGCAACTAGTGACTGGAGAGAGTAGTCTTTGAGGCAGCAAGTGGCGAGGTGCTCACCCTCCTCTTTGAAAGCCTTTGTAGGAAGGCGGATCAAAGCAGCAGGCAAGTAACCTGCCCTCGGGCAACTTAATCACTCAGTTGTGGATGTTCCAACTTTTCTATGCCCGGATGATGACAAAAGATATGCCTCTTGCAGACTCTTCTCTCTCTCCAGCTAACCAAACTCCCTTCTCCCCTCGCTTCTCCTTCCCTCTTCCTCCTTACCAAATTCAGAAAGAATAAGTTTTTTCTCTAAAACTATACATTTCAACATTCAGTAGAAATTGAAAATGTGTCTGCTAGCTCATCGCTGTAACTGGTGGACTGTATTGGCTAGAAGATGACTAGTTGTACCTCAGAAAAATGTCATCTTGTGCCCCATCTGCACGAACTGCAACCTTTTTCTTTAGTTCTTAAAGGAATTTTTCTCGCCATCAACAATGTTTGATGAAGAATTAGACACAGTTGCAGCATCTGGGAATTTTTATTTATAGATGTTTCGCCAACCAGTGGATTTACCAATAAAGTACAAGAATATAATCTAAAGAATGTAGAATTATATACATGGTTAGGTAATCATAAACAGTACGTCAGCCTTGTGCTTCAGTTCCTTCAAGATTAGGTTACTCTTCACCAACTCCAAGGCTGAGGGATTGATTACCTCATCTTTTGTATATAATCCTACATTCTTCAGATTATGTTCTTGTGTTGATAAAGTCACTGGTTGGAGAAATGTCTACAAATGAAGATACCCAGATGTTGCACGTGTCTGTTCTTCATCTTGTCGGTACTGTATGCAATTTATATACAACAACGATTGATCACATTTAGTTCTTAGCTCTCTATTCTGTAATTATCCTATCAGTCTTAAAATAACACGAAAAATTATGAAATTGGGTCTTGAAGCAATTTTTTTTTTTGTAATTTGCAATTGAAGCGGCTAGTTTATTGGGCACCTAATATCTACTCTGTGGAAGGTAGAGCATGAACTTACGTTAACATGCAAGGGGGTCAGGAACTTGGCTGTAGAAGTGTTAATAGGAGTGCTTGCAGTCTCTCTCATTCATTACAATCGTATTTCGGAAATTTGCTTCAAATTTCTAATAACTTAGTTTCAGTAATAAGATAACTTTACATATACTGTGTGGCATGCAAAGAGTACGTAGCCTTTATTCGGCGCATGTACACACCCTCATTTACAGGCTATCTCCCCCAACCAGCGAACCAGGGGACTAAGGGTTGGCGATGGGGCCCCGTCGTTCAACCAGTACCCAGGTTCCAGCCAATGAGAAAATGGTTTTGGCAATCGCAGAGGTTATGTGGGTACCACTCTCCTGTCTACCCTCGTCATTCCCATTCTAGAGCTGGTTGAAGCACGGTCTGCTCTCTAGTGGCTTCTATTCTGCCTTGCTTACCGTGGAGTGCACTAATACCTATTGTTGTACATAGTGTATATAGTGTACATAATTCTGTTCTAAATTGGTGAAGGATAATATAAGTCAATAGTTTTTCTGCTGTGTTAATTTTACTCCCGTTACACCCAGGATAACAGGCCTTTGGGACTCCTGGGTTGTAATATACTGTCTATTTCTAAATTCTTCAGGTAATGTACAATCAAGCACAGAGTGCTAAAGAGTGAACAAAACACGCCACAAGCTGCATTCATTATGATCATCGTATGTTTGTATGCAAACTAGTAGAAATATTTGTAAATAAAGCTAGATTAACAAAAGCTATAACCTATTGTATTCTCAATCAGTAAAAATATGAAGCTTCATTAACCTCTATGAATTAATCATATAATTGTGTTTTATAATTAGAATGTTGAAGTTTTTCTTGGCTTCAGTTAGCAGGAAAACATAATTCGTCTGGGTAATAAAGACACAGAACAGAATAAGCCTTTATTAAGACAAAAGTTTCGCTCAAGGAAAACAAATGATAAAGCTCTTGAGCGAAAAGTCGATCTGGTGGTCAACGATCCGGTGGTCTTAAGATGGTCAGTTCTTCCTTCCACCAGTGAATTACGATTGTGATAATTTTCTCTCTCTGCTGCAGTTCTACATCTCTTATTATAAAAAATGGTTGAGACCTACAAACTGATGGACTGAACATATTAACTCCAGGTTCAGGGACTGATTACCTTGGAATCCTTATCTTCCGTCGTTCTTCACTGTATTAGACTGACACAGCCACTGCAGGGCAAAACATTCCCACAGTGAAGATTCCCAAGTGTTGAACAAGCAACAATTGAGTATCTTTATTTTTTCAGATGATCTTGATGCTGCTGAAACGCTCTTTATCCGAGGAATCGGAGCTATCCATTCATCTACGCGTTGACTCCGATGGATTCTGTAATAAAGAATAATTGAGTAATCCCCTGAATTGTCACATTTATCTATTACGGAAAATCTTGAAATCTCTCTTACACTGAATGAGAAGTTTTGAAATCTGCTGCTTTGCCGTGACCAGTTGAGAGCTTTCAATCACTCGTTGATTCTAGTAAATAAGAAACTGGATTCTTTGTCGACCTCCTGGAAATGTCCAGGAAAAGCGGGTCTCACAAGATGACTTTGATGCACAATGTTGTTAACGTAAAAAGTTTCACAAGCCCTCGTAGCGCCTTCAAGATAAGTGAATTTAGAAAGCCTTCAAACCCATTACGTGTTCCTGGAATGAGTTTAGGATAAAGTGCTCAGAATGTACCGAGTATTCTGGAGTATTTGTCACCGAGAACACACACTTCCCCCTCCCCCCTCCCCCCGTACCCTTTACTGATATCTCCGACCTACGTTCACCCTCGATATTCTGAGCTTTGTTTACGCCAATTATCACTCCGACAGCCAACTGGCTTTGCGCTCCAGCCAGGTATTACACCATATGGCTTTTGAGAGCTCTCGTTTAATTCTGGCATATTGCGCATCTGGTTTGAAGTTCAGTCTCTCTCTCTCTCTCTCACTCTCTAACTAACTCACTCTCTCTGTCTCTGTCTCTGTCTCTCTCTCTCTCTCTCTCTCTCTCTCTCTCTCTCTCTCTCTCTCTCTCTCTCTCTCTCTCTCTCTCTCTCTCTCTCTCTCTCTCTCTCTGTTTAACAGGGTTTGATAAGGTTAAGGATCCCTAGTTTTATTGACAAGCTATTTACAGGTTAAGGATTCCTAACTTTATTGACAAGCTAAGAGCTGTTACCTACATCAGCTCATTTGAAAGCATTTTTTTTTGTTACGAGACATACAAGTAGGGAACAGGATGAAGTTGGAGCCATCTGTGGGCCAGCATTTTCATTTGATCAGCTGACGTTATCTCGTTGACATCCTTATGCTGTACGAATGTGTTCCATACTCGAGTCATCCTGGGTATATATGATCTAAGATTGAGTGATGTTCTGGAGAAGGATACAGCCAGAGTGAAGTTGCTGCTTTCTGCCCGTCTTGTGGCATAAAAGCTTGTTTCACGCTGTCTTCGAAGTGGATCCAAGTGTGGTACTTTGACAATATTGGCCTTGTACATAACAGTAAGGCAACCCACATCCCTCCTGTGTTGAAGGCTCTGCTGAAATGACAGATCTATCCAGGATGGGTCCAGGCGAGAGATGAGACGTCTTGCTCTGTTCTCCACTCTGTCAAGCAGTCGCAGACGAGAGGGGGGGGGGCAGGCAAACCAAGAAAGTGGAGCATACTCAAGGTGTGAGCGTACTTGTGCCTCGTACAGAATCTTGCAACCCCTACTGTCAAGCAGATGCGAGATACTGCGAAGCTTCCTGGCTGCCTTGTTTGCTAGATTTACAACATGGTTCTTCATGGTTAGTTTGGAGTCAAATTTCACCCCATGGATATCAACTTCTTCTCCAGGTGCCAACACCCTCCCATTCATGCTTACTACTGCACCAGCATTACCATCATGGTGCCTAGAGACGATCATCATTTGCGTTTTCTCAGGGGCAAATGTTACTTGCCATCTATTTCCCCAAGCTGATATAGCTCTTAGCTGGTGATTGATGTAGCTTAGAGCAGCTGGCATTTCTTCTCTTGGATAAGTGAATGTCAGTGTACAGTCATCTGCATATGCATGTGATTCTGGGATGAGATGAAGAAGGTCGTTGAAGTAGACATTCCATAACAATGGTCCCAGCACGCTTCCTTGTGGAACACTTGCCCCAATAGGATGTCTTGCTGATTCCGTTCCATTGAGAACTACACTTAGAGATCTACTATGAAGGTAATCACTGAGGACACATAGCGTAGAGCCTGTAATTCCCAGTGCTTGAAGTTTTGCTAAGAGGCCCTGGTGCCACACCCGGTCGAAAGCACCAACAATGTCCAGTGCTACCACACAGCTGACTTTGGATTCATCCAGTGACTGGTGCCACTTAGTGGAGAGGTTTAACAACAGATCAGCAGCAGAGTAACCTTTCCTGAAGCCATATTGACGATCACAAAGTAGTGATTGGTAGTCAAAAAACTCTGTCATTTGTCTTGAGATTATTGTCTCAAGGATCTTATCAGTGATTGACAGGAGTGACACTGGTCTGTAGTTGCTGATTTCTGCTCTGCTCTTCTTTTTGTGAACAGGGACTACATTTGCCTCTTTCCACAGAGAGGGCCATTTACACTGTACTAGGCAGTGCTGAAAGATGCGAGTTAGAGGTGCTGCTAGCTCGTCTGCACATCTCAGCAATCTTGGGCTCAACTTGTCTGTGCCTACAGCCTTTTCTTGATCAAGCGATTTAAGAAGGAAATGCATCTCCTCCTGCCTTATTGTCACCACTGACAGTTTTGACACAGTTCTTGCAGCTAGCCAAGGAGGGTCCCTTGCTGGATCAAGAACTTGCATTTTGGTAGCAAAGTGTTCAGCAAAGATGTCTGCCTTCTCTTGACTACTAGTAGAGGTGGTCCCATCCTGTCGATTTAGAGGTAGAATGAGTTCATCAGGCAGATAACCTTGTCTGTCCTTGACCAGGGACCACCAGGTTTTGGAGCCCACCCTACCTGATGCTTGCTTTCTGTGTCCACCTCTCTCTCTCTCTCTCTCTCTCTCTCTCTCTCTCTCTCTCTCTCTCTCTCTCTCTCTCTCTCTCTCTCTCACTCTCACTCTCTCTCTCTCTCTCTCTCTCTCTCTCTCTCTCTCTCTCTCTCTCTCTCTCTCTCTCTCTCTCTCTCTCTCTCTCTCTCTCTCTCTCTCACACACACATAACAGCACTCGCACTCTCATGCAGTCCCAGGCTCATCTTACCTTTCACTCAGCCCCGTTCAGCTGTATAGGTTTGATTGATATTCTTTACTAGTCTACTGAAGAAAGACCTCTGAGACCACTAGTAATCTTTTCAACTCTCCAGTAATTCCATCCTTCTTCCTATAACTGCTCTTATGTCATTGTCACTGCTGTAGTGTTACCACTGTTACTACTCTCGTGTTGCCACTGTTACTACTCTGGTGTCACCACTGTTACAACTCTGGTGTCACCACTGTTACTACTCTGGTATTATCACTGTTACTACTCTGGTGTTACCACTGGTACTACTCTGGTGTTACCACTGTTACTAATCTGGTGTCACCATTGTTACTGCTCTGGTGTCATTAACTGTTACTACTCTGGTGTCACCAATGTTACGACTCTGGTGTCACCACTGTTACTACTCTGGTGTTATCCACTGTTACTACTCTTGTGTCACCACTGTTACTACTCTGGCGTCACCCACTGTTACTACTCGAGTGTCACCACTGTTACTACTCTGGTGTCATCCACTGTTACTACTCTGGTGTCACCACTGTTACTACTCTGGTGTCATCGACTGTTACTACTCCAGTGTCACCACGGTTATTACTCTTGTGTCACCCACTGTTACTACTCTGGTGTCACCACTGTTACTATGGTGTCATTAACTGTTATTACTCTGGTGTCACCACTGTTACTACTCTAGTGTCACCCACTGTTAGTACTCTGGTGTCATCCACTGTTGCTACTCTAGTGTCACCACTGTTACTACTCTGGTGTAACCCACTGTTACTACTCTGGTGTCACCCACTGTTACTACTCTGGTGTCATCCACTGTTACTACTCTGGTGCCACCACTGTTACTACTCTGGTGTCATCCACTGTTACTACTATGGTGTCACCACTGTTACTACTATGGTGTCACCACTGTTACTACTCTGGTGTCACCCACTGTTACTACTCTGGTGTTACCACTGTTACTAATCTGGTGTCACCCCCTGTTACTACTCTGGTGTCACCACTGTTACTACTCTGGTGTCATCCACTGTTACTACTCTGGTGTCACCACTGTTACTACTCTGGTGTCATCCACTGTTACTACTCTGGTGCCACCACTGTTACTACTCTGGTGTCATCCACTGTTACTACTATGGTGTAACCACTGTTACTACTATGGTGTCACCACTGTTACTACTCTGGTGTCACCCACTGTTACTACTCTGGTGTCACCCACTGTTACTACTCTGGTGACACCACTGTTACTACTCTGGTGTCACCCACTGTTACTCCTCTGGTGTCACCCACTGTTACTACTCTGGTGTTACCACTGTTACTAATCTGGTGTCACCCCCTGTTACTACTCTGGTGTCACCACTGTTACTACTCTGGTGTCATCCACTGTTACTACTCTGGTGTCACCACTGTTACTACTCTGGTGTCATCCACTGTTACTATGGTGTCACCACTGCTACTACTCTGGTGTCACCCACCGTTACTACTCTGGTGTTACCATTGTTACTAATCTGGTGTCACCCACTGTTACTACTCTGGTGTCACCACTGTTATTACTCTGGTGTCACCCACTGTTACAACTCTGGTGTCATCCACTGTTACTACTCTGGTGTCACCCACTGTTACTCCTCTGGTGTCACCCACTGTTACTACTCTGGTGTCACCACTGTTACTACTCTGGTGTCATCCACTGTTACTACTCTGGTGTCACCACTGTTACTACTCTGGTGTCACCACTGTTACTACTCTGGCGTTACCACTGTTACTACTCTGGTGTTACCACTGTTACTACTCTGGTGTTATCACTGTTTCTACTCTGGTGTCACAACTGTTACTACTCTGGTGTTACCACTGTTACTACTCTGGTGCCACCACTGTTACTACTCTGGTGCCACCACTGTTACTACTCTGGTGTCACCCACTGTTATTACTCTGTTGTCACCACTGTTACTACTCTGGTGTCACCACTGTTACTACTCTGGTGTTATCACTGTTTCTACTCTGGTGTCACAACTGTTACTACTCTGGTGTTACCACTGTTACTACTCTGGTGTCACTACTGTTACTACTCTGGTGCCACCACTGTAACTACTCTGGTGCCACCACTCTTACTACTCTGGTGTCACCCACTGTTATTACTCTGTTGTCACCACTGTTACTACTCTGGTGTCACAACTGTTGCTACTCTGGTGTTACCACTGTTACTGCTCTGGTGTCACCAGTGTTACTACTCTGGCGTTACCACTGTTACTACTCTGGTGTTACCACTGTTACTACTCTGGTGTTATCACTGTTTCTACTCTGGTGTCACAACTGTTACTACTCTGGTGTTACCACTGTTACTACTCTGGTGTCACTACTGTTACTACTCTGGTGCCACCACTGTTACTACTCTGGTGTCACCCACTGTTATTACTCTGTTGTCACCACTGTTACTACTCTGGTGTCACCACTGTTACTACTCTGGTGTCACAACTGTTGCTACTCTGGTGTTACCACTGTTACTGCTCTGGTGTCACCAGTGTTACTACTCTGGTGTCACCCACTGTTATTACTCTGCTGTCACTACTGTTACTACTCTGGTGTCATCACTGTTACTACTCTGGTGTTACCACTGTTACTACTCTGGTGTCACCACTGTTACTACTCTGGTGTCACCACTGTTACTACTCTGGTGTCACCACTGTTACTACTCTGGTGTCACCACTGTTACTACTCTGGTGTCGCCACTGTTGCTACTCTGGTGCCACCACTGTTACTACTCTGGTGTTACCACTGTTGCTACTCTGGTGTCACCACTGTTACTACTCTGGTGTCACCCACTGTTAGTACTCTTTTGTCACCGCTGTTACTACTCTGGTGTCACCACTGTTACTACTCTGGTGTCACCACTGTTACTACTCTGGTGTGTTACAAAAAACCGATTCGAAAAGCTTAGAGATCTCCAGTGAATACTAGAAAGGACTGCCCTTCTAGCATCCAGCGTGTTACTGGGTTTTCGTAACAAGTAGTCAGTATCCTTGTCCAATTATCCATTAAAATTCAGTATTATTCAATAGTGCTTCAGGATTACAACTGGTAGGCTACTAACTAGAGAAATTAAAATTTAATAAATTTATTAATTCTAGAGGTATATTATCAAATTAAATTAAATTAATCATAGTAATCAAAATAATATCACGTCTCTCGATTTCAATATTATTGTGCTGAAAGCACATATCACATTTATAATTCTTAAGTACCGTCTGGTACATTAACATTTAATAAGATATTACAAATATGTACAAGTAAGTTTGTGTATGCGTGTAAGTGCTCTAAGTAGTTCACTATGTCTCACGACTCGACTAGACTTAAACAAGTGACTGACAAAGTCCTCACATAAACTAACTTCTTGACCGACTGGCAACCAGAACAGTCTGCTTGAACAATGACAAGAATGCTAAGCCCAATAGCCATATAACAAGCGACTGCGACACAATCAGGATTAAGGAGATAATATAACGACACTAAGTAGGGACCATCAGCATATCCTCCACAAAAGTTACAAAACTCCCATACTACTGAATCTAAGTTCAGCATAGGAAAAACCCTGACTGTGACAATACACAGAAACCAGTACAAAATTTGGCCAGAAGCTATAGCTAAGGACCTGAGATGTTCAGAGTGTCTAAGCGACACACAACCTCAGTACAACGTCGAAAATCACTAAGTCTATACAATGTTCTGTGAACAGAGTTCTACAGAACTAACAAGAATAATGAGACAGACAATCTATCCAACCACCAAGAGAGTCTAGAGCAGACTGAATACTTCACGAGAGGTGAGGACACCCCCCCCTCGATCACGTGATTAGCCCCGTGGACAGCACAGCTCAGAAGCCAGCAGTATAACGAGCGACAAGCGATAATTACAGTAGTTTGACAATCAAGACTTGAACTGAGCACATATTATGTACATCCTAACAACATAAGTCAAATAACAATATAACAGTCAAATAATAATATAAAGTCATACATTTACGATTTAGCTATTATCGCAAATATAAGCAATATAAAATTATATGAAAAGATAATATACATTATATATGCATAATAATCATTGTAACCCATTCAGGGGTTGCAACACCCCCCCCCAACACGACAGACGGTCGCACTAGGAGTTGCATTAATGTCTTTCACATTATTTCTGATTACTCATATCAATACAATTTAATATAAATATTAATCAAAGTCACTCTTGTGCCAAGCACCTCTACAATTTCACAGTGTCCGTCACTAGGATATGCCCCTAGTACTAGGGCAGTACACAGTATCGTATCTCTGCATACTCGTGGTTATGTACATCAGTGTAGAGACAGGATAGCGCTGACAAGGAGGGCACGTTGAGGCTCGATCATAGTAGAGGAGACTGCATTCCACTCTTAAGTAGCGGTTGTGGAATGCGAGGCAGTATGAACATCTGAGTATGAAACAGCTTAAGGAGTGAAGTGAGGGGGGGGGTCTGCGGCAGGACAGTGTTGCGTCACGCAGTACATCACCCGCACCACACTACCCACTCAACACTCAGCTTGTCTCCTCCTCACACAACAATACTGTGAATACATAAATATAATAATTAGACATGACATGAGTATATATAGTTAATATGGGCTGGAGGGATTAAGTTACTTTACTGAATTTGACATAGCATGTAACAAAAGGTATTTGGGCATAAAATTACGTTAATTTAATGTAACTGATAATTATTAAGGACGAGACAGGGCGTCAGCAATTACATTACAGTGACCACTTATGTGTTTTATACTAATAGAATAAGGTTGGATTCTGAGGGCCCACCTCAAGATCCTAGCATTTTTACTTTTCATAGTGTTTATGTAGGTGAGTGGATTGTGGTCTGAAAAAACGTTAATTTTAAATGGGGAAGTGCCCAAATACACGTCAAAATGTTCCAAGGACACCATAAGAGCTAGAGCCTCTTTCTCAATAGTGGCATAATTTTTCTGGTGTCGTTTAAGCTTAGATGAATAGTAACATATAGGATGGAGAATATCAGTGGATGTTGACTGTTGGAGCAGCACAGCACCCACTGCATAACAACTCGCATCTATATGTAAAAAGAAGGGAAGATTGAAATTAGGACTCTTCAACACAGGAGCAGAGGATAGCAAGCGCTTCAACCTTTTGAACGAGTCTGAACAATCTCTAGTCCAGTTGAACTGAACTTTGCTACTAGTAAGCTCAGTGAGAGGAGCTGCAATCTGAGAAAAGTTTGGACAGAACCTGCGATAATATCCTGCCATACCCAGGAATCTCTGTACTCCTTTCCTATCCTGTGGCATTGGAAATTCAGAAATTGCACGAACCTTAGCCTCAATAGGAGCAACCTCACCATGGCCGATACAAAAGCCTAGATAGGTAATCTTGGCTTGACCAAAACTACATTTGGCTAAGTTGACAGTGAAGTTGTAGTGCGCCAGTCTCTCAAACAATGATCTGAGACGCGTCAAGTGCTGTTCCCACTCGTCACTATACACCACTAAGTCGTCAAGGTAGGCATCTACTCCTTCTAAGTTGTGGGTCAACTCGTTCATTATACGTTGGAATGAAGAAGCCGCGTTACATAGGCCGAAGGGGGTGACGAGGTAGTTAAACAATCCATCTTGAACAGTAAAAGCAGATATTTCTTGAGCACGTTCAGTAAGCGGGACTTGATAATAGCCTCGTAAGAGATCTAAACGGCTGACAAACTGAGCTCCTGACACACGGTCAATAAGGTCGTCAATGCGAGGTAGAGGATAACCATCAGGCAAGGTGACAGAGTTCACTTTCCTGTAATCAGTGCACATCCTGAAACTACCGTCAGGTTTAGGCACTAAAATACAGGGAGATGCCCATGGACTTTTACTGCGTTCAATAAGTCCGTGAGATAACAGAAAATCAACCTCTTCTCTCAATGCTTTATGCTTCATTGGACTCATCCTATATGGTGATTGCTTAATGGGTGATGCTCCCTGTACATCAACGTCATGTACACCCAGAGTACAACGTTTAGGAACATCACTGAACAATTCAGGGAAATGCAAAATCATGTTTTTAATATCACCAGCTTTATCAATCCCAAGGTTACTAAGAAAATCGTCTAGTGATTGTAGAGTCACTGAATTTTCTAAACGAACCTCTATACCTCTAGAGATGTCAGGTAGACTGACGTTTTCTTCCTCTGTCCTAGGAAGAATAGAAGTAGTAGGTAGAGGACTAGCGTAGTATGCCTTAAGCTGGTTAACATGGTACACATGATTAGATTTCTTTTTCCCAGGCGTACGTACCAAATAATTTACGTCGCTAAGCCTTTTCACTACTTCCAGGGGACCATCATACCTGGCTTGTAGAGCATGACCTGGTACTAATTTCCGAGCCATCACCTTATCTCCAGCTTTAAAAGAACGAGAGACAGCACGCTTGTCATAATGTTGCTTCATTCTAGCTTGGGCTGAAACTAGGTTTTTCGAAGCTAGCTCTCTAGCGGCTGTCAAATGTTGCTGCATTAATGAAGGTGAAGTGCTCAATGATGGATTTGATTTTCCTGTCCACACGTCTTTTAACACTGCGAGAGGACCACGCACTTGGTGTCCGAATATTAATTCAAACGGACTAAATCCGAGACTTTCTTGTTCACTTTCTCTCATAGCGAACAGAAGAAAAGGTATACCCTCATCCCAGTCTCTAGAAAAATGTTCACAATAAGCTCTCATCATGGACTTCAATGTCTGATGAAATCTCTCTAGAGCACCTTGTGACTGTGGATGATAACTGGTTGAAAGTACAGACTTTATTCCTAGGTGGGATAATGCTTCTCGAAAGATCTTAGAAGTGAAATTAGATCCCTGATCTGATTGTATCTCTCGTGGCAATCCAACCTGGGAGAAAAATTTCATCAGCGCTCTCACAATAGCACGAGCATTAATTTTTCTCATAGGAATAGCTTCGGGATAGGGTGTTGCAGCGTCCATAATAGTAAATAAGTATTGGTTTCCTAGTTTGGTTCTAGGCAAAGGACCAACACAATCAATAATAAGACGTGAGAATGGTTCACCATGCACGGTGATAGGAATGAGAGGCGCAGGTGGAGGTGTGTGCGCTGGCTTGCCTGTCACTTGACACATGTGGCAACGTCGCACATGATCAGCTACTGTTTCCTTCATCTTTGGCCAAGTAAAATGTTTTGCCAGTTTACCGAGTGTCTTCTTGACACCCAAATGTCCTCCTATGGGACTATTGTGAGCAAAATCAATGGCTTGTTCACGAAATGTATCTGGTAACACTACGAGATGCTTGACTGTGGTGGAAACACTATCAGCTGACAACTTACATGTATTTTTCTCCATCAGTACACCGTTACTATAATAGTAACAATTATCGAGATCCTTTGCTTCACTCTCAGTAACTGCTATATCTCTCAGTCTTTCCAGTGACTGATCAACAAACTGATCCTTGATTAAATCATCATGAGTTAGAAATTTAACGTCAGTTGTGTCTTGACTAGGTTGATGACCGAGGGGAGTCAGTGTTAATGATCCTGGGCGCAGAGCGTCACTAAACAACATATTCAACCCCAAATCATTGTCATCCACTAACTCAACAGGAGACAAGGATGGTTGTTGAATCTTTGACATAGCTCTAGTAATTGCGCTGAGAGGAAATAAAATAGGTTTCTCTCTACAAGCTTCAATGGCATAATTATCATCAGTGTTATTATCAATCACAAGTGGTTCTTTACATATACCAGCATGAAGGATATCGTTCCCTATCAACAAGTCCACTGACCTGATGGGAAATACACCACTGGATATACCCACTGAAATATAACCAGTATAATAGCTTGTTTGAATATAAACTTTGTGAAGAGGTACTTTTATAACAGCCCCTCCATAGGCTTCTAACAATACATCTATCTTGCAATAGGTATCGTCAGTTATGGGCAGTACATCTTCTCTTAATAACGTGAAATAACTGCCAGTGTCTCTGAAAGTAATTATCTCAGTTAGATGTGATTCGTCAAATCCTATTCTGCCTCTTGAAAAGTAAGGACTCATCGCTGAACGAATCTTTTCGTCAGATACACTTTCTGACGCTAGTCATCTGTCCTGAGTAACATTATCTAAAACAGTAGGATAAGAGGAATTGCTAGGATTTTGGTGCCTTTGTTGCTCGGAAGAGGATACGACTTGAGTGGGGGTGCCAGCCGCACGACTGTCTCTCGCATCTCTTTCTAACTTATAGCAATACTCTCTAGCATGTCCTTTTCTGATACAATAGGTACATTTAACTTTCTTCTTCTCGATATCAGATTTCTGTCTAGCCACAGAGACAGATTCAGGATTGTGAGTTTTCCTGGTAAAGGTACGAGAAGTTACAGTAGCAGGTACATCAGGCCGGCAATGAGCAGCTGATTTAGGTTGCCAACTTCTAGGACAATTTTTAGTTACCTTGTTTCTTTGTGTTTTAGTACGTACAAGTTTGTGAGAAATCTCGTAATTGTCTGCTAATGCTGCAGTTTCCAGAATATCCGAGGTAGTATGATCGATCAGATATTCTTGTATGTCAGCAGACATACAGTTGTTAAACTCTTCATGTAGTAACAACTGAACAAGGCTGTCATAGTTGTTACACTTGGCAGACCTACACCACCTCTCAAATGCAACTTTTTTCTCACGAGCAAACTCTACACAAGTCTGATCTTGTCGTCGTTGTAACGTACGAAATGCTCTTTGATAACTTACAGGTAACAAGTTATACGTCTCTAGAATTGTTTGTTTGACAGCGTCATAACTAATGTACTTGGTAAATGGCAAAGCTGCAGTACAGGTTTGAGCTCTTCCCGTCAAAGCAGTATGCAACAATGTTGCCCAGTGCTTACGTGGCCAGTTCATAGCACGTGCCTGGTTCTCAAACACATCAAAATATGTGTCTAAGTCACTTTCAAAAAACTTAGGAACCACGGATGCAGCTTTCTGCACATTAAATGTGTCCTGTGATCTATCAGTCTGTTGTCTTAACAGACGAACATTTTCTCTTTGGAAATCTTCTTCATTCAATTTCCTCTGTGCCTCTATTTGTGCAGTCTGCAACATAATGAGGCGTTCAAACCTCTCAAACTGTTCCTGAGAGATAGGACCAGTGGGTAATGGAGGAGTAGGGAAATTAACATGGTCTGGACGGTCCTTAGGTCGAACACTTAGTCCAGCCGTCTCTAGAGAGTCTAGATCTGGTCTAGTATAAGTAAATACAGGTGTATCATACACTGTACTAGTATTAGGCTGTGTCATACTACCAGCTATACTCTGTACTATAGTGTCAGTGAAGGAAGGAGCGAGCGAGAGCTGATCTACACTAGGCTCAGACACTAGGCTCACTTCTGCTCTAGTTGCTCTTTCTTCAACTTCAAATAGAGCCATACTTCCTAATTGTGACACTAGGCTTTCAGAATCTGAATCATAATCAGACATCTCTGTATGAGCAGGAAACAATATATCTTTAATTAATGCTCTGACAGTTTCAGCTGTGTAATTCCTGTTATACGTCACACCGAGATACTTGGCTACTTGCCAACACGTCTGAAGTTTTAATGTACTTAACTCAGACAAAGTCAGAGTATCAATTAATTGTTTCACTTTGGCATACATCACGAAGATAATTGTACTACGAGAGAGTGATTATGGGAAACTATAATCCTAATAGGAATTTTAGTGTTAGTTGTCTTAGAGTTAGAACTCATAAACAGTATTTCCATCTCCTTGGATCAAGAGACTCAGTCAAGTACATACATCCACCTGGTATGTTGTACAAGACTAAATTCAAAGTCTTCAGATTAGGAAAGTACTCAGTGTTTGATCATAGATTCACTAGTATGTCAAACTGGACAATTTCTCCAACACCTTGGATCAAGAGCCTCCCGGACAGGCCCCCATTTGTTACAAAAAACGCGATTCTAAAAGCTTAGAGATCTCCAGCGAATACTAGAAAGGACTGCCCTTCTAGCATCCAGCCTGTTACTGGGTTTTATTAACAAGTAGTCAGTATCCTTGTCCAATTATCCATTAAAATTCAGTATTATTCAATAGTGCTTCAGGATTATAACTGGTAGGCTACTAACTAGAGAAATTAAAATTTAATAAATTTATTAATTCTAGAGGTATATTATCAAATTAAATTAAATGAATCATAGTAATCAAAATAATATCACATCTCTCGAGTTCAATATTATTGTGCTGAAAGCACATATCACATTTATAATTCTTAAGTACCGTCTGGTACAGTAACATTTAATAAGATATTACAAATATGTACAAGTAAGTTTGTGTATGCGTGTAAGTGCTCTAAGTAGTTCACTATGTCTCACGACTCGACTAGACTTAAACAAGTGACTGACAAAGTCCTCACATAAACTAACTTCTTGACCGACTGGCAACCAGAACAGTCTGCTTGAACAGTGAAAAGAATGCTAAGCCCAATAGCCATATAACAAGCGACTGCGACACAATCAGGATCAAGGAGATAATATAACGACACTAAGTAGGGACCATCAGCAGATCCTCCACAAAAGTTACAAAACTCCCATACTACTGAATCTAAGTTCAGCATAGGAAAAACCCTGACTGTGACAATACACAGAAACCAGTACAAAATTAGGCCAGAAGCTATAGCTAAGGATTTGAGATGTTCAGAGTGTCTAAGCGACACACAACCTCAGTACAACGTCGAAAATCACTAAGTCTATACAATGTTCTGTGAACAGAGTTCTACAGAACTAACAAGAATAATGAGACAGACAATCTATCCAACCACCAAGAGAGTCTAGAGCAGACTGAATACTTCACGAGAGGTGAGGACACCCCCCCCCCTCGATCACGTGATAGCCCCGTGGACAGCACAGCTCAGAAGCCGGCAGTATAACGAGCGACAAGCGATAATTACAGTAGTTTGACAATCAAGACTTGAACTGAGCACATATTATGTACATCCTAACAAAAGTCAAATAACAATATAACAGTCAAATAATAATATAAAGTCATACATTTACGATTTAGCTATTATCGCAAATATAAGCAATATAAAATTATATGAAAAGATAATATACATTATATATACATAATAATCATTGTAACCCATTCAGGGGTTGCAACATGGTGTCACCACTGCTACTACTCTGGTGTCACCACTGTTACTACTCTGGTGTTACCACTGTTATTATTCTGGTGTCACCACTATTGCTGTTCTGGTGTCACCACTGTTACTACTCTGGTGTCACCACTGTTACTACTCTGGTGTCACCACTGTTACTACTCTGGTGTCACCATTGTTACTACTCTGGTGTCACGACTGTTACTACTCTGGTGTCACCACTGTTACTACTCTGGTGTCACCACTGTTACTACTCTGGTGTCACCACTGTTACTACTCTGGTGTCACCACTGTTACTACTCTGGTGTCACCACTGTTACTACTCTGGTGTCACCACTGTTACTACTCTGGTGTCACCACTGTTACTACTCTGGTGTCACCACTGTTACTACTCTGGTGTCACCACTGTTACTACTCTGGTGTCACCACTGTTACTACTCTGGTGTCACCACTGTTACTACTCTGGTGTCACCACTGTTACTACTCTGGTGTCACCACTGTTACTACTCTGGTGTCACCACTGTTACTACTCTGGTGTTACCACTGTTACTACTCTGGTGTTACCACTGTTACTACTCTGGTGTCACCACTGTTACTACTCTGGTGTCACCACTGTTACTACTCTGGTGTCACCACTGTTGCTACTCTGGTGTTACCACTGTTACTACTCTGGTGTTACCACTGTTACTACTCTGGTGTTACCACTGTTACTACTCTGGTGTTACCACTGTTACTACTCTGGTGTTACCACTGTTACTACTCTGGTGTTACCACTGTTACTACTCTGGTGTCACCACTGTTACTACTCTGGTGTTACCACTGTTACTACTCTGGTGTTACCACTGTTACTACTCTGGTGTTACCACTGTTACTACTCTGGTGTTACCACTGTTACTACTCTGGTGTTACCACTGTTACTACTCTGGTGTTACCACTGTTACTACTCTGGTGTTACCACTGTTACTACTCTGGTGTTACCACTGTTACTACTCTGGTGTTACCACTGTTACTACTCTGGTGTTACCACTGTTACTACTCTGGTGTTACCACTGTTACTACTCTGGTGTCACCACTGTTACTACTCTGGTGTTACCACTGTTACTACTCTGGTGTCACCACTGTTACTACTCTGGTGTCACCACTGTTACTACTCTGGTGTCACCACTGTTACTACTCTGGTGTCACCACTGTTACTACTCTGGTGTCACCACTGTTACTACTCTGGTGTCACCACTGTTACTACTCTGGTGTCACCACTGTTACTACTCTGGTGTCACCACTGTTACTACTCTGGTGTTACCACTGTTACTACTCTGGTGTTACCACTGTTACTACTCTGGTGTCACCACTGTTACTACTCTGGTGTCACCACTGTTACTACTCTGGTGTCACCACTGTTGCTACTCTGGTGTTACCACTGTTACTACTCTGGTGTTACCACTGTTACTACTCTGGTGTTACCACTGTTACTACTCTGGTGTTACCACTGTTACTACTCTGGTGTTACCACTGTTACTACTCTGGCGTTACCACTGTTACTACTCTGGTGTTACCACTGTTACTACTCTGGTGTTACCACTGTTACTACTCTGGTGTTACCACTGTTACTACTCTGGTGTTACCACTGTTACTACTCTGGTGTTACCACTGTTACTACTCTGGTGTTACCACTGTTACTACTCTGGTGTTACCACTGTTACTACTCTGGTGTTACCACTGTTACTACTCTGGTGTTACCACTGTTACTACTCTGGTGTCACCACTGTTACTACTCTGGTGTTACCACTGTTACTACTCTGGTGTCACCACTGTTACTACTCTGGTGTTACCACTGTTACTACTCTGGTGTTACCACTGTTACTACTCTGGTGTTACCACTGTTACTACTCTGGTGTTACCACTGTTACTACTCTGGTGTTACCACTGTTACTACTCTGGTGTTACCACTGTTACTACTCTGGTGTTACCACTGTTACTACTCTGGTGTTACCACTGTTACTACTCTGGTGTTACCACTGTTACTACTCTGGTGTTACCACTGTTACTACTCTGGTGTTACCACTGTTACTACTCTGGTGTTACCACTGTTACTACTCTGGTGTCACCACTGTTACTACTCTGGTGTTACCACTGTTACTACTCTGGTGTTACCACTGTTACTACTCTGGTGTTACCACTGTTACTACTCTGGTGTTACCACTGTTACTACTCTGGTGTTACCACTGTTACTACTCTGGTGTTACCACTGTTACTACTCTGGTGTTACCACTGTTACTACTCTGGTGTTACCACTGTTACTACTCTGGTGTTACCACTGTTACTACTCTGGTGTTACCACTGTTACTACTCTGGTGTTACCACTGTTACTACTCTGGTGTTACCACTGTTACTACTCTGGTGTTACCACTGTTACTACTCTGGTGTTACCACTGTTACTACTCTGGTGTCACCACTGTTACTACTCTGGTGTTACCACTGTTACTACTCTGGTGTTACCACTGTTACTACTCTGGTGTCACCACTGTTACTACTCTGGTGTTACCACTGTTACTACTCTGGTGTCACCACTGTTACTACTCTGGTGTCACCACTGTTACTACTCTGGTGTTACCACTGTTACTACTCTGGTGTTACCACTGTTACTACTCTGGTGTTACCACTGTTACTACTCTGGTGTTACCACTGTTACTACTCTGGTGTCACCACTGTTACTACTCTGGTGTTACCACTGTTACTACTCTGGTGTTACCACTGTTACTACTCTGGTGTTACCACTGTTACTACTCTGGTGTTACCACTGTTACTACTCTGGTGTTACCACTGTTACTACTCTGGTGTTACCACTGTTACTACTCTGGTGTTACCACTGTTACTACTCTGGTGTCACCACTGTTACTACTCTGGTGTTACCACTGTTACTACTCTGGTGTTACCACTGTTACTACTCTGGTGTTACCACTGTTACTACTCTGGTGTTACCACTGTTACTACTCTGGTGTTACCACTGTTACTACTCTGGTGTTACCACTGTTACTACTCTGGTGTTACCACTGTTACTACTCTGGTGTTACCACTGTTACTACTCTGGTGTCACCACTGTTACTACTCTGGTGTTACCACTGTTACTACTCTGGTGTTACCACTGTTACTACTCTGGTGTTACCACTGTTACTACTCTGGTGTTACCACTGTTACTACTCTGGTGTTACCACTGTTACTACTCTGGTGTTACCACTGTTACTACTCTGGTGTTACCACTGTTACTACTCTGGTGTTACCACTGTTACTACTCTGGTGTTACCACTGTTACTACTCTGGTGTCACCACTGTTACTACTCTGGTGTTACCACTGTTACTACTCTGGTGTCACCACTGTTACTACTCTGGTGTTACCACTGTTACTACTCTGGTGTTACCACTGTTACTACTCTGGTGTCACCACTGTTACTACTCTGGTGTTACCACTGTTACTACTCTGGTGTTACCACTGTTACTACTCTGGTGTTACCACTGTTACTACTCTGGTGTCACCACTGTTACTACTCTGGTGTTACCACTGTTACTACTCTGGTGTTACCACTGTTACTACTCTGGTGTTACCACTGTTACTACTCTGGTGTTACCACTGTTACTACTCTGGTGTTACCACTGTTACTACTCTGGTGTTACCACTGTTACTACTCTGGTGTTACCACTGTTACTACTCTGGTGTTACCACTGTTACTACTCTGGTGTCACCACTGTTACTACTCTGGTGTTACCACTGTTACTACTCTGGTGTCACCACTGTTACTACTCTGGTGTTACCACTGTTACTACTCTGGTGTTACCACTGTTACTACTCTGGTGTCACCACTGTTACTACTCTGGTGTTACCACTGTTACTACTCTGGTGTTACCACTGTTACTACTCTGGTGTTACCACTGTTACTACTCTGGTGTCACCACTGTTACTACTCTGGTGTTACCACTGTTACTACTCTGGTGTCACCACTGTTACTACTCTGGTGTTACCACTGTTACTACTCTGGTGTTACCACTGTTACTACTCTGGTGTCACCACTGTTACTACTCTGGTGTTACCACTGTTACTACTCTGGTGTTACCACTGTTACTACTCTGGTGTTACCACTGTTACTACTCTGGTGTTACCACTGTTACTACTCTGGTGTCACCACTGTTACTACTCTGGTGTTACCACTGTTACTACTCTGGTGTTACCACTGTTACTACTCTGGTGTCACCACTGTTACTACTCTGGTGTTACCCACTGTTACTACTCTGGTGTCACCACTGTTACTACTCTGGTGTTACCACTGTTACTACTCTGGTGTTACCACTGTTACTACTCTGGTGTCACCACTGTTACTACTCTGGTGTTACCCACTGTTACTACTCTGGTGTCACCACTGTTACTACTCTGGTGTCACCACTGTTACTACTCTGGTGTTACCACTGTTACTACTCTGGTGTCACCACTGTTACTACTCTGGTGTTACCCACTGTTACTACTCTGGTGTTACCACTGTTACTACTCTGGTGTTACCACTGTTACTACTCTGGTGTTACCACTGTTACTACTCTGGTGTTACCACTGTTACTACTCTGGTGTTACCACTGTTACTACTCTGGTGTTACCACTGTTACTACTCTGGTGTTACCACTGTTACTACTCTGGTGTTACCACTGTTACTACTCTGGTGTTACCACTGTTACTACTCTGGTGTCACCACTGTTACTACTCTGGTGTTACCCACTGTTACTACTCTGGTGTTACCACTGTTACTACTCTGGTGTCACCACTGTTACTACTCTGGTGTTACCACTGTTACTACTCTGGTGTCACCACTGTTACTACTCTGGTGTTACCACTGTTACTACTCTGGTGTCACCACTGTTACTACTCTGGTGTTACCACTGTTACATTCGTCAATTGTTCTGTATAATTGACTTTAATTTTGTACATACATCCTTAGTAATAAAACAACTCGGCCCACGGTATGTGTGTGTGTGTGTGTGTGTGTGTGTGTGTGTGTGTGTGTGTGTGTGTGTGTGTGTGTGTGTGTGTGTGTGTGTGTGTGTGTGTGTGTGTGCTGACTTAGTTGTACTCACCTAGTTGTGGTTGCAGGGGTCCAAGCTCCTGGCTCCGCCTCTTCACTGGCCGCTACTAGGTCACTCATCCTGCTCCATGAGCTTTATCGTACCTCTTCTTAAAGCTATGTATGGATCCTGCGTCCACTACATCACTTCCCAGACTATTCCACTTCCTGACTACTCTGTGGCTCAAAAAATACTTCATAACGCCCCTGTGATTCGTCTGAGTCTTTCTACTTCCAATTGTGACCTCTTGTTGCTGTGTCCCATCTCTGGAACATCCTGTCTCTGTCCACCTTGTCAATTCCTCTCAGAATTTTATATGTCGTAATCATATCCCCCCTATCTCTCCTGTTCTCCAGTATCGTCATATTGATTTCCCCTAACCTCTCCTCGTAGGGTATGCCCCTTAGCTCCGGGACTAGTCTTGTTGCAAACCATTGCACTTTCTGTAGTATCCTTACATTTTTGGCTAGGTGCGGGTTCCAAACTGTTGCTGCATACTCCAATATAGGCCTGATATACACGATGTACAGGGTCCTGATTGATTCATTATTGAGATATCGGAATGCTGTTCTTAGGTTTGCTAGGCGTCCATATGCTGCAGCAGTTATTTGGTTGATGTGCACCTCAGGATATGTGCCCGGTGTTATACTCAATCCAAGGTCCTTTTCCTTGAGTGAGGTTTGTAGTCTCTGATCCCTTAGACTGTACTCCGTCTGCGGTCTTCTTTGACCTTCCCCAATCTTCATGACTTTGCACTTAGTGGGGTTGATCTGCAGGAGCCAGTGGCGCGAGCGCGATAGCGCGCGCGTGCGCTCGTGTATATGTGTATTTGTGTGTGTGTGTGTGTGTGTGTGTGTGTGTGTGTGTGTGTGTGTGTGTGTGTGTGTGTGTCTGTGTGTGTGTATGCGTGTGTGTGTGTGTGTGTGTGTGTGTGTGTGTGTGTGTGTGTGTACTCACCTATTTGTACTCACCTATTTGTGGTTGCAGGGGTCGAGTCATAGCTCCTGGCCCCGCCTCTTCACTGATTGCTACTAGGTCCTCTCTCTCCCTGCTACATGAGCTTTATCATACCTCGCCTTAAAACTATGTAAGGTTCCCGCCTCCACTACTTCACTTTCTAGACTATTCCATGACTTGACTACTCTATGACTGAAGAAATACTTCCTAACATCCCTTCGATTCATCTGAGTCTTCAACTTCCAATTGTGACCTCTTGTGTCTGTGTCCCATCTCTGGAACATCCTGTCTTTGTCCACCTTGTCTATTCCGCGCAGTATTTTATATGTCGTTATCATGTCTCCCCTGACCCTCCTGGCCTCCAGTGTCGTCAGGCCGATTTCCCTCAACCTTTCTTCGTAGGACAATCCCCGTAGCTCTGGGACTAGTCTTGTTGCAAACCTTTGCACTTTCTCTAATTTCTTGACGTGCTTGACTAGGTGTGGATTCCAAACTGGTGCTGCATACTCCAGTATGGGCCTGACGTAAATGGTATACAGGGTCTTGAACGACTCCTTACTGAGGTATCGGAACGCTATCCGTAGGTTTGCCAGGCGCCCGTATGCTGCAACAGTTATCTGATTTATGTGAGCCTCAGGAGATATGCTCGGTGTTATATTCACCCCCAGATCTTTTTCCTTGAGTGAGGTTTGCAGTCTTTGGCCATCTAAACTATATTGTGTCTGCGGTCTTCTTTGCCCTTCCCCAATCTTCATGACTTTGCATTTGGCAGGGTTAAACTCAAGGAGCCAGTTGCTGGACCAGGCTTGCAGCCTGTCCAGGTCTCTTTGTAGTCCTGCCTGATCCTCATCCGATTTGATTCTTCTCATTAACTTCACATCATCAGCAAACAAGGACACTTCTGAGTCTATCCCTTCCGTTATGTCGTTCACATATACCAAGAACAGCACAGGTCCTAGGACTGACCCCTGTGGAACCCCGCTTGTCACAAGCGCCCACTCTGACACCTCGTCACGTACCATGACTCGTTGTTGCCTCCCTGTCAGGTATTCTCTGATCCATTGCAGTGCCTTTCCTGTTATGTGTGCCTGATCTTCTAGCTTTTTCAGTAACCTCTTGTGAGGAACTGTGTCGAAGGCCTTTTTGCAGTCCAAAAAAATGCAGTCGATCCACCCCTCTCTCTCTTGTCTTACTTCTGTCACCTTGTCATAAAACTCTAGTAGGTTTGTGACACAGGATTTTCCTTCCCTGAAACCATGCTGGTTGTCAATTATACACTTGTTTCTTTCCAGGTGCTCCACCACTCTCCTCCTGATGATCTTCTCCATGACCTTGCATACTATACACGTTAGTGATACAGGTCTGTAGTTTAGTGCCTCATGTCTGTCTCCCTTTTTAAAAATTGGGACTACATTTGCCATCTTCCATACCTCAGGGAGTTGCCCAGTTTCAAATGATGTGTTGAAGATCTTTGTTAATGGCACACACAATATCTCTGCTCCCTCTTTAAGGACCCACGGAGAGATGTTGTCTGGTCCCACCGCCTTTGAGGTGTCAAGTTCGCATAGCAGCTTCTTCACTTCCTCCTTGGTTATATGTACCTCGTCCAGCACTTGCTGGTGTACCCCCCTGTTCTGATTTCCTGGAGTCCTACTGGTTTCCACTGTAAATACTTCTTTAAATCTCGTGTTGAGCTCCTGACATACCTCTCGGTCGTTGCTTGTGAATTCCCCATCACCCTTCCTCAGTCTGATTACCTGGTCCTTGACTGTTGTTTTCCTCCTGATGTGGCTGTACAACAGCTTCGGGTCAGTCTTGACTTTCGATGCTATGTCATTTTCATATTGTCGCTGAGCCTCCCTTCTTATCTGTGCATATTCATTTCTGGCTCTTCGGCTAATCTCTTTATTTTCCTGAGTTCTCTGTCTTCTGTACCTTTTCCATTCTCTAGTACACCTAGTTTTTGCCTCCCTACACCTTTGGGTGAACCAAGGACTCGTTCTGTTCTTCCCATTATTTCTGTTTCCCTTGGGAACAAACCTCTCCTCTGCCTCCTTGCATTTTGTTGCCACATAGTCCATCATTTCTTGTACTGGTTTTCCTGTCAGTTCCCTCTCCCACTGAATGTCTTGAAGGAAGTTCCTCATGCCTGAGTAGTTCCCCCTTTTGTAGTTTGGTTTTTCCCACCCTATTCCTGCTACTCTCTCCACTTGGAGCTCAACTATGTAGTCGAAGCACAGAACCACATGATCACTAGCTCCCAGGGGCCTTTCATACAAGATATCCTCGATGTCTGAACTACTGTGTGTGTGTGTGCGTGTGTGTGCATGTGTGTGTGTATGTCTTTGTGTGTGTGTGTGTGTGTATGCGTGTGTGTGTGTGTGTGTGTGTGTGTGTGTGTGTGTGTGTGTGTGTGTGTGTGTGTGTGTGTGTGCGTGGGTGTGTGCGTGGATGTGTGTGTGTGTGTGTGGGTGTGTGTGTGGGTGTGTGTGTGTGTGTGTGTGTGGGTGTGTGTGTGGGTGTGTGTGTGTGTGTGTGCGTGGGTGTGTGTGTGTACTCACCTAATTGTGGTTGCAGGGGTCGAGACTCAGCTCCTGGCCCCGCCTCTTCACTGATCGCTACTGATCGTCATTCATCTTCGTGAATACTCTAAGGCTGAAGAAATTTTTCCTAACGTCACTATGACTCGTTTATGATCTCAAAATTACTACAGTGCCCTCATGTTACTGTTTCCCAGTTAGACAATAATTAACATATCCCTGTCCAAACCATACCCCCGGCCGGGATTGAACCCGCGGTCATAGAGTCTCAAAACTCCAGCCCGTCGCGTTAGCCACTAGACCAGCTAGCCACAATAAGATTCATCCAACTAGGTATATTTCTACACCATAGGAAAGTTAGCACAGGCACCTCTGTGACCACAAATGCAAGTTTTTACAGACGAATCTCCAGCTAGCGTGGCCGTGACGAACTCTAGCTCAAGTCCCTTCACTGCCTTCAACATGACTCAAGAAATCGTAATGACACCTATATACTTAGTTGGATGAATCTTATTGTGGCTAGCTGGTCTAGTGGCTAACGCGACGGGCTGGAGTTTTGAGACTCTATGACCGCGGGTTCAATCCCGGCCGGGGGTATGGTTTGTTTCCAATCGTGTCATTACGATTTCTTGAGTCATCCCTGTCCAACCTATCACCTACTTTCAGTATTTTATACAACCGTCCTAGATTGTGTGTATGTACAAGGGATAGTGGGATACATTGGTGTATCTTTTTCCATAAAACTGTATCAAATTTATATGATTTTGCTATGAAAAAATAAAGTAAAATAACAAAAGCGGACTTTTTTATAACGCGCATATATATTAGCATATATGTACAATGTATATCATCCAAATGTTCCCGAGTATCAAACTCTATATATATATATATATATATATATATATATATATATATATATATATATATATATATATATATATATATATATATATATATGTCGTGCCGAATAGGCAGAACTTGCGATCTTGGCTTAAATAGCAACGTTCATCTTGCCATATAGGACAAGTGAAAATTTGTGTATGCAATAATTTCGCCAAAATCATTCTGAACCTAACGAAAAAAATGTATTTCACTGGGTTTGTTTAGTATTAAATTATTGTAAACAAATCTAAAATATATTTAGTTGGGTTAGGCTAAAATAAATTGCGCTTGTTATAATAAGGTTAGGTAAGTTTTCTAAGTTGCTTTTGGTGCAAAATTATAAATTTTTATGTCAACATTAATGAAAAAAATATATCTTTTAACGTATAAGAGAAAATTTTAGAAAGGGCTTAATTTTAAATGAGTTCTTGCTAATTGACCAGTTTTACATATTCGGCACGACATATATATATATATATATATATATATATATATATATATATATATATATATATATATATATATATATATATATATATATATATATGTATATATATATATATATATTTATATATATATTTGTATATATATATATATATATATATATATATATATATATATATATATATATATATATATGAGAGAGTGGGTGAGATGTTATCAACAAATTTTGTTGAAAATAAGAAAAAGTTTTGGAGTGAGATT
Source organism: Cherax quadricarinatus (assembly GCF_038502225.1). Lineage (NCBI taxonomy): Eukaryota > Metazoa > Arthropoda > Malacostraca > Decapoda > Parastacidae > Cherax > Cherax quadricarinatus. The sequence goes on along the minus strand of NC_091295.1, from coordinate 21,752,644 downwards.
AACAAGTTAAGGAAGTCTAGGGAACAAATGGATTTGACAGTTAAAAATAGGAGAGGAGAGTTATTAAATGGAGAGTTAGAGGTATTGGGAAGATGGAGGGAATATTTTGAGGAATTGTTAAATGTTGATGAAGATAGGGAAGCTGTGATTTCGTGTATAGGGCAAGGAGGAATAACATCTTGTAGGAGTGAGGAAGAGCCAGTTGTGAGTGTGGGGGAAGTTCGTGAGGCAGTAGGTAAAATGAAAGGGGGTAAGGCAGCCGGGATTGATGGGATAAAGATAGAAATGTTAAAAGCAGGTGGGGATATAGTTTTGGAGCGGTTGGTGCTATTATTTAATAAACGTTTGGAAGAGGGCAAGGTACCTAGGGATTGGCAGAGAGCATGCATAGTTCCTTTGTATAAAGGCAAAGGAGACAAAAGAGAGTGCAAAAATTATTGGGGAATAAGTCTGTTGGTAGAGTCTGTCTGTGGTAGAATTATTATTGAAAGAATTACAAGTAAGACAGAGAGCAGAATAGCAGATGAATAAGGAGGCTTTAGGAAAGGTAGGGGGTGTGTAGACCAGTGAAACATATAGGTGAACAGTATTTAGATAAGGGTAAAGAGGTGGTGGATAGGGGGGCAATGTTGCAGATGTTGCATGTGTATGGAATAGAACGTAGGTTACTGAAAGCAGTGAAAAGTTTTTACGAGGATAGTGAGGCTCAGGTAAGAGTATGTAGGAGAGAGGGAGACTATTTCTCAGTAAAAGTAGGCCTTAGACAGGGATGTGTGATGTCACCGTGGTTGTTCAATATATTTATAGATGGGGTTGTAAGAGAAGTGAATGCTAGGGTCTTGGCAAGAGGTGTTGGGTTAAAAGATAAAGAATCGAACACAAAGTGGGAGATGTCACAGTTTGTCTTTGATGATAATACTGTGCTTTTGGGAGATTTTGAAGAGAAGTTGCAGAGGTTGGTAGACGAGTTTGGTAGGGGATGTAAAAGAAGAAAATTAAAAGTGAATATAGGAAAGAGTAAGGTGATGAGGATAACAAAAAGATTAGGCTGGGACAGATTGGATATCAAATTGGAGGGAGAGAGTATGGAGGAGGTGAATGTATTCAGATATTTAGAAGTGGACGTGTCAACAGATGAGTCCATGAAGGATGATGTGAATCATAGAATTGATGAGGAGAAAAGGGTGAGTAGTGCACTTAGGAGTCTGTGGAGACAAAGAACTTTGTCCGTGGAAGCAAAGAGGGGAATGTATGAGAGTATAGTTATACCAACACTCTTATATGGGTGTGAAGCAGGGGTGATGAATGTTGCAACGAGGAGAAGGCTGGAGGCAGTGGAGATGTCATGTCTGAAGGTAATGTGTGGGTGTGAATATCATGTGAATATAACTGTATGAATATAACTGTAGTGTAAACACGCCTCTGACAAGACAGTGATGGAGCGAATGATAATGAAAGTTTTTCTTTTCGGGCCACCCTGCCTTGGTGGGAATCGGCAGACGTGTTAATAAAATAAAAAAAATATTAAAATATAATTGTTGAATTTGAACAAAGTCAGCAACCCAGCGTGGGTAGCCTGGAGGGGCTGCAACTTACTTACACCTTCCCCCTAATTCGAGTCTCCACAACTCACTCATGTAAAAGTTAAAACTGTTCTTTACTACAGATTTTCCCATTCATAACTCAAAGAAAAGGGAAAGGTGGAAAAAAATATTCAAGAATAGTGAATACGATAGTTATACCAGTTTGTCATTATATTCTACATCAAGACTCAAGGAACCGTGATGACACGATTGGAAATAAACCACGGTACGGGTAGGGCTTGAACTCGCGGCAAGTGAGCCATAAAACTCCAGGTCACCGTGTAAGGCACTAGGGTAGCTGGCTACAATAAGATTAATCCAACTAGGTATATTTATATACCATAAGGAGTTCAAATCCTCACGTACCGTGGTTTATTCTACATCAAGTTTGTACAAGTGTTCCCGGTAGCTGGATGAGAGACGAAACACATTTATAGAAGAATGGGATTTTGATGATGATGATCCTACTTGTTACTGGTAGTTAACAGACTGTAATGGCAGTGTGAAACGTTCTTTACTCATCTCCTGGGCACAATAGCTTGTGCCCAGGAGATGAATAAACAAGGTCACTGGCTCCCTGGCTAGAATTTATTGTATATTTATCCTGTTGATATCTGGTCTCAAGTGTATCATAGCTTTTCATGTATATATATATATATATATATATATATATATATATATATATATATATATATATATATATATATATATATATATATATATATATATATATAAGCTCTTACTCGTATATTTACATATCACAAAACAGTGTAAATATTTGAGAATGGATTCTCGTTACTGTGTTTATTAATCACATTGTGTGCTTGGGAAGTAAGACGTGTTTACCTGGGCATTGAATCGTTAAATATGTTGTCTAAGCTATAAAGATGAGAGTATTTCAAATTTAGTTCAGTAATTGGAAAAATACACGATTTACATTGAATACACGACAGACAGTGATACGGTAGGGAATGAAATGAAGTGTTTATTTATGCGAGAGGAAGAGGAAATGTAGAACATAGTGAGATAGACAGATAGAGAGGGAGCGGAGATAGACAGATAGAGAGGGAGGGGGGAGGAAGAGAAAAAGAGGGGTTAGGAGAGGGTAGAATAGGTAGAACGAGGACGAGTGCTCCAACGAGTACGACGACGAGTACAGACGTGTGTGTGTGGGATGGGGGGGGGTCAGTCGCTTCATCATTGCTCGTCCAGTCCTGGAGGGACGTGTCAGGGACGTGTCAGGGACGTGTCAGGGACGTGTCAGTAACGTGTCAGGGACGTGTCAGGGGCGTGTCAGGGGCGTGTCAGGGACGTGTCAGGAGCGTGTCAGGGACGTGTCAGGGGCGTGTCAGGGGCGTGTCAGGAGCGTGTCAGGGACGTGTCAGGGGAACATGTTCTAACATCACACACACACACAAGAACCAACTCAGCAGATGACAGGAAAACCTGCGCCTCGCACCTTCACTCTCCAGCCTGAATGACATTTTTTCTGACACAACGGACTTTTTTTCTTCACCGAGGTAACGTTGCTCTGAAATAAAGGAAACACATTGACCATTACTCTTACAATAGTTTTCTTGCCAGTATGTGGATATATTTAAATGAAGCTTCTAGCAGCAATAACCCCAGTTACAGGGATGTTATTTAATAATAGATATTTTTTGCCCAAAACGTTATTAACAATAAAGCAAATGGAAGGATCAGGCTTTACGATGAGCCGAGGAAAGAATTTTAACTTTTAAAATGGGTGGTAGGTAAGCTTAATTTTAATTCTATAGAGTCCTTTTGTTTACTGAAAAAGAGAAAGAGAGAGAGAGAAAGAGAGAGAGAGAAAGAGAGAGAAGGGATGGAGAACACAGGGAAAAAAAAAGCCTCTGTTTAGAAGCATTGTAAACGCGTGGTAGGAAGCTATATACTTAATCCTGTAGAAACAATGTTAGTCTATATAAAGAGAGAGAGAGAGAGAGAGAGAGAGAGAGAGAGAGAGAGAGAGAGGAATGAGGAAAGAAAAAATGCTTCAGTGTTCATTAGAAAAAAACTTTCTTTCTAATTTCCTGCTTTTATTTTTCTGTTTCTGTAACTTTCTGAGTTATTTGTTTGTCTCCTGATTTCTTTATTATATTCTTTGTCTTTGTACCATTTTATGTCGCTGTTTCTGCATTTCTCTCGGATTTTCAGTCTGTCTGTCTGTCTGTCTTTCTCTCTCTCTCTCTCTCTCTCTCTCTCTCTCTCTGTCAAGTGTTCCGGTAATGTCAAAAAATAACTGGATCTGAGAGCCAAATTTTCGGAATTGTCAAAGAGAATTTTAATTAGGTTTAAACGAAGAAGAATTTTGTACTGAATTATATATTATTCAAATCCGACTTGATTTGGCTAGATTTTCTTCATTTCTCATATTTTGTTTTTGATTACTTATGTAGTAGCTCGACGTGGCTGATATAAATCGGTTATGAAAGGGCTAGGTCGTCCTTATATCCTGTATCTTATTTCCTGTATCTTATTTCCTGCATCTTATTTTCTGTATCTTATTTCCTGTATCTTATTTCCTGCATCTTATTTTCTGTATCTTATTTCCTGTATCTTATTTCCTGTATCTTATTTCCTGCATCTTATTTTCTGTATCTTATTTCCTGTATCTTATTTCCTGTATCATATTTCCTGTATCTTATTTCCTGTATCTTATTTCCTGCATCTTATTTTCTGTATCTAATATCCGGTATTTTATTTCCTGTAACTAATTTCCGGTATCTTATTTCCTGCATCATATTTTTTTGCATTGAAGTTCGAGGTGGCTGATGCAACTGTTGGTGATGGCAAGTAGCATGTGTCAGCCTGCAGCATGTGAAGGCTAATCCAACCATTCATAGAATGGAGACACTTGTGGATTCTCAAGGAGAACAAGCAACTACTGTCAAGATGCTTCTAACTAGGAAATGGATGCATGATGGTGATGGCCCCGTGCTACCTGTGCACATGCCATTGTTAACCTGTGGTGCCATTGTTAACTCCCGTGGTGGCTCACGTGAGATCCATTGACCCCGTGCTGCCTCTGTTTCCTGGAGTGTGCTGTGGTGCTGTGTCACTCTTGGTACCCATTGACTTTTAAGACAAGTGTGGCGGATCATGAGAAGTTTGTGTGTCCCACTTTGAAGATAGATCATTATTTTTATGGTGTCTAGGAGCGCTGATATATTGTTTCAGCTCTTATTTAATGCTGTTTGAGTGTAGAATATTTTCTTTGAAATATTTTATGAATTCTCTCTTTTTAGGTACAGGAAACTGAGCACATATCTTGTGTTTTCTTTTCATTGTGTATTTTACTTCTGTAAATTTGTGGTAGTGTAGTTAAGTGCTTTGAAGTATGTGTTATCTTAGGCTTTTTTGAATGGCCTGAGTACTAAACTTTTATTTGTTTAAGAAATGTGAGAAGTCCGTTGGAAGCATTTATGTGTGAGAATTCTGCGCTGACTTCTTACAATTAGCGATTGCCTTAAACTATTTTCTTAGCTAATTGCTAAGCTTCGAAGCAGTTCCTCCTTACGCTTACATTGATTCAGTTGGCAGTAATCTCCAGGAGAATTCTATTTTCCTGCCCTCCAGTGCTTCTTTGGTTATATAATTAATTGTTTATTTTTTGTGGGGGACATCTGTGCTATTCCTTGATAAAAATAATATAAATATATATATGTCGTGCAGAATAAGTAAAACTTGCGAATATGGCTTAAATAGTAACACTCTTCTTGCCGAATAAGGCAAGCGAAAATTTGTGTATGCAGTAATTTCGCAAAAATCATTCTGAACCTAACGAAATAAATACATAAGAGAAAATTTCAGAAAGGACTTAATTTAAACGAGTTCTTGTTAAATGACTAATTTTACCTATTCGACATGACACACACAGACACACACACACACACACACACACACACACACGCAGGATCCATACATAGCTTTAAGCAGAGGTATGATAAAGCTCAGGGTTCAGGGAGAGTGACCCAGTAGCGACCAGTGAAGAGGCGGGGCCAAGAGCTATGAATCGACCCCTGTAACCACAACTAGGTGAGTACAACCAGGTGAGTACACACACACGCGCGCGCACACACACACACGCGCCCGCGCACACACACACACACACACGCACACACACACACACACACGCACACACACACACACACACACACACACACACACACACACACACACACACACACACACACACACACACACACACACACAGTCGAAATTCACACAACCGAGGAGAAGGTGATGAAGCTATCTCAAAGGCGGTGGGACCGGACAACATCTCTCTGTGGGTCTTTAGAGAGGGAGCAGAGATGCTGTGAGTGCCACTAACAAAAATCTTCAACACATCCACTGAAACGGTGCAAGTACCTGAGGTATGGAAGATGGTAAATGTAATCCCAGTTTTTAAGAAAGGAGACAGACACTAGGCATTAAACTACAGGCCTGTGTCACTGACGTGTATAGTATGCAAAAATATGGAGAAGATTATCAGGAGGAGAGTGGTGGAGCACCTAGAAAGAAACAAGTTTATAAACGACAACCAATACGGTTTCAGGGAAGGAATATCCTGTGTCACAAACCTACTGGAGTTTTATGACAAGGTAACGGAAAAAAGACATGAGAGAGAGGGGTGGATAGATTGCATTTTCTTAGACTGCAAGAAGGCCTTCGACACAGTTCCTCACAGAATGTTAATGCAAAAACTAGAGGATCAAGCACGCATAACAGGAAAGGCACTGCAGTAGATCAGAGAATATCTGACAGGGAGGCAACAACTAGTCATGGTACGTGACAAGGTGTCAGAGTGGGCGCCTGTGACGAGTGGGATTCCATAGGGTCAGTCCTAGGACCAGTGCTGTTTTTGGTATATGTGAATGACATGACAGAAGGGATAAACTCTGAAGTGTCCTTGTTTGCAGATGATGTGAAGTTAATGAGGAGAATTAAATCGGACGAGGATCAGGCAGTACAACGAAGAGACCTGGACAGGCTACAAGCCTGGTCCAGCAACTGGCTCCTTGAATTTAACTCCACCAAATGCAAAGTCATGACGATGGAGGAAGGGCGAAGAAGACCGCAGACAGAGTATAGTCTAGGTGGTCAAAGACTGCAAAACTCACTCAAGGAAAAAGATTTTGGGGTGAGCATAATACCGAGCACATCTCCAGAGGCCCACATCAACCAGATAACTACTACAGCGTATAGGCGCCTGACAACCCTAAAGTTAAACATGTGAATTACTTAATCTTGGCAGAAAAAGAAATAACCAGTTCAGTGAGATTTCTGGTTGTGCATTTTACCCTTGAGTAGTTTGATGGTTGAGAGTGCCAGGCACATTGCATCTTGATAGTCCTGGTAGTTCCTATATTTATTTTTTATTTCACAGGATTGGAGAAGCCTGCCTCACATAGGCAAGTCTTAACGAAAGAGACAAGAGTATCAAGTGTTGGCGCGACAACCTTGGGTAATGTTTTATTTCCTTTATTGTTCCTTGTAGTGTGGGTTCTGTAGGTAAGTAAGGAATTTATTTCCTTTGTTGTTCGTTGCATTGTGGGCTCTGTAGGTAAGTAAGGAATTTATTTCATTTATTGTTCCTTGCAGTGTGGGCTCTGTAGGTAAGTAAGGAATAAATTTCCTTTATTGTTCCTTGCGGTGTGGTCTCTGTATGTAAGTAATTTATGTCTTATACTGTTCCTTGTGGTGTGGGCTCTTTAGGTAAGGAAGAAATTTATTTTCTGTAGTGAAAGTCTCGAGTGTGATTCCACTACTTCAGAACTGAAGGATCCTACGGAGTAATACATTAATGTGAGTGTTGAAAATGATGGATATCAAATAGTTAAGAGCATGAAAAGGAAAAAAGAGATGAGTTATAACTAGAGTAGTGATATAGCCAGGATCGCAAGACTCTTGCTGAACGTGATACTACTGTGACCTAGCTCTTCCTCAGAGGGGGAAAATAGTGTAGTACTGGAGCTCCCTGACACAGCCCAGCTTGGTGTTACGGATTTATGTTAAAAATAGTTTGCACGAATTTGCTAGCTTCACGGTATGATGACGCGATCGACGACTTGCAAAATACAACTTATGGAGGTTTCAAGCTGCTCAGCTCTCGACTAGGAATTCAACACATGTAAAGGCAAATAAACATCATATTTGGACTCCCTTTAGACATGAATCTTTCCTAATTAACAGAGAACGAACACGTCATTGGAGCCCCGAAAAACAGGCAGGCAGGACTAAAGTTCATCTCCAGCTGGGTGGGTTCATTGCCCTTCTCATGAAACATGAGTGCCAAGTTTACGTTATATACCTGTTGAGGAGGATCGACCCCTTCCGTGCAGGTGTTACAGCTGCCAGTGCTATGATCATGTTTTGGTAAACGAAGACTTATGTTGTCCTTGATATGGAAAACCTGCTGAAATGTGGGGTGTTGAGAGCCAAAACGAAGGCCAGAACCTTAAAGGTAATTACTGAAATGAAATCAGAGTATAAGTTTGCCAAAAGAACTGTAAAAGAAACCCGAACAGCCTTCGATCTAAACTAGTTAGTGGCCAATCACCCCACCACTGCCATATCTGAGACCCCACCACTGTCATATTTGAGAGCCCACCACTGCCATACCTGAAACCCCACCACTGCCATACCTGAAACCCTACCACTGCCATACCTGTGACCCCACTACCACTGCCATACCTGTGACCCTTACACTACTGCCATACCTGTGACCCCACCACTGCCATACCTGTGAGCCCCACAACTGCCATACCTGTGACCCCACTACTGTCAAACCTGTGGCCCCCACCACTGCCATACCTGTGACCCCACCACTGCCATACCTGTGAACCCCACCACTGCCATACCTGTGACCCCCACCACTGTCATACCTGTGACCCCCACCACTGCCATACCTGTGATCCTCACACTACTGCCATACCTGTGACCCCTCACACCACTGCGATACCTGTGACCCTCAAACCACTGGCATACCTGTGACCCTCACACCACTGCCATACCTGTGACCCTTACACCACTGCCATACCTGTGACCCCACCACTGTTATATCTGTGACCCCACCACTGCCATACCTGTGACCCCACCACTGCCACTGTTGGTGAGCCAGTTATCCCTGTTAATTTTTCTGGTGACACCAGTTAGCTTTCAGTTGCACTGGAAGTTGTGGATAAGCTAGCCATCTCTGCTAGCACACATGGGACTACCAGTCTGAATGCAGTCTCACCTATAGACACACCAGAATCCGAAAAAAATAAACACATGTGCAACATCCGGGTATCTTAATTGTAGACGTGTCGCCTTTCAGTGGCTTTATCAATACAAATTCAAGGACATAATGGAAGACAGAAGAACTATACACAAAAGATGAGGTAATCAGTCCCTCAACTTTGTACTGGCGACAGGTGGAAAGGGGACGGGTAGCAGACGAGGGCACAGTCACTGGTAGACGGGATTCCACTGGAAAATCCCGCCTACCAGTGACTGTAGTACTTTAATTTGATATGAGAATATTCATTTTTATGGTGAATGGTACACACAGATGTCTTTTTCTAACCACCCAAGAGGCAGACATCAAGGCTTTAAAAATTTGTGAAAATGCAATTAAATGTATAGTTCTTATGGATTCCATCAAACATTGAATTTCTCATACATGATGAAGTTGATAAATTACTCAAAAATTACCTTGAAGGAAAAAAAGAAAATATAACTTCCGTATTCATAATATTATGAGAAAAGGAAATTGAGTTTGATAAAAATACAGTTAGAAGAATGAGCAAATCTATATTTCACTATGATAACATGAACGTACATAATCGCATTTACTGAGCAACTGTCAATGAAAAAAGACTGATGTTGCAGTAGCAAGTTAGACTTACAGCTACAGCATCAGTTAGTTTGATACATAGACGATGCCTGAATCAGACACGTGTGGTTAATCTTATGGTCTCTCTTCAGTACTATGTTTGTGCTTGATTGTCTACTGATTGAGGAATATGAAGATAGTATAATTCTCTCTCTCTCTCTCTCTCTCTCTCTCTCTCTCTCTCTCTCTCTCTCTCTCTCTCTCTCTCTCTCTCTCTCTCTCTCTCTCTCTAAGAGAGATAAGATAAGATTTCGTTCGGATTTTTAACCCCGGAGGGTTAGCCACCCAGGATAACCCAAGAAAGTCAGTGCGTCATCGAGGACTGTCTAACTTATTTCCATTGGGGTCCTTAATCTTGTCCCCCAGGATGCGACCCACACCAGTCGACTAACACCCAGGTACCTATTTGCTCCTAGGTGAACAGGACAACAGGTGTAAGGAAACGTGTCGGAATTTCCACCCGCCGGGAATCGAACCCGGGCCCTCCGTGTGTGAAGCGGGAGCTTTCTCTCTCTCCCTCTCTCTCTTATATCAACAATGTGTCTCTTGAATCTTCTGTACCATATTGTGTAATAAAATATTCCTATTCGTAAAAAAAAAATATGAAAAGATGGGGTGGTAGGGAAAGTGGAATATTCAAACGGCTTCAGGAAGAAATCCAAATATTCTTCCTTGAATCCTTTATATATATATATATATATATATATATATATATATATATATATATATATATATATATATATATATATATATATATATATAAATATATATATATATATATATATGCAATAAGATCACAGTAAACAGGTGATATCAGAATATGCAGTCAACCACTGTGTAAGAATAGTGAAATTCCAAGCGCTTTCGTGATTTCTCACATTATCAAGGAACTAGACAGTTGGACAACGAAAGAACTAAAGAGATTTGAAATGCTTAACAATTCGCAAACAGGCGAAATTATTTACAAATATTGTTTCTACATCTACAGCAGGACTCGAACCTGCTAACTCTGTATCAGAGTCCACAGTACTTTACCACCAGGATTCGATGAAATAACTTTCAAAACGAGCTTGGTGCCCGGAGGTATGGGGTAACATCGCTTAGCTTCGGCTAAGCGCCCATACTTATCTTGGGTCTAGCTCAGTGGTAAAGTACGGTGGACTCTGATACAGAGTTAGCAGGTTAGAGTCCTGCTGTGGACGTAGAGACAATATTTAAATATATATATATATATATATATATATATATATATATATATATATATATATATATATATATATATATATATATATATATATATATATATATATATATATCACTCTATTTGACACTGTCTATTTAGTCTCTCTTTATTTGTTACACACACACACACACACACTTCTCTCTCTCTCTCTCTCTCTCTCTCTCTCTCACCCGGGAGAGAACGTATGCAGGTATGACTGATCTGGGAAGCGAGTCCAACACAATGGACAAACTGGTGTCGGAGCGGAGTGTTGAATATACATGAACAGTGAGGTTGAGGCGAGGCATGCCAACACACTTCTCCAACACTGGTGAGGAGAGGCACGCCATCACATCTCTCCAACACTGTTAAGGCGAGGCGTGCCAGCACACTTCTCCAACACTGGTGAGGCTGAGACGAGGCACGCCACTACACCTCTCCAACATTGGCTGAGGCCGAGGCGAGGCATGCCAGCACACCTCTCCAACATTGGCTGAGGCCGAGGCGAGGCATACCAGCACACCTTTCCAACACTGGTGAGGCCGCTGAGGCAGGGCTGCCAGGAGGAAACCTCTCCAACACTGGTTCAGTGTGGTGGGTGCAACTTGGAAGATCGTGTATAGGTTTAGGTCAGCTTGGAATCCGACTCCACAGACGCTTGGTGTTGAAAGTAAGATCAAATGTTATTGTTTTACCTTGATATAGTGACACCTTGATACAGTGATACCTTGACATAGTGGCACCATGATATAGCGACACCTTGACATAGTGACACCTTGATATAGCGACACCTACATACAGTGACACTTTGATATAGTGACACCTTGATACAGTGATACCTTGACATAGTGGCATCTTGATATAGCGACACCTTGATATAATGCCATCTTGATATAGTGACACCTTGATAAAGTGACAACTTGATATAGTGATACCTTGACATAGTGACACCTTGATATAGTGACACCTTGATACAGTGACACCTCGATATAGTGACACCTTGATGCAGTGACACCTTGATATAGTGACACCATGATATAGTGACACCTTGATATAGTGAAACCTTGATACAGTGATACCTTGACATAGTGACACCTTGATATAGTGACATCTTGATGCAGTGACACCATGATATAGTGACACCATGATACAGTGACACCATGATATAGTGACACCATGATATAGTGACACCTTGATATAGTGACGCCTTGATACAGTGATACATTGACACAGCGACACCTTGACATAGTGGTACCTTGATATAGAGACACCTTGATGTAGTGACACCTTGATATAGTTATAGTGACACCTTGATACAGTTATACCTTGACATAGTAACACTTTAAAATAGTGACACCTTGATGCAGTGACACCATGTTATAGTGACACCATGATACAGTGACACCATGATATAGTGACACCATGATATAAAGACACCTTGATACAATGACATCTTGTTACAGTGATACCTTGATACAATGATACCTTGACATAGCGACACCTTGATATAGTGGCACCTTGATATAGTGACACCTTGACATAGTGACACCTTCATATAGTGACACTTTCATACAGTGACACCTTGACATATTGACACCTTGATATAGTGATACCTTAATACAGTGGTACCTTGATATAATGACATTTATATGTAATGTCACAATGGTTCCGGGTAGCACCTCCTGTAATTTTACATATATTGCAAACAACTTGCAGCATTATGTACAGTTGTTGCAATGTGCAACATTGCAATGTTTCCAGCAGAGTTAAGAACTATGATACTCGACCTTATTTCCCTTTATTCTTGCTACAAAAAAAGCTATTGTATTATATTAGCTCTGTGTGTGTGTGTGTGTGTGTGTGTGTGTGTGTGTGTGTGTGTGTGTGTGTGTGTTTGTGTGTGTGTGTGTGTGTGTGTGTGTGTGTGTGTGTGTGTGTGTGTGTGTGTGTTTGTGTGTGTGTGTGTGTGTGTGTGTTTGTGTGTGTGTGTGTGTGTGTGTGTGTGTGTGTGTGTGTGTGTGTGTGTGTGTTTGTGTGTGTGTGTGTGTGTGTGTGTGTGTGTTTGTGTGTGTGTGTGTGTGTGTTTGTGTGTGTGTGTGTGTGTGTGTGTTTGTGTGTGTGTGTGTGTGTGTGTGTGTGTGTGTGTGTGTGTGTGTGTGTTTGTGTGTGTGTGTGTGTTGCGTGTGTGTGTGTGTGTGTGTGTGTGTTTGTGTGTGTGTGTGTTGCGTGTGTGTGTGTGTGTGTGTGTGTGTGTGTGTGTGTGTGTGTGTGTGTGTGTGTGTGTGTGTGTGTGTGTGTGTTTGTGTGTGTGTGTGTTGCGTGTGTGTGTGTGTGTGTGTGTGTTTGTGTGTGTGTGTGTTGCGTGTGTGTGTGTGTGTGTACTCACCTAGTTGTACTCACCTAGTTGAGGTTGCGGGGGTCGAGTCCGAGCTCCTGGCCCCGCCTCTTCACTGATCGCTACTAGGTCACTCTCCCTGAGCCGTGAGCTTTATCATACCTCTGCTTAAAGCTATGTATGGATCCTGCCTCCACTACATCACTTCCCAAACTATTCCACTTACTGACTACTCTGTGGCTGAAGAAATACTTCCTAACATCCCTGTGATTCATCTGTGTCTTCAGCTTCCATCTGTGTCCCCTTGTTACTGTGTCCAATCTCTGGAACATCCTGTCTTTGTCCACCTTGTCAATTCCTCTCAGTATTTTGTATGTCGTTATCATGTCCCCCCTATCTCTCCTGTCCTCCAGTGTCGTCAGGTTGATTTCCCTTAACCTCTCCTCGTAGGACATACGTCTTAGCTCTGGGACTAGTCTTGTTGCAAACCTTTGCACTTTCTCTAGTTTCTTTACGTGCTTGGCTAGGTGTGGGTTCCAAACTGGTGCCGCATACTCCAATGTGGGCCTAACGTACACGGTGTACAGGGTCCTGAATGATTCCTTATTAAGATGTCGGAATGCTGTTCTGAGGTTTGCTAGGCGCCCATATGCTGCAGCAGTTATTTGATTGATGTGCGCTTCAGGAGATGTGCCTGGTGTTATACTCACCCCAAGATCTTTTTCCTTGAGTGAGGTTTGTAGTCTCTGGCCCCCTAGACTGTACTCCGTCTGCGGTCTTCTTTGCCCTTCCCCAATCTTCATGACTTTACACTTGGTGGGATTGAACTCCAGGAGGCAATTGCTGGACCAGGTCTGCAGCCTGTCCAGATCCCTTTGTAGTTCTGCCTGGTCTTCGATCGAGTGAATTCTTCTCATCAACTTCACGTCATCTGCAAACAGGGACACCTCAGAGTCTATTCCTTCCGTCATGTCGTTCACAAATACCAGAAACAGCACTGGTCCTAGGACTGACCCCTGTGGGACCCCGCTGGTCACAGGTGCCCACTCTGACACCTCGCCACGTACCATGACTCGCTGCTGTCTTCCTGACAAGTATTCCCTGATCCATTGTAGTGCCTTCCCTGTTATGCCTGTGTATGTATGTGTGTGTGTGTGTGTGTGTGTGTGTGTGTGTTGCGTGTGTGTTGCGTGTGTGTGTGTGTGTGTGTGTGTGTGTGTGTGTGTGTGTGTGTGTGTGTGTGTGTGTGTGTTTGTGTGTGTGTGTGTTGGGTGTGTGTGTGTGTGTGTGTGTGTGTGTGTGTGTGTGTGTGTGTGTGTGTGTGTGTGTGTGTGTGTCGTATGTGCGTGTGGTGTTTTTATTTATTTATTTATTTATTTATTTATTTATTTTGTGCATAGGCGTGTAATTACATATTTGAGTTAACGTGAGGAGGGGAAAGGAGGGGAAGGGAGGGGAGGGGAGGGGAGGGGAAGGGAAGGGAGGGGAGTGGAGGGGGAGGGAGGGGAAGGGAAGGGAGGGGAGGGGAGGGGGGCAATGAATTCTAATTTTTTTGACTGACTGTCGTAAATTAGCTTTATAACGCTAACATTCGTACTGGAACCCCCTATGTGGTGTCGAACTCTCAGTTCTGCAGAGTCAAATATGCTGTTAATTATAGAGGGACCGCTGTTTACAGCACTAAATATGTACTATATTAGATAAATATTCTGATTTAAAAGTCCTAAATAATGTTATGTTGTGTGGTGCAGTTATGTTGCTATTTACATGGCTAAATATGCTTTGTTTTACAGTAAGTAATAATGCACTGCGATTTACAGAAGTAAATGTGTCGTAAAGTATTTAGACCCACGGACGTAATTTTAGGGGGGAGGATAGAACTAGTAAATTCTCTGTCTGGAACATGTATAGAAGCACATATAGGTAATGTTTTGGACGGTGAGATAACGTCACAAACAGGTACAAGATTTATAGACGTGACAGTAAACTGGTTACAGGAAGGAGCAGGAGGCTGTGAGAGGCATATCTTCACTGCATCATTCGATACAGTAACAAAGACACATCTTTGTTACTGAATCGAATGATGCAGTAAATCTTGATAAATCAGACACATGTGCAACACTTGGGTATCTTTATCGAGGAAACGTTTCGCCACACAGTGGCTTCATCAGTCCATAAAGAAGGAGAATGGTGAAAAACAGGAGGAGTTTGAGGTAATCAGTCCCTCAGCCTTGAGGCGATATAATCAGTCCATCAATCTTGAAAAGAATACAACATATGTGCGGAGAAGCAGCTTATATACCGTAGGCAGGAGAGGTGAAGCAGTCGTAGGTGGTATCACAATTTGACCAATGTGGAAGTAGGTCGTGCCCAAGGGTTAGGCAAGTGAAGAATTCCCTGTATTAAGATCTCAAAATGTTGCTGTGTCAGACACGTCTCCGCATATATGCTGTATTCTTTTCGAGATAGATGGACTGATTAAATCGACTCAAGGCTGAGGGACTGATTACCTCAAACTTCTCCTGTTCTTCACCATTCTCCTTTCTATGAACTGATGAAGCCACTGTGTGGCGAAACGTTTCCTCAATAAAGATACCCAATCATTAATCTGCAGTAAATCTTGGTATGAAGGTGAAAAATATTCCTCCATTAATTATCCTTGTATATGAACTAACGCCACTGGAGGAACTCACACCAATTATCCACCTCGGAGATTTCAACCTCCTAAATAGGAAATGGGAGACGGGAAATCGCAGCGATGTACTAGAAATACTTCCTGGAATCACGCTAGCTCAGCAGGTGCATACCAGAGAACTAATGACCTTTGTGAAAAACTTTGAACGAGCAGATAATTGATCCCACTAGATATGATAATACACTGGATGTGATGCTCATGGACAGTGTGGAACTAATCAGAGACATGACAATCACGAATACAATATACTCTGATCAGTCTCAGTAATACTGTACGGAATGGATGTTCAGCAAATTTAACTTCAACAATCAGAGAATTGACTGGGAACAAAATTAACAAAGAACTGTCAGAAATAGCCTGAGAAACAGTCTTAAACTCCCAAAACACTCAGTAAACCCGACCACAAGCATACAAAGTCGGCATTAAATATGTACCACTAAAAACAACTAAGAGGATCAAATACAGTTAAAGAGCATAGAAGAATTCACAGAGGAAAAAAGGGTTACCGAACTGTTTAAACACGGCAAAGATAATCTTACCATACCATGTGTGGGGTTAGAACCCGCGATCAGCGAGTCATAAAACTCCAGACCGACGCGTTAGCCACTGGGCCAGCTGGCTACAATTAAGGTTCATCCAAATAGGTATATTTATACACCATAGGAAGGTTAGCATAGGCACCACTGTGACCACAAATGCAAGTTTTTTACAAACGAATCAGCAGTCCACTAAACGAAGGCAGGGGAGAGAGAGAAAAAAAAAACACATCTGAAGGCCACACAGATTGAAAAACTCACATAAGCATTAATCCTATATAGAATTTGGAGAAGAAATAGAAAACGTGCTCACTCATTCAGCACCTGGACTAGATTTGTGGAATTCTCTTATTTATAAAGAAGTGCGAAACACCACCAGCACGAACACTCAGTATCCTGTGTGGCGGACGACACTGGATCAAGGTGAACTACCAGACACCTTAAAAACTGTAGACACAACTCTTTTGAAGTAAATTTTATATAATCTTAGTGTACATGGCTTTGCAAATTTTTCACAATGCTTTCGAGGGCACATTGACGTTAGGCAGATGAACGTACATTATGTTGATTTATCCTAGGATAACCAAATAACGTCAGGCAATGTGATATATTTCGAGTCAGAAGACACATTCTCCATTTATTTCACAGAAACCAATTTATTAATGAAATTGGCACATGATGACTTACACAACTTAACATCAGGAGATTGTTTCCTCAGAGGAAAACACATCAGCACTAATAGTTTGAAGCTGACCAGACGAGGCATTTTCCAGATATTGCACAGAATCCAACACTTTTTTTTTTTTACCCACACAGCCTAAACCCAAGAAACATTTCCTCTGTTTCAACGATGTTTCAACCATTGAAGGTCAATGCGGTTCATAATTGTTATATTTTAATCATATGAAAGCATTAAACCCGTAGAATGAGAGTCATTGATATTTGATGCAAGTAAGGGAAAGATAAGCCTAGTTCCTTGGATCAAGAGCCCCTCACCAGCATCTTATCAAAATAATGCAATAATTTAAAATAATACCGCATTATTTTGTGATTAAAAGTTGCAAAATAGCATCTACACACTCCATTAAATATATCAACCTTCTTACAAATAGGAAACACCAGTGTTGAAATTCTGAAGTTGATCGGAATAATAATAATAATAATAATAATAATAATAATAATAATAATAATAATAATAATAATAATAATAAAGACGATCAATATAGACATTCTGCGGTACTTGATCCCATTCCAACGATTCCACTTTTTTTTAATTACTGCAGTTAAAGTTCAAATTTGAAGCTAAATTTATGGGTTATCATCCTTACAGAACGCATCGTTGCTAGTATTTTAAAGCCAATCAGGTGAAGCATTTTTTAGTTATTAAATGAAAATGAATATCACTCTTAATAAAATTGGCAAACTGGGACATTATATGACCAGCAGTCTGGTGAAGCTTGTGTTGAGGACGCCACGCTAGTGATAATACCAAGTCGATCAGGTGAATTATTCTCTCAGTTATGGTGTATATTCCACCGTTAATTTTTTCCTAATATTTTATTACGTCAACAGTTTGTCTGCACACCATCAAAATTTTATTGGTACTGTCCTGGCCCTAAGATGCGTCAGTAATTGAATTTTGATGCCGCTGAGAAGAGGTAAGCTAAAATTTATTTAACACGATTTACCGGAAATAAAAAACGCACCATTTTGCACATAAAATGGTTAAATCTGCTACCTGGAGTCTACCTGGAGGGCATTCTGGGGGTCAACGCCCCCTCGGCCCGGTCCACGACCAGGCCTTCCGGTGGATCAGGGCCTGATCAACGAGGCTGTTACTGCTGGCAGCACGCAATCCAACGTACGAACCAGAGCCCGGCTGATCTGGCACCGTCTTTAGGTATCTGTCCAGCCCCTTCTTGTAGACAACCAGGAGTCTACAGGTAATGCCTCTTATTGCTGGTGGAAGGCTGTTGAACAGTCTTGGGCCCCGGACACTTATTGCGTTTTCTCTTAGTGTATCAGTGACGTCCCTACTTTTCACTGGGGGCATGTTGCATCGCCTGCCAAGTCTTCTGCTTACGTATGGAGTGATTGCTGTGTGCATATTAGGGACCAGTCCCTCTAGAGTCTTCCTGGTGTAGATTATCATATATATCTCTCGCCTGCGCTCCAGTGAGTACAAGTCAAGTGCTTCCAGGCGCTCCCAGTAGTTAAGGTGTTTGATGGAACTTATACGTGCAGTAAAGGTTCTCTGTACATTCTCCAGTTCTGCAATTTCACCTGCCTTGAATGGGGATGTTAATGTACTGCAATATTCCAGCCTGGAGAGAACAAGTGATTTAAAAAGGATCATCATTGGCTTAGCATCTCTTGTCTTGAATGTTCTCATTATCCATTCTATCAGTTTCCTCGCAGATGTGATAGTGGCATTGTTGTGGTCCTTGAAGGTGAGGTCTTCGGACATTACCACGCCCAGGTCCTTCACATTACTTTTCCGCTCTTTTGTGTGATTAGAGTTTCCAGTTTTCCATAACGCAGTAGTTGGAATTTGTCTTCATTGAACATCATATTGTTTTCTGTTGCCATTTGGAAAACTTGGTTAATATCTTCTTGGAGCTTTGCTGTGCCCTCAATGGATGACACTTTCATGCAGATCCTAGTATCGTCTGCGAAGGATGATACAGTGCTATGGTTTACATCTCCGTCTGTGTCTAATATGAGAATAAGGAACAGGATAGGTGCGAGTACTGTGCCTTGTGGGACAGAGCTCTTCACTATAGCAGCATCTGATTTAATTCTGTTTACCACTACTCTTTGTGTGCGATTGGTTAGAAAATTGAAGATCCATCTGCCTACTTTGCCGGTTATCCCTTTAGCATGCATTTTGTGTGCTATTACACCATGGTCGCACTTGCCAAAGGCTTTTGCAAAATCTGTGCATACTACATCTGCATTCTGTTTGTTTTCCAGTGCATCTAGGACCATATCATAGTGGTCTAATAGTTGCGAAAGGCAGGAGCGACCTGCTCTGAAACCATGTTACCCTGGGTTGTGCAATTTTTGGGGGTCCAGGTGGTTTGCTATCCTGCTTCTTAGAACTCTTTCAAAGATTTTTATGATGTGGGACGTTAAAGCTATTGGTCTGTAGTTCTTAGCTACTGCTTTGCTGCCATCTTTATGGAGTGGGGCTATATCTGTTGTTTTTAATGACTACACATTTGACTGTCTCTCCGCCGTCGTCGATTTTTAAGGCACCTTTTTTGCGTCAAGTGGATTACCGTTCACTTGACGCAAAGTAGACTCACCGTACCCTTGTCATAGGCTGTCTGCTACAGGCCTGTAAGCATGTACAAACTCCCACACTCCTTCGGGAACCAGTGACGAGTCACCATATTGCAAGGACTAGCGTCAAGACTCCATTCCTGGCAAATATATTATAGGCCACTGAGAGTTTTGGAAGTTATCCAAACCATTCCTGAATGCTGGGAATGGATTTAACATCTTTGGTTATATGACACATGAACATGTCAAGTGTTCCAAGAAATTGGTCCTCAATCCATACCCCGGCCGGGATTGAACCCGCGGTCATAGAGTCTCAAAACTCCAGCCCGTCGCGTTAGCCACTAGACCAGGTAGCCACAATAAGATTCGTCCAACTAGGTATATTTCTACACCATAGGAAGGTTAGCACAGGCACCACTGTGACCACAAATGCAAGTTTTTACAGACGAATCTCCAGCTAGCGTGGCCGTGACGAACTCTAGCTCAAGTCCCTTCACTGCCGTCAACATGACTTACGAAATCGTAATGACACGATTGCAAACAAACCACGCTAGCTGGAGATTCGTCTGTAAAAAACTTGCATTTGTGGTCACAGAGGTGCCTGTGCTAACCTTCCTATGGTGTAGAAATATACCTAGTTGGATGAATCTTATTGTGGCTAGCTGGTCTAGTGGCTAACGCGACGGGCTGGAGTTTTGAGACTCTATGACCGCGGGTTCAATCCCGGCCGGGGTATGGTTTGTTTGCAATCGTGTCATTACGATTTCGTGAGTCGAGTCAATTGGTCCTCGTTACCGTACACAAGTGTTGAAAGGATTAGTTTAAGGTGGTCTGTCCCTCACCATGGAGATGTGTTCAGCTTCATAGTCATGGACCTATTCCTTCAAGATTGATGGACTGATCACATCATTGCCTCCCGACTGCTGCAACTCTCTCCATATTTGCAACCTCTATTCTCAACTGATGAAGTCTACTGTGCAGGTGAAACGTTTCAGACTAAAGGTACCTAAACTGTTGCGAATGTCTTACCTACCTACTAGTATACAATACCTACCTACTAGTCGGTATTGTATACCTATTGGTATAAAATACCGACTAGTATTCAAGACTTGCTCTATAAATTAAGCAAAGGAATTATTGGGGCCGGCGACACCGAGTGTAACTAATCACTTCTGATGAGTAATTAAAGTAATGGAGTTACTCTCTCTCTGATTATAATTAAATTGACATTATATAATTCATAGGTCCCCTGAAGCGAGGTTCCTTGATGATGGTGAGTTATGGGAGGGAAGCTCATGTTCCAAGGAACTGGACATGTGTTCCATTTCTTTGAATCGAGTACGAATGGCTTCCATTTCTTCCCAAGGTACTAAACCCAGACGGGTTTAGCGCTTCCCT
>NC_091295.1:21651690-21726690 GCF_038502225.1 Cherax quadricarinatus | reverse complement strand
GTCCTGCCTGATCCTCATCCGATTTGATTCTTCTCATTAACTTCACATCATCAGCAAACAAGGACACTTCTGAGTCTATCCCTTCCGTTATGTCGTTCACATATACCAAGAACAGCACAGGTCCTAGGACTGACCCCTGTGGAACCCCGCTTGTCACAAGCGCCCACTCTGACACCTCGTCACGTACCATGACTCGTTGTTGCCTCCCTGTCAGGTATTCTCTGATCCATTGCAGTGCCTTTCCTGTTATGTGTGCCTGATCTTCAAGCTTTTTCAGTAACCTCTTGTGAGGAACTGTGTCGAAGGCCTTTTTGCAGTCCAAAAAAATGCTGTCGATCCACCCCTCTCTCTCTTGTCTTACTTCTGTCACCTTGTCATAAAACTCTAGTAGGTTTGTGACACATGATTTTCCTTCCCTGAAACCATGCTGGTTGTCAATTATACACTTGTTTCTTTCCAGGTGCTCCACCACTCTCCTCCTGATGATCTTCTCCATGACCTTGCATACTATACACGTTAGTGATACAGGTCTGTAGTTTAGTGCCTCATGTCTGTCTCCCTTTTTAAAAATTGGGACTACATTTGCCATTTTCCATACCTCAGGGAGTTGCCCAGTTTCAAATGATGTGTTGAAGATCTTTGTTAATGGCACACACAATATCTCTGCTCCCTCTTTAAGGACCCACGGAGAGATGTTGTCTGGTCCCACCGCCTTTGAGGTGTCAAGTTCGCATAGCAGCTTCTTCACTTCCTCCTTGGTTATATGTACCTCATCCAGCACTTGCTGGTGTACCCCCCTGTTCTGATTTCCTGGAGTCCTACTGGTTTCCACTGTAAATACTTCTTTAAATCTCGTGTTGAGCTCCTGACATACCTCTCGGTCGTTTCTTGTGAATTCCCCATCACCCTTCCTCAGTCTGATTACCTGGTCCTTGACTGTTGTTTTCCTCCTGATGTGGCTGTACAACAGCTTCGGGTCAGTCTTGACTTTCGATGCTATGTCATTTTCATATTGTCGCTGAGCCTCCCTTCTTATCTGTGCATATTCATTTCTGGCTCTTCGGCTAATCTCTTTATTTTCCTGAGTTCTTTGTCTTCTGTACCTTTTCCATTCTCTAGTACACCTAGTTTTTCCCTCCCTACACCTTTGGGTGAACCAAGGACTCGTTCTGTTCTTCCCATTATTTCTGTTTCCCTTGGGAACAAACCTCTCCTCTGCCTCCTTGCGTTTTGTTGCCACATAGTCCATCATTTCTTGTACTGGTTTTCCTGTCAGTTCCCTCTCCCACTGAATGTTTTGAAGGAAGTTCCTCATGCCTGAGTAGTTCCCCCTTTTGTAGTTTGGTTTTTCCCACCCTATTCCTGCTACTCTCTCCACTTGGAGCTCAACTATGTAGTCGAAGCACAGAACCACATGATCACTAGCTCCCAGGGGCCTTTCATACAAGATATCCTCGATGTCTGAACTACTCAAGGTGAATACAAGGTCCAGTCTTGCTGGTTCATCTTCTCCTCTCTCTCTGGTAGTGTCTCTAACATGTTGATGCATGAGGTTTTCCAGTACTACATCCATCATCTTGGCTCTCCATGTTTCGGAACCCCCATGGGGCTCCAGGTTTTCCCAGTCAATCTCCTTCTGATTGAAATCACCCATAACTAGTAACTTTGCTCCCCCCACGTGTGCTCTCCTGGCCACCTCGGCTAGTGTGTCGACCATGGCTCTGTTGCTCTCATCGTATTCTTCTCTTGGTCTCCTGCAGTTCTGTGGTGGGTTGTACATTACTGCAATTATCACCTTATGTCCCTCAGACTGGATTGTTCCTACTAAGTAGTCCCTTTCACCCGTGCCATCCATTCCTTCCATTTTCTCAAAACCCCACTGGCTTTTAATGAGCAGTGCAACTCCTCCTCCCCCTCTCCTCCCTCTGTCTTTCCTGAAGATTTGATATCCGGGTGGAAAGATTGAATCTGTTATTATTCTGGTGAGTTTTGTTTCTGTGAGTGCTATTATGTCTGGGGATGTCTCCTTGATTCTTTCGTGCCACTCCTCATACTTATTTGTTATTCCATCTGCATTTGTATACCATACCTTCAACTTCTTTTCTAAGACTGTGGTCTGGGAGGTGTATTGGGGTTGGGGAAGTGGGAGACCTGATAAGGAACTATGGGTGGTTGCTGTGGGGGTGGAGTTTGTAATGTAGTGGGTGGGGGCATTGGATATGGCATGGGTGTTTTGTTTAGAGTGTTTGGCTGCACTGGGGTTGACCTGGTTGGGAGGCTTCTATAGGAAGCTGTGAGGGAGGTTGTATTTGATCTTCTTCCTGTGTCTGGGATCTCCTGTCTGTATTCTCCATCCCCTCTCTTTCCTCCTTTCGCCTTTGTACCATCTCTCTCAGTTTCCGCCTTTCGTCTTGTGTTCTGTCGCGGTCGAGATACACCTTCCTGTATGCCGGCATGTCCCTTAATCGTGCTTTCTCCTGCAGTATCCTGTTCCGAGTCGATTCTGCCTTGAAGGTCACTTTCACTGGCCAGGTTCTTTTTTTTTACAAACCCCCCTATTCTCCGAAAATTTTCCAGCTGGGTCATGTCGTCTTCTCAGATTACTTTCATGATGCTTTCAATTGCTTTTTTTCCCCTTGTTTTCTTGCTTCATATGTTTCCCCTTCAACTTCCTGTAGCCCATACACAAAGACTGACCTCACCCTTTCATTCTCCCACTGCATATCCCTGTGTATCCCCTCATTCAATTTGATTTCCTCCATTGCAGCTTTCCTTTCTTCAGTTTCACTAGCTACTGTACATGGGCTCAGTGGCCTGTCATTTTCCCTTCTCGGCTTTCCCTGGGCTCTGTTGTGGTCTTTTAGGGCCTCCACATATAGCTTAGCTCTTTCATTTACTACAGTCTCCACTGATAGAGCTTCTACATGCAGTTTTGCTCCTTCTTTCCCTACAGTCCCCTTATTTGTGGCTGAGGTAGCGGTCTCTGTTGTCAATCCCAAAATGTTCTTTAGTTCTTTAGGCTGTTTCAGATTTTCCAGTTCCTCTTCTAAACTCTGTATCCTGGCCTCTGCTGCTTTGACTTTCACCTCCCACTTCCTGCTTTCCATGTCTATCCTCTCTTCCATTCTCATGCTAAGTTCTTCTA
The DNA here is from genome assembly GCF_038502225.1 of Cherax quadricarinatus. Classification (NCBI taxonomy): domain Eukaryota; kingdom Metazoa; phylum Arthropoda; class Malacostraca; order Decapoda; family Parastacidae; genus Cherax; species Cherax quadricarinatus. The sequence continues at coordinate 21,723,545 of NC_091295.1, read as the reverse complement.
GTTTCTTTTCCCATTCTTGTTCCCTTTTTGTGAGCTCTGCTGCCCAATCTTCCTTTGCAGTTTCCTCTTCCTGTCCCTTGGGTTTTCTTGTTGCTCTCTGGCAACCCATTTTTGTTTTATCCTGATTGCCTTAGAGTGGGAAACCTATGTAATTCTGTATGTTAGGTTAGTATTGTATATGTCAGAGTGTGGGGGGGGGGAGGTAGAGAAGGAACTGTGGCTATATGGGAGAGTAGTGGGGAGGGGGAGTGGGAAGGAGAGTGAAGCAAGTGGGTAAGTGGGTGAGTGGGTGAGGGAGAGGTGGGGAGGGGGAGGGTGAAAGAGGGAGGGGAGGGATCAGGTGAAGGAGTGAGATGTCGGTGGGGGAGGAGGGGAGTGTATGTGTGAGTCTGGCAATATGTGTGTGTGTGTGTGTGTGTGTGTTGTGTGTGTGTTGTGGGTGTGTGGGTGGGTGTGTGTGGGTGTGTGTGGGTGTGTGGGTGTGTGTGGGTGTGTGTGTGTGTGTGGATGTGTGTGGGTGTGCGTGTGGGTGGGTGTGTGTGGGTGTGTGGGTGGGTGTGTGTGGGTGTGTGTGGGTGTGTGGGTGTGTGTGGGTGTGTGGGTGTGTGTGTGTGTGTGTGTGTGTGTGGGTGTGTGTGGGGGTGTGTGGGGGTGTGTGGGTGGGTGTGTGTGTGTGTGTGTGTGTGTGTGGGTGTGTGGGTGGGTGTGTGGGTGTGTGTGGGTGTGTGTGGGTGTGTGGGTGTGTGTGGGTGTGTGTGGGTGTGTGGGTGTGTGTGGGTGTGTGTGGGTGTGTGTGGGTGTGTGGGTGTGTGTGAGTGTGTGGGTGTGTGTGGGTGTGTGGGTGTGTGTGAGTGTGTGGGTGTGTGTGGGTGTGTGGGTGTGTGTGGGTGTGTGTGGGTGTGTGTGGGTGTGTGTGGGTGTGTGTGGGTCAGTGTGGGTGTGCGTGCGCACACTAGGCTACGCTACTCTTTTGAAGATTATAAAAAAAAATTTCACAATCAATTCCTTATTAATATGCACTAATATATACTATATAATATTAATTGCGTACACTTGTGTTTGTGTGTGTGTGTGTTTACTAGCTTGTCGTTCTTTGAAAAAGAGGGGGGGAGTCACGTTAACACTATTTGTTATTGTTGTTGTTTCACCGGTACTCTCCCGGCCCAGATCTCCGCACACTACGCTACTTTACTTTTTGAAGATTATAGGATTATTTTTACTCACTCAGTTCCTTATTAATATATACTAATGTTTATTATAACAATAATTACGGGTGCACACGTGTGTTTGTATGTGAGTACTTGTTTACTAGCTTGTCCCTCAGAAAAACGGAGGGGGGGGGTTCACTAGGCTACACAACTCTTCTGGAGTTTACCTGGCGATATTTAGATAATTTACTAACCACTATCTATCTCCTGGTACTGAAATAGGGAGAGAGAGATGGTATAGCATACAACCAGCAGGGCGAGACACTGAGACTTTAGACACTAACCAAAATTAACCACAAATAGGCAAGTGATGTCGTCTGCACAACAATGGAGGTTCCTGCTGGTCGGCTGCTATCAACTCCTTAAATTTCGTAACTCCTTCAGGAACTTTATCATGCATTCAAGTTTTTATTTTCTTTTTCTTTTAAGACTTGGTGTGTGTGTGTGTGTGTGTGTGTGTGTGTGTGTGTGTGTGTGTGTGTGTGTGTGTATGTGTGTGTGTGTATGTGTGTGTTTGTGTAATTTGATATTGTTAGGAGCGTGGTGTGACCTGCTGGGTCAAAATGCTCCGTGAATATCATAACTTCTACGGTGATTTTCTTCCTGTGTTGTGTCAGTATAATTTACTGCCCGAGTTACTCTCTTGAAGGTGTTGTTCTCACGCCTCATTAACCTAAATGCTTTCTCTAATTATGTTTCATTCTGTTACTCGTTCATTTCTTTTTGTTTTCACCCTGTAAGTCTCCATTCGTATCTCTTCTACTCTTTTTTTATTTTTTTTCCCTGTTGTTGTTGTTGTTGTTGTTGTTGTTCTTCTTCTTCTTCTTCTTCTTCTTCTTCTTCTTCTTGTTTTTCTTCTTTTCTTCTTCTTCTTCTTCTTCTTCTTCTTCTTCTTCTTCTTCTTCTTCTTCTTCTTCTTCTTCTTCTTCTTCTTCTTCCGTGCTGCTGTGTCCTCAGCCTTGAGCATATGATTTTCTTATGACCCCTACGAGTTTAGTGCCTCCTTATTAATGAAATGATAGTGATTTTGTAGTCGTTTTCGATAGACTACTTTTTTTTTACGGAATATTGCTTTTATTAAAATGAACCGTTGCTTTTGTTCCCGATAAAATATTATTTTTGCTCCCGACAGAATATTTCTTTTTCCCAATTAAAGATTACTTTGGTTCCCGATAAAATATTACTTTTGTTAACATTAGAATATACCTTTCTATCCCCCAGTAGAATATTACTCCGGTCTCTGATTAAAATATTATGTTTTAAGAATCTATTTTAGCCACGATAATACTGTCTTATCTTCTTATCCACCAACCCAGGCAAGTTATAGTGTTGTTGTGTATGTAGTGTTGTTGTGTATGTAGTGTTGTTGTGTATGTAGTGTTGTTGTGTATGTAGTGTTGTTGTGTATGTAGTGTTGTTGTGTATGTAGTGTTGTTGTGTATGTAGTGTTGTTGTGTATTGTAGTGTTGTTGTGTATGTAGTGTTGTTGTGTATGTAGTGTTGTTGTGTATGTAGTGTTGTTGTGTATGTAGTGTTGTTGTGTATGTAGTGTTGTTGTGTATGTAGTGTTGTTGTGTATTGTAATGTTGTTGTGTATGTAGTGTTGTCGTGTATGTAGTGTTGTTGTGTATGTAGTGTTGTTGTGTATGTAGTGTTGTTGTGTATGTAGTGTTGTTGTGTATGTAGTGTTGTTGTGTATGTAGTGTTGTCGTGTATGTAGTGTTGTTGTGTATGTAGTGTTGTTGTGTATGTAGTGTCGTCGTGTATGTAGTGTTGTTGTGTATGTAGTGTTGTTGTGTATGTAGTGTTGTTGTGTATGTAGTGTTGTTGTGTATGTAGTGTTGTTGTGTATGTAGTGTTGTTGTGTATGTAGTGTTGTTGTGTATGTAGTGTTGTTGTGTATGGAGTGTTGTTGTGTATGTAGTGTTGTGTATGTAGTGTTGTTTTGTATGTAGTGTTGTTGTGTATGTAGTGTTGTTGTGTATGTAGTGTTGTTGTGTATGTAGTGTTGTTGTGTATGTAGTGTTGTTGTGTATGTAGTGTCGTCGTGTATGTAGTGTTGTCGTGTATGTAGTGTTGTCGCATACGTAGTGTTGTTGTGTATGTAGTGTTGTCGTATATGTAGTGTTGTTGTGTATGTAGTGTTGTTGTGTATGTAGTGTTGTTGTGTATGTAGTGTCGTCGTGTTTGTAGTGTTGTTGTGTATGTAGTGTTGTTGTGTATGTAGTGTTGTTGTGTATGTAGTCTTGTTGTGTATGTAGTGTCGTCGTGTTTGTAGTGTTGTTGTGTATGTAGTGTTGTTGTGTATGTAGTGTTGTTGTGTATGTAGTGTTGTTGTGTATGTAGTGTTGTTGTGTATGTAGTGTTGTAGTGTATGTAGTGTTGTTGTGTATGTAGTGTTGTAGTGTATGTAGTGTTGTTGTGTATGTAGTGTTGTTGTGTATGTAGTGTTGTTGTGTATGTAGTGTTGTTGTGTATGTAGTGTTGTTGTGTATGTAGTGTTGTTCTGTATGTAGTGTTGTTGTCTATGTAGTGTCGTCGTGTTTGTAGTGTTTTTGTGTATGTAGTGTTGTTGTGTATGTAGTGTTGTTGTGTATGTAGTGTTGTTGTGTATGTAGTGTTGTTGTGTATGTAGTGTTGTTGTGTATGTAGTGTTGTTGTGTATGTAGTGTCGTCGTGTTTGTCGTGTTGTTGTGTATGTAGTGTTGTTGTGTATGTAGTGTTGTTGTGTATGTAGTGTTGTTGTGTATGTAGTGTTGTTGTGTATGTAGTGTTGTTGTGTATGTAGTGTTGTTGTGTATGTAGTGTCGTCGTGTTTGTAGTGTTGTTGTGTATGTAGTGTTGTTGTGTATGTGGTGTTGTTGTGTATGTAGTGTTGTTGTGTATGTAGTGTTGTTGTGTATGTAGTGTTGTCGTGTTTGTAGTGTTGTTGTGTATGTAGTGTTGTTGTGTATGTAGTGTTGTCGTGTATGTAGTGTTGTTGTGTATGTAGTGTTGTTGTGTATGTAGTGTTGTTGTGTATGTAGTGTTGTTGTGTATGTAGTGTCGTCGTGTATGTAGTGTTGTTGTGTATGTAGTGTTGTTGTGTATGTAGTGTTGTTGTGTATGTAGTGTTGTTGTGTATGTAGTGTTGTTGTGTATGTAGTGTTGTCGTGTATGTAGTGTTGTTGTGTATGTAGTGTTGTTGTGTATGGAGTGTTGTTGTGTATGTAGTGTTGTTGTGTATGTAGTGTTGTTGTGTATGTAGTGTTGTTGTTTATGTAGTGTTGTTGTGTATGTAGTGTTGTTGTGTATGTAGTGTTGTTGTGTATGTAGTGTTGTTGTGTATGTAGTGTTGTTGTGTATGTAGTGTTGTTGTGTATGTAGTGTTGTCGTGTATGTAGTGTTGTCGTGTATGTAGTGTTGTCGTGTATGTAGTGTTGTTGTGTATGTAGTGTTGTTGTGTATGTAGTGTTGTTGTGTATGTAGTGTTGTTGTGTATGTAGTGTTGTTGTATGTAGTGTTGTTGTGTATGTAGTGTTGTTGTGTATGTAGTGTTGTCGTATATGTAGTGTTGTTGTGTATGTAGTGTTGTCGTATATGTAGTGTTGTTGTGTATGTAGTGTTGTCGTGTATGGAGTGTTGTTGTGTATGTAGTGTTGTTGTGTATGTAGTGTTGTTGTGTATGTAGTGTTGTTGTGTATGTAGTGTTGTTGTGTATGTAGTGTTGTCGTATATGTAGTGTTGTTGTGTATGTAGTGTTGTCGTATATGTAGTGTTGTTGTGTATGTAGTGTTGTTGTGTATGTAGTGTTGTTGTGTATGTAGTGTTGTTGTGTATGTAGTGTTGTTGTGTATGTAGTGTTGTTGTGTATGTAGTGTTGTTGTGTATGTAGTGTTGTTGTGTATGTAGTGCTGTTGTGTATGTAGTGTTGTTGTGTATGTAGTGTTGTTGTGTATGTAGTGTCGTCGTGTTTGTAGTGTTGTTGTGTATGTAGTGTTGTTGTGTATGTTGTGTTGTTGTGTATGTAGTGTTGTTGTGTATGTTGTGTTGTTGTGTATGTAGTGTTGTTGTGTATGTAGTGTTGTTGTGTATGTAGTGTTGTTGTGTATGTAGTGTCGTCGTGTTTGTAGTGTTGTTGTGTATGTAGTGTTGTTGTGTATGTAGTGTTGTTGTGTATGTAGTGTTGTTGTGTATGCAGTGTCGTCGTGTTTGTAGTGTTGTTGTGTATGTAGTGTTGTTGTGTATGTAGTGTTGTTGTGTATGTAGTGTTGTTGTGTATGTAGTGTCGTCGTGTTTGTAGTGTTGTTGTGTATGTAGTGTTGTTGTGTATGTAGTGTTGTTGTGTATGTAGTGTTGTTGTGTATGTAGTGTTGTTGTGTATGTAGTGTTGTTGTGTATGTAGTGTTGTTGTGTATGTAGTGTCGTCGTGTTTGTAGTGTTGTTGTGTATGTAGTGTTGTTGTGTATGTAGTGTTGTTGTGTATGTAGTGTTGTTGTGTATGTAGTGTCGTCGTTTTTGTAGTGTTGTTGTGTATGTAGTGTTGTTGTGTATGTAGTGTTGTTGTGTATGTAGTGTTGTTGTGTATGTAGTGTTGTTGTGTTTGTAGTGTCGTCGTGTATGTAGTGTTGTTGTGTATGTAGTGTTGTTGTGTATGTAGTGTTGTTGTGTATGTAGTGTTGTTGTGTATGTAGTGTTGTTGTGTATGTAGTGTTGTTGTGTATGTAGTGTTGTTGTGTATGTACTGTTGTTGTGTATGTAGTGTTGTCGTATATGTAGTGTTGTCGTGTATGTAGTGTTGTCGTATATGTAGTGTTGTCGTGTATGTAGTGTTGTTGTGTATGTAGTGTTGTTGTGTATGTAGTGTTGTTGTGTATGTAGTGTTGTTGTGTATGTAGTGTTGTTGTGTATGTAGTGTTGTTGTGTATGTAGTGTTGTTGTGTATGTAGTGTTGTTGTGTATGTAGTGTTGTTGTGTATGTAGTGTTGTTGTGTATGTAGTGTTTTTGTGTATGTAGTGTTGTTGTGTATGTAGTGTCATCGTGTTTGTAGTGTTGTTGTGTATGTAGTGTTGTTGTGTATGTAGTGTTGTTGTGTATGTAGTGTTGTTGTGTATGTAGTGTCGTCGTGTTTGTAGTGTTGTTGTGTATGTAGTGTTGTTGTGTATGTAGTGTTGTTGTGTATGTAGTGTTGTTGTGTATGTAGTGTTGTTGTGTATGTAGTGTCGTCGTGTTTGTTGTGTTGTTGTGTATGTAGTGTTGTTGTGTATGTAGTGTTGTTGTGTATGTAGTGTTGTTGTGTATGTAGTGTTGTTGTGTATGTAGTGTTGTTGTGTATGTAGTGTTGTTGTGTATGTAGTGTTGTTGTGTATGTAGTGTTGTTGTGTATGTAGTGTTGTTGTGTATGTAGTGTTGTTGTGTATGTAGTGTTGTTGTGTATGTAGTGTTGTTGTGTATGTAGTGTTGTTGTGTATGTAGTGTTGTTGTGTATGTAGTGTTGTTGTGTATGTAGTGTCGTCGTGTATGTAGTGTTGTCGTATATGTAGTGTTGTCGTGTATGTAGTGTTGTTGTGTATGTAGTGTTGTTGTGTATGTAGTGTTGTTGTGTATGTAGTGTTGTTGTGTATGTAGTGTTGTTGTGTATGTAGTGTTGTTGTGTATGTAGTGTTGTTGTGTATGTAGTGTTGTTGTGTATGTAGTGTTGTCGTGTATGTAGTGTTGTCGCATACGTAGTGTTGTTGTGTATGTAGTGTTGTCGTATATGTAGTGTTGTTGTGTATGTAGTGTTGTTGTGTATGTAGTGTTGTTGTGTATGTAGTGTTGTGTATGTAGTGTTGTTTTGTATGTAGTGTTGTTGTGTATGTAGTGTTGTTGTGTATGTAGTGTTGTTGTGTATGTAGTGTTGTTGTGTATGTAGTGTTGTTGTGTATGTAGTGTCGTCGTGTATGTAGTGTTGTCGTGTATGTAGTGTTGTCGCATACGTAGTGTTGTTGTGTATGTAGTGTTGTCGTATATGTAGTGTTGTTGTGTATGTAGTGTTGTTGTGTATGTAGTGTTGTTGTGTATGTAGTGTCGTCGTGTTTGTAGTGTTGTTGTGTATGTAGTGTTGTTGTGTATGTAGTGTTGTTGTGTATGTAGTCTTGTTGTGTATGTAGTGTCGTCGTGTTTGTAGTGTTGTTGTGTATGTAGTGTTGTTGTGTATGTAGTGTTGTTGTGTATGTAGTGTTGTTGTGTATGTAGTGTTGTTGTGTATGTAGTGTTGTAGTGTATGTAGTGTTGTTGTGTATGTAGTGTTGTAGTGTATGTAGTGTTGTTGTGTATGTAGTGTTGTTGTGTATGTAGTGTTGTTGTGTATGTAGTGTTGTTGTGTATGTAGTGTTGTTGTGTATGTAGTGTTGTTCTGTATGTAGTGTTGTTGTCTATGTAGTGTCGTCGTGTTTGTAGTGTTTTTGTGTATGTAGTGTTGTTGTGTATGTAGTGTTGTTGTGTATGTAGTGTTGTTGTGTATGTAGTGGTGGTGTGTAGGGAGTGTTGTTGTGTATGTAGTGTTGTTGTGTATGTAGTGTCGTCGTGTTTGTCGTGTTGTTGTGTATGTAGTGTTGTTGTGTATGTAGTGTTGTTGTGTATGTAGTGTTGTTGTGTATGTAGTGTTGTTGTGTATGTAGTGTTGTTGTGTATGTAGTGTTGTTGTGTATGTAGTGTCGTCGTGTTTGTAGTGTTGTTGTGTATGTAGTGTTGTTGTGTATGTGGTGTTGTTGTGTATGTAGTGTTGTTGTGTATGTAGTGTTGTTGTGTATGTAGTGTTGTCGTGTTTGTAGTGTTGTTGTGTATGTAGTGTTGTTGTGTATGTAGTGTTGTCGTGTATGTAGTGTTGTTGTGTATGTAGTGTTGTTGTGTATGTAGTGTTGTTGTGTATGTAGTGTTGTTGTGTATGTAGTGTCGTCGTGTATGTAGTGTTGTTGTGTATGTAGTGTTGTTGTGTATGTAGTGTTGTTGTGTATGTAGTGTTGTTGTGTATGTAGTGTTGTTGTGTATGTAGTGTTGTCGTGTATGTAGTGTTGTTGTGTATGTAGTGTTGTTGTGTATGGAGTGTTGTTGTGTATGTAGTGTTGTTGTGTATGTAGTGTTGTTGTGTATGTAGTGTTGTTGTTTATGTAGTGTTGTTGTGTATGTAGTGTTGTTGTGTATGTAGTGTTGTTGTGTATGTAGTGTTGTTGTGTATGTAGTGTTGTTGTGTATGTAGTGTTGTTGTGTATGTAGTGTTGTCGTGTATGTAGTGTTGTCGTGTATGTAGTGTTGTCGTGTATGTAGTGTTGTTGTGTATGTAGTGTTGTTGTGTATGTAGTGTTGTTGTGTATGTAGTGTTGTTGTGTATGTAGTGTTGTTGTATGTAGTGTTGTTGTGTATGTAGTGTTGTTGTGTATGTAGTGTTGTCGTATATGTAGTGTTGTTGTGTATGTAGTGTTGTCGTATATGTAGTGTTGTTGTGTATGTAGTGTTGTCGTGTATGGAGTGTTGTTGTGTATGTAGTGTTGTTGTGTATGTAGTGTTGTTGTGTATGTAGTGTTGTTGTGTATGTAGTGTTGTTGTGTATGTAGTGTTGTCGTATATGTAGTGTTGTTGTGTATGTAGTGTTGTCGTATATGTAGTGTTGTTGTGTATGTAGTGTTGTTGTGTATGTAGTGTTGTTGTGTATGTAGTGTTGTTGTGTATGTAGTGTTGTTGTGTATGTAGTGTTGTTGTGTATGTAGTGTTGTTGTGTATGTAGTGTTGTTGTGTATGTAGTGCTGTTGTGTATGTAGTGTTGTTGTGTATGTAGTGTTGTTGTGTATGTAGTGTCGTCGTGTTTGTAGTGTTGTTGTGTATGTAGTGTTGTTGTGTATGTTGTGTTGTTGTGTATGTAGTGTTGTTGTGTATGTTGTGTTGTTGTGTATGTAGTGTTGTTGTGTATGTAGTGTTGTTGTGTATGTAGTGTTGTTGTGTATGTAGTGTCGTCGTGTTTGTAGTGTTGTTGTGTATGTAGTGTTGTTGTGTATGTAGTGTTGTTGTGTATGTAGTGTTGTTGTGTATGCAGTGTCGTCGTGTTTGTAGTGTTGTTGTGTATGTAGTGTTGTTGTGTATGTAGTGTTGTTGTGTATGTAGTGTTGTTGTGTATGTAGTGTCGTCGTGTTTGTAGTGTTGTTGTGTATGTAGTGTTGTTGTGTATGTAGTGTTGTTGTGTATGTAGTGTTGTTGTGTATGTAGTGTTGTTGTGTATGTAGTGTTGTTGTGTATGTAGTGTTGTTGTGTATGTAGTGTCGTCGTGTTTGTAGTGTTGTTGTGTATGTAGTGTTGTTGTGTATGTAGTGTTGTTGTGTATGTAGTGTTGTTGTGTATGTAGTGTCGTCGTTTTTGTAGTGTTGTTGTGTATGTAGTGTTGTTGTGTATGTAGTGTTGTTGTGTATGTAGTGTTGTTGTGTATGTAGTGTTGTTGTGTTGGTAGTGTCGTCGTGTTTGTTGTGTTTGTAGTGTCGTCGTGTATGTAGTGTTGTTGTGTATGTAGTGTTGTTGTGTATGTAGTGTTGTTGTGTATGTAGTGTTGTTGTGTATGTATGTAGTGTTGTTGTGTATGTAGTGTTGTTGTGTATGTAGTGTTGTTGTGTATGTACTGTTGTTGTGTATGTAGTGTTGTCGTATATGTAGTGTTGTTGTGTATGTAGTGTTGTTGTGTATGTGTTGTCGTGTATGTAGTGTTGTTGTGTATGTAGTGTTGTTGTGTATGTAGTGTTGTTGTGTATGTAGTGTTGTTGTGTATGTAGTGTTGTTGTGTTATGTAGTGTTGTTGTGTAGTGTTGTTGTGTAGCGTTGTTGTGTATGTAGTATATGTTGTTGTGTATGTAGTGTTGTTGTGTATGTAGTGTTGTTGTGTATGTAGTGTTGTTGTGTATGTAGTGTTTTTGTGTATGTAGTGTTGTTGTGTATGTAGTCGTGTCATTGTTGTGTATGTAGTGTTGTTGTGTATGTAGTGTTGTTGTGTATGTAGTGTCGTTGTGTTTGTAGTGTTGTTGTGTATGTAGTGTCGTCGTGTATGTAGTGTTGTTGTGTATGTAGTGTTGTTGTGTATGTAGTGTTGTTGTGTATGTAGTGTTGTTGTGTATGTAGTGTCGTCGTGTATGTAGTGTCGTCGTGTTTGTAGTGTTGTTGTGTATGTAGTGTTGTTGTGTATGTAGTGTTGTTGTGTATGTAGTGTTGTTGTGTATGTAGTGTTGTTGTGTATGTAGTGTTGTTGTGTATGTAGTGTTGTTGTGTATGTAGTGTTGTTGTGTATGTAGTGTTGTTGTGTATGTAGTGTTGTTGTGTATGTAGTGTTGTTGTGTATGTAGTGTTGTTGTGTATGTAGTGTTGTTGTGTATGTAGTGTTGTTGTGTATGTAGTGTTGTTGTGTATGTAGTGTTGTTGTGTATGTAGTGTCGTCGTGTATGTAGTGTTGTTGTGTATGTAGTGTTGTTGTGTATGTAGTGTTGTTGTGTATGTAGTGTTGTTGTGTATGTAGTGTTGTTGTGTATGTAGTGTTGTTGTGTATGTAGTGTCGTCGTGTTTGTAGTGTTGTTGTGTATGTAGTGTTGTTGTGTATGTAGTGTTGTTGTGTATGTAGTGTCGTCGTGTGTATGTAGTGTTGTTGTATGTAGTGTCGTCGTGTTTGTAGTGTTGTTGTGTATGTAGTGTTGTTGTGTATGTAGTGTTGTTGTGTATGTAGTGTTATTGTGTATGTAGTGTTGTGTGTGTATGTAGTGTTGTTGTGTATGTAGTGTTGTTGTGTATGTAGTGTTGTTGTGTATGTATTGTTGTGTGTGTAGTGTCGTCGTGTTTGTAGTGTTGTTGTGTATGTAGTGTTGTTGTGTATGTAGTGTTGTTGTGTATGTAGTGTTGTTGTGTATGTAGTGTTGTTGTGTATGTAGTTTGTTGTTGTGTATGTAGTGTTGTTGTGTATGTAGTGTCGTCGTATATGTAGTGTTGTTGTGTATGTAGTGTTGTCGTGTATGTAGTGTTGTTGTGTATGTAGTGTTGTTGTGTATGTAGTGTTGTTGTGTATGTAGTGTTGTTGTGTATGTAGTGTTGTTGTGTATGTAGTGTTGTCGTATATGTAGTGTTGTTTGTATGTAGTGTTGTTGTGTATGTAGTGTTGTTGTGTATGTAGTGTTGTTGTATATGTAGTGTTGTTGTGTATGTAGTGTTGTCGTATATGTAGTGTTGTTGTGTATGTAGTGTTGTTGTGTATGTAGTGTTGTTGTGTATGTAGTGTTGTTGTGTATGTAGTGTTGTTGTGTATGTAGTGTTGTTGTGTATGTAGTGTTGTTGTGTATGTAGTGTAGTCGTGTTTGTAGTGTTGTTGTGTATGTAGTGTTGTTGTGTATGTTGTGTTGTTGTGTATGTAGTGTTGTTGTGTATGTTGTGTTGTTGTGTATGTAGTGTTGTTGTGTATGTAGTGTTGTTGTGTATGTAGTGTTGTTGTGTATGTAGTGTCGTCGTGTTTGTAGTGTTGTTGTGTATGTAGTGTTGTTGTGTATGTAGTGTTGTTGTGTATGTAGTGTTGTTGTGTATGCAGTGTCGTTGTGTTTGTAGTGTTGTTGTGTATGTAGTGTTGTTGTGTATGTAGTGTTGTTGTGTATGTAGTGTTGTTGTGTATGTAGTGTCGTCGTGTTTGTAGTGTTGTTGTGTATGTAGTGTTGTTGTGTATGTAGTGTTGTTTGTGTATGTAGTGTTGTTGTGTATGTAGTGTTGTTGTGTATGTAGTGTTGTTGTGTATGTAGTGTTGTTGTGTATGTAGTGTCGTCGTGTTTGTAGTGTTGTTGTGTATGTAGTGTTGTTGTGTATGTAGTGTTGTTGTGTATGTAGTGTTGTTGTGTATGTAGTGTCGTCGTTTTTGTAGTGTTGTTGTGTATGTAGTGTTGTTGTGTATGTAGTGTTGTTGTGTATGTAGTGTTGTTGTGTATGTAGTGTTGTTGTGTATGTAGTGTTGTTGTGTTTGTAGTGTCGTCGTGTATGTAGTGTTGTTGTGTATGTAGTGTTGTTGTGTATGTAGTGTTGTTGTGTATGTAGTGTTGTTGTGTATGTAGTGTTGTTGTGTATGTAGTGTCGTCGTTTTTGTAGTGTTGTTGTGTATGTAGTGTTGTTGTGTATGTAGTGTTGTTGTGTATGTAGTGTTGTTGTGTATGTAGTGTCGTCGTTTGTTGTGTCTAGAAAGGTCCGTCGTGCATGTAGTGTATTATTGCGTATGCAAAGGCTTGTTGTGTATGCAGCGTTACTGTGTATGCAGGCTTGTTGCGCATGCAGCGTTACGGTAGGCATGTAGGTCGTTGTGCATGTAGTGTTTGTCGTGCGCAACCGTTGTCAGGTACGCAGTGTCATTCCATTAATGCAGCGTCAGTTCGCGCATGCAGCGTCATCGCATACGTAGTGCTTGTCGCATGCAGTGCTTGTTTGTGCATGTAGTGCTTGCTGTGGCAGAATACAGCATGTAGTGTCATTGTGCATGTAGTGTTGTTGCGTAGTATATTGGTTGTGTATGTAGGGTTGTTGGGTATGGTAGTGCTGCTGTGTATGTAGTGCTGCTTGTGCATGTAGTATTGCTGTGTACAAAAGGCTCGGTGTATGAAAATATTCAGGCATGCAGCGTCAATCGTGTTTCAGGTTGTTGTGTATGAAAGTTGTTGTGTATGCAGGGGTTGTTGTGTATGTAGTGGTTGTTGTGTATGAAAAGTCGTCGTGTTTAGGAGTGTTGTTGTGTGTAGTGTTGTTGTGTATGCAGGTTGTTGTGTATGAGGTTGTTGTGTATGTAGTGTTGCTAGGTGGTGTAGTGTCGTCGTTTATTAGTTGTTGTGTATGTAGGTTACAGGTATGTGAAAATACAGTATGTAGTGTTGTTGTGTATGGGAAAAGTTAAAGTATGAAAATAAGGTGTATGGTGGTTGATGTGAATGTAGTGTTGATGTGAATGTAGTGCTGATGTGAATGTAGTGTTGATGTGAATGTAGTGTTGATGTGAATGTAGTGTTGATGTGAATGTAGTGTTGATGTGAATGTAGTGTTGATGTATGCAGTAGTTGTTGTGCTAGTAGTTGTTGTATGTAGTTATTGTGTGCGTAGAAAGGTCGTCAGTATGTAGGTTGCTGTGGCGAGTGTTGTTGCGGCATGTAGTGTTTGGTTGTATGTAGTTGTTTATGTATGTAGTAATGTCTGCATGTAGTATCTGTCTGTGTTTCAGAAAGGTTTGTGTATGTAGTGTCGTCGTGGCCTAGAAAGGTTGTTTGGGTGTGGCGTAGTGTTGTTGTGCATGCAGGTTGTTGTGGCATAGTACATTGTGCATGCAGTGCTTGTTGTGTCTGTAGTGTCGTCGTTTCAGAGTGGGGTTGTTTGTGTATGTAGTGTTGCTGTGAATGTAGTGTTTGTTGTGTATGAAAATATTGTGCATGTAGTGTCGTCGTGCTCTGTAGTGGTTGTTGTGCATGTAGCGTCGTCGGCATGTAGTGGTTATTGTGTATGTAGTGTTGTTGTGTATGTAGTGTTGTTGTGCATGCAGGTTGTTGTGTATGTAGTGTCGTCGTGTATGTAAAGGTCGTCGTGTTTGTAGTGTTATGTGTATGTAGTGTTGTTGTGTATGCGTAGTGTCGCCGCATGTAGTGTTGTTAGTATGTAGTGTTATTAGGTAGGTAGGTTGTTGTGTAGTAGTGTTGTTGTGTATGTAGTTGTTGTGTAAGTAGTGTTGGTCGTATGTAGTGTTGTCGTGCATGTAGTGTTGTCGTGTATGAAGGTTAGTATGTAGTGTTGTTGTGTATGTAGTGTTGTTGTGTATGTAGTGTTGTTGTGTATGTAGTAGTTATTGTATGTAGTAGTTGTTGTGTATGTAGTGTTGTTGTGTATGTGTATTGTCGCATATGTAGTGTTACAAATGTAGTGTTATCGCATATGAAAAGTTGCTGTGTATGTAGCAGTTGTCGGCATGGAGGTTGTTAGGTATGGTGCTTGTTGTGTACGTAGTGTTTGTTGGTATGTAGTGTTGTTGTGTATGTAGGTTTGGTTGTAGTATGTAGTGTTGTCGCATATGTAGTGGTTGTTGTGTATGTAGTGTTGTCGCATATGTAGTGTTGTTGTGTATGTAGTGTTGTTGTGTATGAGTGTTTGTTGTGTATGTAGTGTCATTGTGTATGTAGTGTTGTTGTGTATGTAGTGTTGTTGTGTATGTAGTGTTGTTGTGTATGAGTATTGTTGTGTATGTAGTGCTTGTTGTGTATGTAGTGCTGCTGTGTATGTAGTGTTGTTGGTGTATGTAGTGTCGTCGTGTTTGTAGTGTTGTTGTGTATGTAGTGTTGTTGTGCATGTTAGTTGTTGCAGGCGTAGTGTTGTTGTATGTTGTGTTGTCGTATGTAGTGCGTTGTTGCGTACGTAGTGTCGGTTGCGCGGCGTAGCGGCTTGTCAGTATGCAGTGTCCGTCGTGTCGCAGAAAGGCTGGTTGTGCATGAAAATTGCTGTGCATGGTGCTTGCTGCGTACGTAGCGCTTGCTGTGTACGCAGCATCTGCCCGTAACGAAAAAGTTTGTTGTGCATGTAGGTTGTAGTGTATGTTATAGTGTTTGTTGTGTATGTTAGTGTTGTTGTGCATGTAGTGTCGTCGTGGTCGGTAGTGTTACGCATGTAGTGTTTGCTGTGGTATGTAGTATTGCTGTGTATGCTATAGTGTTTGTTGTGTATGTTAGTGTTTGTGGTGTATGCAGTGCTTGTTGCGTGCATGTAGTGTCATTGTGTATGTAGGTCGTCGTGTTTGTAGTACACGGTGTATGTAAAGCCAAGGTGTATGCAGTGGTTGTTGTGCATGTAGTTGTTGTGCAGCGTAGTGTCATCGCTCAGCGTTGCTGCGTATGTAGTGCTTGTTGTGTATGTAGCGCTTGTTAGTACGCAGTATTGCTGTGTATGTAGTGTTTGTTGGTGGCTCCAGAGGTCGTCGCAGTGGCGTAGTGTTTGTTGTGTATGGTGTTGCTGTGTATGCAGTGTCTGTTGTATGCAGTGTTTAGTTGTGTATGTAGTGCTGTTGTGTATGTAGTATCGTCGTTTTAAAGCCGTTGTGTATGTATACGTTGTGTATGTAGTGTTTGTTGTGTATGTAGGCATTATTGTGTACGTAGTGTCGTCGTTTTTGTAGTGTTGTTGCGGGGTATGTAGCGGTTGTTGTGCATGTAGTGTTGTTGTGTATGCAGTGGTTACAGTATGTAGTGTTGTTGTGTCTATAGCGTCAGTCGCAGGCGGTAGTGTTGCTGCGTATGTAGTGGGTTGTTATTTGGGGTGGCGTAGTATTGCTGTGTATGCAGGCTTATTGCGCATGTAGTGCTTGTCAGGCATGCAGTGTCATTGTGCATGTAGTACAGTATGTAACTGTCATTGTGTGTATGTAGCGTCATCGCATATGCAGTGTCATTCTGGCGCGCTATTCGCATATGTAGTGTTGGTCGTGTATGCAGGTTGTTGTGTATGTAGTGTTGTTGTGCATGTAGGTTGTTGTATGTAGCAGTTGTTGTGCATGCAGTGCTTTGCTGTGTATGTAGTGCTGTTGTGTATGCAGGCTGTTGTGTATGCAGTGCTTGCTGCATGTAGTGTTGTTGTGTATAGTTGTTGTGTATGTAGTGTTTTTAGTATGTAGTATTGCTCGTGTATGTAGTGCAAACCCCGCGTTTGCAGTGTTGCTGTGCATGAGGTTGGTTGTGTATGTAAAATATTGTGTATGTAGTCCTATCGTATGTAAAGTTGGTTGTGTATGTAGGTTGTTGTGTGTGAGAGGTTGTTGTGCATGCAGTGCTGTTGCATGTAGTGCTTGTTGTGTATGTAAGTTGTTATGTAATGAACGTCGTGTATGTAGTGTTGTTGTGCAGTAGTGTTGCTGTGTATGTAGTGTTGTTGTGTATGTAGTGGTTATTGTGTATGTATGTTGCTGTGTATGTAGTGTCATCGGTTTGTAGTGTTGTTGTGTATGTAGTGTTGTTGTGTATGTAGTGTTGTTGTGGTAAGGTAGTGTTGCTGTAGGCATGAAAATGTCGTGTCGGTAGTTGTTGTGTATGTAGTGTTGTTGTGTATGCAGGTGTTGTGTATGTAGTGGCTGCCAGTACGTAGTGTTGCTGTGCATGCAGTGTCGTCGTATCTTATTGTGCTTGGTTGTGCATGTAGTAATACAGTATGGTGCTTGCTGTGCATGTATATTATTGCGTACGTAGTGCTTGCTGTGTATGTAGTGTCGTTGCGCATGTAGTGTCATTGCGTATGTATGGTCATTGCGTACGTAGGTATTGTTGTGTATGTGCGTTGTTGTGTATGCAGTTATTGTGCATGCAGTGCTGTTGTGCGCGTAGTGCTGTTGTAAGTAGCGTAGTGGCTGTTGTGTATGCAGTGCTTGGTTGTGCATACAAAAACGTCGGCATGTAGGTTGTTGCGTATGCAGTGTTGCTGTGCATGCAGTGTTGCTTCGCATGTAGTGCTGTTGCGTAGCGTAGTGCCCGTCGTGCATGAAAGGTCGCCCTGCCTCAGTGTTGTTGCGTATGAAAACGTCGTAACAGGTGCAGTTGCTTGTGTATGTAGCGCTTGTTGTGTGAAAGGCTTGCTGTGTATGTAGTGTTACTGTGTATGTAGTATTGCTGTGTATGTAGTGTCGCCTGTTTAGTGTTGTTGTGTATGTAGTATTATTGTGCATGAAAAGGTTATTAGGTATGTAGTGTTTGGTTGTGTATGTATAACGTCGTGTCGAAAGGTTGCTGTGTATGTAGTGTCGTCGCATGTAGTATTGTTGTACGTAGCATTACGTATGAAAAATACAGGTATGCAGTGTTGTTGTGTATGTAGTGTCGTCGCAGTATGTAGTGTCGTCGTGTTTGAGAGTGTTACAGTATGTAGTGTTGTTGTGGTATGTAGTGTCGTCGTGCATGCAGGTTATTAGTGTATGTAGTGTTTGTTGTGCATGTAGCGTTGCTGTGTATGTAGTGCTGCTGTGTATGAAAATGTCGCTTCAGTGTTGTTGTGTATGTAGTTGCTGTGTATGTAAAGTTGCTGGGGGTATGTAGTGGTTGTTGTGCGGGGCGTAGTGTCGTCGTGTATGTAGTGCTGCAGATGGCGTAGTAAGCCAGGATGTCTCTCCTGATCCAGCAAAACTGGTAAACGTTGTATATATTGGTTACCTGTACGTATCATATATATTTCTTCAACCGCCTCGTTACCAGAGGTAATGGCGCATGTTTCTTTTTTCTTCTAATTTGATGCTGCTTAAATATCTTGTAAGTTTTTTTGACGCAATTTTAAGTAATTTAAAGTCAAGAGTGCATGACTTGGTGGAAAACTGGAATTGACTGATGTTGGAAACAGACGCTTTGTTGCGGTGATTGTGTATGTTGGTCAGTGTGTGCACCACCCATTTGTGGTCACAGGGCCTGAGTCTTATCTCTCTGTGTGTGTGTGTGTGTGTGTGTGTGTGCACTCAACTCATTTGTGGTTAAAAAGGGTCGAGTCTTAACTCCTGTGTGTGTGTGTGTGTGTGTGTGTGTGTGTGTGTGTGTGTGTGTGTGTGTGTGTGTGTGTATGTGTGTATGTGAATGTTTGTGTGTGTATATGTGTGTGTGTGAATGTGTGTGTGTATGTGTATGTTTCTTTGTGTGTGTGTGTGTGTGTGTGTGTGTGTGTGTGTGTGTGTGTGTGTGTGTTTTTTTGTGTGTGTGTGTGTGTGTGTGTGTGTGTATGTGTGTATGAAATGTTTGTGTGTGTATATGTGTGTGTGTGTGAATGTGTGTGTGTATGTGCATACTTGTGTGTGTGTGTGTGTGTGTGTGTGTGTGTGTGTGTGTGTTTGTGTGTGTGGATGTGTGTGTGGGGTTGTGTGTGTGTGTTTGTGTGTGTATGTGTGTATGTGTGTGTGTGTGTGTGTGTGTGTGTGTGTGTGTGTGTGTGTGTGTTTGTGTGTGTGTATGTGTGTGTGTGTGTGTGTGTGTGTGTGTGTGTGTGTGTGTGTGTGTGTGTGTGTGTGTGTGTATTTACATATTTGCTCACCTATTTGTGGCTGCAGGGGTAGATTCATAGCTCCTGGACCCGCCTCCTCGCTTGTGTGTGTGTGTGTGTTTGTGTGGCTGAGTTAGTTCATGCGAGTACGAACCATTAATCAGCTTTAGTGTAGGAAGCAGGTTAGGAGGAGGAGGAGGAGAAGGAGGAGGATGAAGGAGGAATGAGGGTAATGGGTGGAAGGTGGGGGGAGAGGATATCTAGAGGGAGGGAGGGATGGAGGAAGGGAAGATGATGTAAGAGAGAGAGGGGAAGCAGTTGCTTGGACTGGGAATGTCTTGCTTACTTCCAACCTCCGCATTATCTGCACACTCTCTTAATGGAATATACTGCGTGGACTAACACCAGCAGCTACACGCAGTGTAAAGCAGCCGTTATGTACGCTACAATGATAATAGGAGGGGAGGAGCGGTGAGAATAGTAAGACGAAGTATGGAGAGAGAGAGAGAGAGAGAGAGAGAGAGAGAGAGAGAGAGAGAGAGAGAGAGAGAGAGAGAGACAGGGAGAGAGAGAGAGAGAGAGAGAGAGAGAGAGAGAGAGAGAGAGAGAGAGAGAGAGAGAGAGAGAGAGAGAGAGAGAGAGAGAGACAGGGAGAGAGAGGAGTGAGAGAGAGAGAGAGAGAGAGAGAGAGAGAGAGAGAGAGAGAGAGAGAGAGAGAGAGAGAGACAGGGAGAGAGAGAGGAGTGAGAGAGAGAGAGAGAGAGAGAGAGAGAGAGAGAGAGAGAGAGAGAGAGAGAGAGAGAGAGAGAGAGAGAGAGAGAGAGAGAGACAGCGTGAGAGAGAGAGAGAGAGAGAGAGAGAGAGAGAGAGAGAGAGAGAGAGAGAGAGAGAGAGAGACAGGGAGAGAGAGAGAGAGAGAGAGAGAGAGAGAGAGACAGGGGACATATAAAAAGAGAGAGAGAGAGAGAGAGAGAGAGAGAAGAGAGAGAGAAAGGAGAGAGAGAAAGGAGAGAGAGAGAGAGAGAGAGAGAGAGAGAGAGAGAGAGAGAGAGAGAGAGAGAGAGAGAGAGAGAGAGAGAGAGAGAGACAGAGAGAGACAGAGAGAGAGAGAGAGAGAGAGAGAGAGAGAGACAGACAGACAGACAGACAGAGACAGAGACAGAGAGAAATGTTAGGGAGTGGAAGGATGGTAAGAAAGGGTTAGAACGGATGTGAGAGGAAAGAACGAGAAGGTGGGGGTATAATGGAAGTGAGTCAGAAATAAGAATATGAGAGGAAAGCAGGAAAAGAAGGCACAGGAAGAATATGTTACTAAGATTTACACATCTAACTTTTATACTGCTGACATAAATATGTACTAGCAACAAAGATATCTAAATGCTAGTTGCTAGCTCACTGCGCCTTTCTCTTACTACCAAGCGTACTCTTTACTAGTTTTCTTAAATGCTAGTACTCTTAACTGCCAGTACTCTTAACTAACAGTACTCTCAACTACTAGTACTCTCAACTACTAGTGTTCTCAACTACCAATACTGTTAACTACCAGTACTCCCAACTACTAGTACTCTCAACTACCAAAGAGCTCGGTACTCTCACCACCATTAGAGAAGTTGTAACTGCTATTACTCCTACAATTAGAAAACTCTTAACAACCATTATCAGAGTACATTTAATCACCAGTGGAGTAGCAGCACCAGTGGAATAGCAGCACTAGTGGAGAAGCAGCACCAGTGAAGTAGCAGCACCAGTGGAGTAGCAGCACCAGTGGAGTAGCAGCACCAGTGGAGTAGTATCCACACTTCTCCAAAGTCTGCCCCAACAACCAGTAACCTCACCTTCCCCAGGTTCATGTGTTCAGGAATCCCTCCGTGGGCCCCCGGATGTCTCCCCTTCCTCACTTTCGCCTCTCAGTAACCTGAGATTTTACTTCATGCCTCCAGCCTTCGCCAAGTTCATGAAACCAGGAATCCATGCGTCCGCCTTCGGATGTTTTCCCTTCCTTTCTTCCCCAAGGTCAGCATCAACAGCCAGTATTCATGCTTTCCCCAGGTCGATGAGTACCTAAATGTATTATTATTATTATTTCCGACCATTGGCAGCCTTAGAGTTAACTCTTGAGTTACCAAACACTGCCTCGTGGAGGCCAGTGGTTTCTGTCTCTAAGGTTCACTCACCCACCCACTTCGAAATACGTTTTAAAAATTTATAAATAATTTACAAATTATTCATAAATGGAAGATTGTTATGTTAAGTTACTATGATCTGCACGATGATGTGACAGGCCGTTGTCCGTCTAAATTAGTATTTCACAACATTCATGGTCTTAACATTTATACATCACTGAACATCACGACGTAACATAGTATCGGCCAAGTTGCTGGAACCACCAACAAAATTATTTTTGTCAGATCGAGTCTCCCGAGATGATAGTTTTTATTTTGATGAATGAGACACTTGTGCAGCATTTGGATATTTTTATTGTAGAGGAAACGTATCGCCAGCCAGTGGCATCATCAGTCAAATGCAGAGAAGAAAACAAAGGTGTGGGAGAGTGCAGACAGGCTCATAACAATGTTTACACATGTATGTATGTATGTATATATATATATATAAGCAATAAGATCACAGTAAACAGGTGATTTTAAAATATGCAAAACAACCACTGTGAAAAAGTAGTGAAATTTCAAGCGCTTTCGTGACTACTCACATTGTCAAGGAACTATGAAAGTAATACATCAAAGGAAGGCAATTAAAAGGCTTAGACTATACCTCACAGTCAACCCCCACAACAAAGAAACACCTGACGCGCGACAATACCGGACTCTTAAGAAAAGAGGAACACTTTCATAGTACGTTGACAATGTGAGTAGTCACGAAAGCGCTTGGAATTTCACTACTTTTTCACAGTGGTTGTTTTGTTTGTATATATATAATATATATATATATATATATATATATATATATATATATATATATATATATATATATATATATATATATATATATATATGTATATATATATATAATATGTGCATACATATAGCATTGTACGGAATGGTAAGCAGCATGCCAAATAATTCTCTTCCTTTCGTTAAGATATGAACAATAACCAATCATAAACAGTAATTATAATTTGAAAAGAGTTTTGTTATTTCCAATTATGAATCTCATAGACTAGCCTCGTTACACCTGCAAGTATTCATGTATGGTAATACAGCGTGAAAATATGTATATATGACACGTATACATTCAGTATTGCCAGTCCTTAATTACTAATTTTAGCACACCGTAGTAGAGACTCTTTTATGAAGGATAAATAAGGGTAATAATTAAGCTTTTATTGACTGGTATTAACCTGACCTTTGTGTAGCCAGACTTTTGTTTTGTGCTCAATTTGTGTGTTAGCGGAGGCGGACTGCTAACACAGGAGCCTGGGAGAAAAATATATTAAGTTTCAATTAGCTTCGCCTGACAATATTTACCACTATCACAGACAGAAAGATAGTTCCTTCTGCTTTTAGCTTAATTATCAAGTGGCATTAATGGCGTAATGTCTTCCAGATTATTGCTACGTTCATGGAGAAGCACTAAACCCATTGGTATCTTATAGCAAAGAGGAAATTTGCAGATAGTTTGTAAGACATTGCAGTGTTGACACACTATTGATTTAGTACGACTCATTATTAAGATTATAAAAAGTGTTTCATGTCATTATTAAAGACTTACCAGCAAATGTTTTTTTTGGGGGGGGGGCACGACCCAGGATTATAATATATTTGACAGTGCAAAATATTTAATAGTACTTAAATTTAATCTATGTTAACTCCACTATAAATAAAGTAACAAATAATATTGTACATTGTAACACATGTTGGGTGTCTATAAATTTTGCATTTGATGTATTCTTATATGAAACTGAAAATCTAGAAATTATATTTGTCCATGAGCATTGGATATCATCAATATATTTCCACTACATGTGCGAAATATATATCATATCTGTGCTACCTATGTGCCTATTATCATGAGGTATTTAAAAAAAAAGCTGTTTGTTGTGGAAAAAAAAGTGAAAATGGAGTAAAAATGAAGATGTACAAGAGTTCCTGAAGTTTATATTTCTAGCTGTTGCTTCCCAATAAGAGCTCCTGAAGTTTATATTTCTCGCTGTTGCTTCCCAATAAGAGCTCCTGAAGTTTAAATTTCTCGCTGTTGCTTCCCAATAAGAGCTCCTGAAGTTTATATTTCTAGCTCTTGCTTCCCAATAAGAGCTCCTGAAGTTTATATTTCTAGCTGTTGCTTCCCAATAAGAGCTCCTGAAGTTTATATTTCTCGCTCTTGCTTCCCAATAAGAGCTCCTGAAGTTTATATTTCTAGCTCTTGCTTCCCAATAAGAGCTCCTGAAGTTTATATTTCTAGCTCTTGCTTCCCAATAAGAGCTCCTGAAGTTTATATTTCTAGCTGTTGCTTCCCAATAAGAGCTCCTGAAGTTTATATTTCTAGCTGTTGCTTCCCAATAAGAGCTCCTGAAGTTTATATTTCTAGCTCTTGCTTCCCAATAAGAGCTCCTGAAGTTTATATTTCTAGCTGTTGCTTCCCAATAAGAGCTCCTGAAGTTTATATTTCTAGCTGTTGCTTCCCAATAAGAGCTCCTGAAGTTTATATTTCTAGCTGTTGCTTCCCAATAAGAGCTCCTGAAGTTTATATTTCTAGCTGTTGCTTCCCAATAAGAGCTCCTGAAGTTTATATTTCTAGCTGTTGCTTCCCAATAAGAGCTCCTGAAGTTTATATTTCTAGCTGTTGCTTCCCAATAAGAGCTCCTGAAGTTTATATTTCTAGCTGTTGCTTCCCAATAAGAGCTCCTGAAGTTTATATTTCTAGCTGTTGCTTCCCAATAAGAGCTCCTGAAGTTTATATTTCTAGCTGTTGCTTCCCAATAAGAGCTCCTGAAGTTTATATTTCTAGCTGTTGCTTCCCAATAAGAGCTCCTGAAGTTTATATTTCTAGCTGTTGCTTCCCAATAAGAGCTCCTGAAGTTTATATTTCTAGCTGTTGCTTCCCAATAAGAGCTCCTGAAGTTTATATTTCTAGCTGTTGCTTCCCAATAAGAGCTCCTGAAGTTTATATTTCTAGCTGTTGCTTCCCAATAAGAGCTCCTGAAGTTTATATTTCTAGCTGTTGCTTCCCAATAAGAGCTCCTGAAGTTTATATTTCTAGCTCTTACTTTCCAATAAGAGCTCCTGAAGTTTATATTTCTAGCTGTTGCTTCCCAATAAGAGCTCCTGAAGTTTATATTTCTAGCTGTTGCTTCCCAATAAGAGCTCCTGAAGTTTATATTTCTAGCTGTTGCTTCCCAATAAGAGCTCCTGAAGTTTATATTTCTAGCTGTTGCTTCCCAATAAGAGCTCCTGAAGTTTATATTTCTAGCTGTTGCTTCCCAATAAGAGCTCCTGAAGTTTATATTTCTAGCTGTTGCTTCCCAATAAGAGCTCCTGAAGTTTATATTTCTAGCTGTTGCTTCCCAATAAGAGCTCCTGAAGTTTATATTTCTAGCTGTTGCTTCCCAATAAGAGCTCCTGAAGTTTATATTTCTAGCTGTTGCTTCCCAATAAGAGCTCCTGAAGTTTATATTTCTAGCTGTTGCTTCCCAATAAGAGCTCCTGAAGTTTATATTTCTAGCTGTTGCTTCCCAATAAGAGCTCCTGAAGTTTATATTTCTAGCTGTTGCTTCCCAATAAGAGCTCCTGAAGTTTATATTTCTAGCTGTTGCTTCCCAATAAGAGCTCCTGAAGTTTATATTTCTAGCTGTTGCTTCCCAATAAGAGCTCCTGAAGTTTATATTTCTAGCTGTTGCTTCCCAATAAGAGCTCCTGAAGTTTATATTTCTAGCTGTTGCTTCCCAATAAGAGCTCCTGAAGTTTATATTTCTAGCTGTTGCTTCCCAATAAGAGCTCCTGAAGTTTATATTTCTAGCTGTTGCTTCCCAATAAGAGCTCCTGAAGTTTATATTTCTAGCTGTTGCTTCCCAATAAGAGCTCCTGAAGTTTATATTTCTAGCTGTTGCTTCCCAATAAGAGCTCCTGAAGTTTATATTTCTAGCTGTTGCTTCCCAATAAGAGCTCCTGAAGTTTATATTTCTAGCTGTTGCTTCCCAATAAGAGCTCCTGAAGTTTATATTTCTAGCTGTTGCTTCCCAATAAGAGCTCCTGAAGTTTATATTTCTAGCTGTTGCTTCCCAATAAGAGCTCCTGAAGTTTATATTTCTAGCTGTTGCTTCCCAATAAGAGCTCCTGAAGTTTATATTTCTAGCTGTTGCTTCCCAATAAGAGCTCCTGAAGTTTATATTTCTAGCTGTTGCTTCCCAATAAGAGCTCCTGAAGTTTATATTTCTAGCTGTTGCTTCCCAATAAGAGCTCCTGAAGTTTATATTTCTAGCTGTTGCTTCCCAATAAGAGCTCCTGAAGTTTATATTTCTAGCTGTTGCTTCCCAATAAGAGCTCCTGAAGTTTATATTTCTAGCTGTTGCTTCCCAATAAGAGCTCCTGAAGTTTATATTTCTAGCTGTTGCTTCACAATAAGAGCTCCTGAAGTTTTATATTTCTAGCTATTGCTTCCCAATAAGAGCTCCTGAAGTTTATATTTCTAGCTGTTGCTTCCCAATAAGAGCTCCTGAAGTTTATATTTCTAGCTGTTGCTTCCCAATAAGAGCTCCTGAAGTTTATATTTCTAGCTGTTGCTTCCCAATAAGAGCTCCTGAAGTTTATATTTCTAGCTGTTGCTTCCCAATAAGAGCTCCTGAAGTTTATATTTCTAGCTGTTGCTTCCCAATAAGAGCTCCTGAAGTTTATATTTCTAGCTGTTGCTTCCCAATAAGAGCTCCTGAAGTTTATATTTCTAGCTGTTGCTTCCCAATAAGAGCTCCTGAAGTTTATATTTCTAGCTGTTGCTTCCCAATAAGAGCTCCTGAAGTTTATATTTCTAGCTGTTGCTTCCCAATAAGAGCTCCTGAAGTTTATATTTCTAGCTGTTGCTTCCCAATAAGAGCTCCTGAAGTTTATATTTCTAGCTGTTGCTTCCCAATAAGAGCTCCTGAAGTTTATATTTCTAGCTGTTGCTTCCCAATAAGAGCTCCTGAAGTTTATATTTCTAGCTGTTGCTTCCCAATAAGAGCTCCTGAAGTTTATATTTCTAGCTGTTGCTTCCCAATAAGAGCTCCTGAAGTTTATATTTCTAGCTGTTGCTTCCCAATAAGAGCTCCTGAAGTTTATATTTCTAGCTGTTGCTTCCCAATAAGAGCTCCTGAAGTTTAAATTTCTCGCTCTTGCTTCCCAATAAGAGCTCCTGAAGTTTATATTTCTAGCTGTTGCTTCCCAATAAGAGCTCCTGAAGTTTAAATTTCTCGCTCTTGCTTCCCAATAAGAGCTCCTGAGGTTTAAATTTCTCGCTCTTGCTTCCCAATAAGAGCTCCTGAAGTTTAAATTTCTCGCTCTTGCTTCCCAATAAGAGCTCCCAGGGGTGACTCTGTAAAACATCATAGCGATATTGTACAACATTCGTGTTCACTTTGCCGTCCTTTGTAACGTGTTGCAGAGTTTACATTTTGCAACGACGAGCAACGAGATGTCTTTCAAATTTTCCCCACACTGTTGCCTAGGGCAATTAACCTGAAGACTAAAATGACGTGAAGATATCTTGGAAATGTACCCGGATGTTTGTCAAATATTTAAACTGTTTCTACGCCACTAAGTGGCCGTCCTGGGTAACACTAACAGGTGTAACTGTCTAAAAGTTCGCAACACTAGCAGGTGTAACTGTCTAAAAGTTCGCAACACTAGCAGGTGTAACTGTCTAAAAGTTCGCAACACTAGCAGGTGTAACTGTCTAAAAGTTCGCAACACTAGCAGGTGTAACTGTCTAAAAGTTCGCAACACTAGCAGGTGTAACTGTCTAAAAGTTCGCAACACTAGCAAGTGTAACTGTCTAAAAGTTCGCAACACTAGCAGGTGTAACTGTCTAAAAGTTCGCAACACTAGCAGGTGTAACTGTCTAAAAGTTCGCACACTAGCAGGTGTAACTGTCTAAAAGTTCGCAACACTAGCAGGTGTAACTGTCTAAAAGTTCGCAACACTAGCAGGTGTAACTGTCTAAAAGTTCGCAACACTAGCAGGTGTAACTGTCTAAAAGTTCGCAACACTAGCAGGTGTAACTGTCTAAAAGTTCGCAACACTAGCAGGTGTAACTGTCTAAAAGTTCGCAACACTAGCAGGTGTAACTGTCTAAAAGTTCGCAACACTAGCAGGTGTAACTGTCTAAAAGTTCGCAACACTAGCAAGTGTAACTGTCTAAAAGTTCGCAATACTAGCAGGTGTAACTGTCTAAAAGTTCGCAACACTAGCAGGTGTAACTGTCTAAAAGTTCGCAACACTAGCAGGTGTAACTGTCTAAAAGTTCGCACACTAGCAGGTGTAACTGTCTAAAAGTTCGCAACACTAGCAGGTGTAAGTGTCTAAAAGTTCGCAACACTAGCAGGTGTGACTGTCTAAAAGTTCGCAACACTAGCAGGTGTAACTGTCTAGAAGTTCGCAACACTAGCAGGTGTAACTGTCTAAAAGTTGGCAACACTCGCAGGTGTAACTGTCTAAAAGATGGCAACACTCGCAGGTGTAACTGTCTAAAAGTTCGCAACACTCGCAGGTGTAACTGTCTAAAATTTCGCAACACTAGCAAGTGTAACTGTCTAAAAGTTCGCAAAAGCAGGTGTAACTGTCTAAAATACTAGCAGGTGTAACTGTCTAAAAGTTCGCAACACTAGCAGTGTAACTGTCTAAAAGTTCGCACACTAGCAGGTGTAACTGTCTAAAAGTTCGCAACACTAGCAGTGTCTAAAAGTTCGCAACACTAGCAACTGTAGCTAAAAGTTCGCACACTAGCAGGTGTACTAGCAGGTGTCTAAAAGTTCGCAACACTAGCAGGTTGTCTAAAAGTTCGCAACACTAGCAGGTGTAAGTGTCTAAAAGTTCGCAACACTAGCAGGTGTGACTGTCTAAAAGTTCGCAACACTAGCAGGTGTAACTGTCTAGATGTTCGCAACATTAGCAGGTGTAACTGTCTAAAAGTTGGTAACACTCGCAGGTGTAACTGTCTAAAAGATGGCAACACTCGCAGGTGTAACTGTCTAAAAGTTCGCAACACTCGCAGGTGTAACTGTCTAAAAGTTCGCAACACTAGCAGGTGTAACTGTCTAAAAGTTCGCAACACTAGCAGGTGTAACTGTCTAAAAGTTCGCAACACTAGCAGGTGTAACTGTCTAAAAGTTCGCACACTAGCAGGTGTAACTGTCTAAAAGTTCGCAACACTAGCAGGTGTAAGTGTCTAAAAGTTCGCAACACTAGCAGGTGTAACTGTCTAAAAGTTCGCAACACTAGCAGGTGTAACCGTCTAAAAGTTCGCAACACTAGCAGGTGTAACTGTCTAAAAGTTCGCAACACTAGCAGGTGTAACTGTCTAAAAGTTCGCAACACTAGCAGGTGTAACTGTCTAAAAGTTCGCAACACTAGCAGGTGTAACTGTCTAAAAGTTCGCAACACTAGCAGGTGTAGCTGTCTAAAGGTTCGCAAAATCAACACGCCACAGCGACATACCTGTTTAAATGCACCGACTGTGGCCAATAATTGAGGTGTGTCGACTTAAGGGTATTATTAGAGCAGCAGCTGACATGAACGACCTTGATTAATACCCCGCTAGGTATTAATTCCGCATGATTGGATAATACTTAGGTCTTAGCGAGCGATCCAGCGAATGTGTACATGCATTTGGGTAGGATTGGTTTTGGATTACAGGCGGATTATATGAAACCTTGCACTTCCCTCTACCCCTTTACACCCTTAACCATTATCCCTTAACCATTACCCCTTTATCCGTTAACTTGGCTGCAGTAGCCTGATCACGTTTGCTACACTGTATAGTCTTTTTTCTTAAGTATTCCTACGAATATCAGCAGCACAACCACTACTACCACCACTGCTGCTGCTACCACTACTACCATTACTGCCACCACTACTACCACCACCGCTATCACTATTATTACAACCACTACCATTACCACTACTACCACCACTACCACTACTAATACTACCACTACAATACTACCACCACTACCAATACTACCACTACTACCACTACTACCACAACTACCAATACTACCTCTAATACC
This sequence comes from Cherax quadricarinatus, assembly GCF_038502225.1. Classification (NCBI taxonomy): domain Eukaryota; kingdom Metazoa; phylum Arthropoda; class Malacostraca; order Decapoda; family Parastacidae; genus Cherax; species Cherax quadricarinatus. Next base: position 21,695,146 of record NC_091295.1, on the reverse strand, counting down.
AACACTACCACCACTACTACCAACACTGTTACCATCACACTACTAACAACACTACCACCACTACTACTACTACCACCACTACCACTACAAACAACACTACTACGACCACTACCACTACTACCACCACTCCAACCACCACTGCTACCACCACACTACCACCACTACCAGATCTACCAGTTGCTAGGCAGCTCAACTCGTCGCCTCTGTGCCTATGCTAATTATCGAAAGTCATTAAGTTGGTAAGCATATTAAATCAAGTTGGCCGTCCTCTCTCAAGTTAGTTTCCTTTTGATCGCTCAACTTTGGGGGCCGAGGCGCAGCTGTCAATGTCTTAAGGTGCGGAATTTTGGCATCCAAGGTGTGAAGGAGTTCTCTCTCTCTCTCTCTCTCTCTCTCTCTCTCTCTCTCTCTCTCTCTCTCTCTCTCTCTCTCTCTCTCTTTAGCTTTACAAGTTTTAATTGAATTAAACAGCACTAAGAACACAACTTGCTCAGATGTTTTGCTCCTGCTGGTCCAGGACTCCCAGAAACTTTACTGAACACAGATCAAGTTGCAAACTGTGGACGCAGTTCTCGGGGCCTCGCCGGTGGTCTTACATTTGCAAGTGCACAACTCTACTGACTTAGCCACAAAGAGCTCAAAAAGAGCTCCATGGCTGGCTCTTGCTCTGGCAGCCTGAGTAGAATGACCCAACATAGATTTAAAAATTTACATTTATATTATCAATTCATTGTTGGTCAGTCGGAGCTCAGTTTATAATTAGTAAGATATATATATATATATATATATATATATATATATATATATATATATATATATATATATATATATATATATATATACATATATATATATATATATATATATATATATATATATATATATATACATTCTTAGAATGTATATATTTAACATTAAAACTAATTAACGTACTTAATATATTAGCTCTCAGTTTTAAACTGCTTAACCTGGATTGTTAGGTAAGACACATATGCAACAGTTAGGTATCTTTATTATGAAACGTTTCGCCTACACAGTAGGCTTCTTCAGTCAAGTACAGAAAAGTTGATAGAAGCAGAAGATACTTGAAGACGATGTAATCAGTATCTTCTGCTTCTATCAACTTTTCTGTACTTGACTGAAGAAGCCTACTGTGTAGGCGAAACGTTTCATAATAAAGATACCTAACTGTTGCATATGTGTCTTACCTAACAACCTGTCGGTATTTTATACCATTCCAATGCTTAACCTGGAAATGAGCAACTTGCAAGATTATTTCGTTCAAAATTGCCTATCCTAATTTCATACAATATTTCCGAACGCTGCGAAACTTTTTAAATAAAAAAAACTTGAGCCTTGAACACAAGTTAGCACCGCACCTAAGAACATTTAATACATCCAGTTGCCACTTGGAGCCACCTTACTTTTCTCTCGGTAAGGACTTTTCTCACATTTTATTAAATTTGCTAAATCCAATAAATTTTAAAACTGTCTTTAAAAGCAAGTTTACTGTGGGATCATACCTCAGTAACTCTGAACGTTTGCCACTTGCTCTCACATCCAAGGTTGTGTATTTATTTAGCAGTTAAGTTGCGATCCTTAATATGTGAGTGACACTGTACGCGCACTTGTGTCCTTATACATATTGTCGGTAATTCTACCAACATAAATACAAAAGAAACGTATCTAACCTTATTATAACAAGCATAATTTAATTTAGCCTAATCCAATTAAATGTATTTTAGGTAAGTTTACAGTAATTTAATAATAAACAAAGACAATGAAATCATTATTTTTTTCGTTAGGTTCAGAATGATTTTTGCGAAATTATTGCATACATAAATTTTAGCTTTCATTATTCTGCAAGAAAAGCGTTGCCATTTAAGTTATATATATATATATATATATATATATATATATATATATATATATATATATATATATATATATATATATATATATATATATATATATATGTATGTATATTAGGTAAAATAAAATATATATATTTAAACGTAAGCCATTAAAATTGGCTTCACTCTATACTGTCATTATATTCCTAATACCTTCATTAATTAACAGTACATCCTAGAATGGCAGTGACGAGTCCTTGATTAAATTTAACATGTGAAATTAACGTTAGGTTCAGAATGAGCGTATTACACTTGCCTTATTTTGCCAAATAATCATGACCACTGACTTGACTGTCATTATATTCCTAATACCTTCATTAATTAACAGTACATCCTAGAATGGCAGTGACGAGTCCTTGATTAAATTTAACATGTGAAATTAACATTCAGGTATTCACTGTTTAAATAATCATGACATTGACTTGAGAACTTTTATTAACAGAAGGCCGTGTTAATAGTAACATGATCAGTTAGTGACATTAGTTAGCGACCCCATCAGTTAGTGACACCATAGTAGCACCATCAGTTAGTGACACCATAGTAACACCATCAGTTAGTGACACCATAGTAACACCATCAGTTAGTGACACCATAGTAACACCATCAGTTAGTGACACCATAGTAACACCATCAGTTAGTGACACCATAGTAACATCATCAGTAAGTGACACCATAGTAACACCATCAGTTAGTGACACCATAGTAACACCATCAGTTAGTGACACCATAGTAACATCATCAGTTAGTGACACCATAGTAACACCATCAGTTAGTGACATCATAGTAACACCATCAGTTAGTGACACCATAGTAACACCATCAGTTAGTGACACCATAGTAACACCATCAGTTAGTGACACCATAGTAACACCATCAGCTAGTGACCCCTTAGTAATATCATCAGTTAGTGACACCATAGTAACACCATCAGTTAGTGACACCATAGTAACACCATCAGTTAGTGACACCATAGTAATACCATCAGTTAGTGACCCTATAGTAACATCATCAGTTAGTGACACCATAGTAACACCGTCAGTTAGTGACACCATAGTAACACCATCAGTTAGTGACACCATAGTAATACCATCAGTTAGTGACCCTATAGTAACATCATCAGTTAGTGACCCTATAGTAACATCATCAGTTAGTGACACCATAGTAACACCATCAGTTAGTGACACCATAGTAACACCGTCAGTTAGTGACACCATAGTAACACCATCAGTTAGTGACACCATAGTAACACCATCAGTTAGTGACACCATAGTAACATCATCAGTTAGTGACCCTATAGTAACATCATCAGTTACTGACCGCATAGTAACACCATCAGTTAGTGACACCATAGTAACACCATCAGTTAGTGACCCTATAGTAACATCATCAGTTAGTGAACCTATAGTAACATCATCAGTTAGTGACCCTATAGTAACATCATCAGTTAGTGACCCCTTAGTAATATCATCAGTTAGTGACCCCATAACAACACCTTCAGTTAGTGACACCATAGTAACACCATCAGTTAGTGACACCATAGTAACACCATCAGTTAGTGACACCATAGTAACACCATCAGTTAGTGACACCATAGTAACACCATCAGTTAGTGACACCATAGTAACACCATCAGTTAGTGACACCATAGTAACACCATCAGTTAGTGACACCATAGTAACACCATCAGTTAGTGACACCATAGTAACATCATCAGTTAGTGACACCATAGTAACACCATCAGTTAGTGACCCCATAACAACACCTTCAGTTAGTGACACCATAGTAACATCATCAGTTAGTGACACCATAGTAACATCATCAGTTAGTGACACCATAGTAACACCATCAGTTAGTGACACCATAGTAACACCATCAGTTAGTGACACCATAGTAACACCATCAGTTAGTGACACCATAGTAACACCATCAGTTAGTGACACCATAGTAACACCATCAGTTAGTGACACCATAGTAACACCATCAGTTAGTGACACCATAGTAACACCATCAGTTAGTGACACCATAGTAACACCATCAGTTAGTGACACCATAGTAACATCATCAGTAAGTGACACCATAGTAACACCATCAGTTAGTGACACCATAGTAACACCATCAGTTAGTGACACCATAGTAACATCATCAGTTAGTGACACCATAGTAACACCATCAGTTAGTGACATCATAGTAACACCATCAGTTAGTGACACCATAGTAACACCATCAGTTAGTGACACCATAGTAACACCATCAGTTAGTGACACCATAGTAACACCATCAGCTAGTGACCCCTTAGTAATATCATCAGTTAGTGACACCATAGTAACACCATCAGTTAGTGACACCATAGTAACACCATCAGTTAGTGACACCATAGTAATACCATCAGTTAGTGACCCTATAGTAACATCATCAGTTAGTGACACCATAGTAACACCGTCAGTTAGTGACACCATAGTAACACCATCAGTTAGTGACACCATAGTAATACCATCAGTTAGTGACCCTATAGTAACATCATCAGTTAGTGACCCTATAGTAACACCATCAGATAGTGACACCATAGTAACACCATCAGTTAGTGACACCATAGTAACATCATCAGTTAGTGACCCTATAGTAACATCATCAGTTACTGACCGCATAGTAACACCATCAGTTAGTGACACCATAGTAACACCTTCAGTTAGTGACCCTATAGTAACATCATCAGTTAGTGAACCTATAGTAACATCATCAGTTAGTGACCCCTTAGTAATATCATCAGTTAGTGACCCCATAACAACACCTTCAGTAAGTGACACCATAGTAACACCATCAGTTAGTGACACCATAGTAACACCATCAGTTAGTGACCCCATAACAACACCTTCAGTTAGTGACACCATAGTAACACCATCAGTTAGTGACCCCATAACAACACCTTCAGTTAGTGACACCATAGTAACACCATCAGTTAGTGACCCCATAACAGCACCTTCAGTTAGTGACACCATAGTAACACCATCAGTTAGTGACACCATAGTAACACCATCAGTTAGTGACACCATAGTAATACCATCAGTTAGTGACACCATAGTAATACCATCAGTTAGTGACCCTATAGTAACACCATCAGTTAGTGACCCCATAACAACACCATCAGTTAGTGACACCATAGTAACACCATCAGTTAGTGACACCATAGCAACACTATCAGTTAGTGACACCATAGCAACACTATCAGTTAGTGACACCATAGTAACACCATCAGTTAGTGACACCATAGCAACACTATCAATTAGTGGCACCATATCAACACCATCAATTAGTGGCATAATAGCAACTCCATCAATTAGCGACACCATAACACCAGTTAGTGACACCACAACATCATTGACACCATAACATCAGTTAGTGACATTGTAACATCAATGACCCTATAATTACTCCATGAATATGCTTGAGTATATTTAAACATAAAAGTACAAACTGAAGCTTGTGTTCCTAAATCATAGAGAAATTAAATCATTTTTCCAATTACCATCTGAGAATAATAGTCTCCAGAAGGGACACATACAGTGTGTTAGAGATGATTCTATACCAACACTTGTTTAGTCAGAGTACACATGTGTCCTTTGAATTAACATATGATAGGTTATTCTGCCAATATTCTTTCACATTGTTAATGAATGGTTCGGATAACTGACACGTTGATAAATTAGACACATGTGCAACTCTTGGGTATCTTTATTGAGGAAACGTTTCGTCACACAGTGGCTTCATCAGTCCTTTGTATGGACTGATGAAGCCACTGTGTGGCGAAACGTTTCCTCTATAAAGATACTCAAGAGTTGCACATGTGTCTAATTTATCATTATTTCTCATCAAAACTTATCATATTCACTTGACTATCCGAATTCAAACCTTATTTATTACAATCTTATTCTGGGTGAGTCGAGTTATAATGGTAGTTAGGTTAGGTAAGGTTAGGTTAGGTTAGGTTAGGTTAGGTTAGGTTAGGTAAGGTTAGGTTAACATTAAAATGGTATAAAATACCGACAGGTTGTTAGGTAAGACACATATGCAACAGTTAGGTATCTTTATTATGAAACGTTTCGCCTACACAGTAGGCTTCTTCAGTCAAGTACAGAAAAGTTGATAGAAGCAGAAGATACTATGGAACAATGCTCTTCTCCAGACTGAGGGACTGACCACCTCAAAACTTTAAGGGTGATGGACTGATTACATCGTCTTCAAGTATCTTCTGCTTCTATCAACTTTTCTGTACTTGACTGAAGAAGCCTACTGTGTAGGCGAAACGTTTCATAATAAAGATACCTAACTGTTGCATATGTGTCTTACCTAACAAGGTTAGGTTAGGTTAGGTTAGGTTAGGCAAGGTTAGGTTAGGTTAGGTAAGCTTAGGTTAGGTAAGGTTAGGTTAGGTTAGGTTAGGTTAGGTTAGGCTAGGCTAGGTTAGGTTAGGTTAGGTTAGGTAAGGTTAGGTTAGATTAGGTAAGGTTACGTTACGTTACGTTACGTTACGTTACGTTACGTTACGTTAGGTTAGGTTAGGTTAGGTTAGGTTAGGCTAGGTTAGGTTAGGTTAGGTTAGGTTAGGTTAGGCTAGGTTAGGCTAGGTTAGGCTAGGTTAGGCTAGGTTAGGTTAGGTTAGGTTAGGTTAGGTTAGGTTAGGTAAGGTTAGGTAAGGTTAGGTTAGGTTAGGTTAGGTAAGGTTAGGTTAGGTTTGGTAAGGTTAGGATAGGTTAGGTAAGGTTAGGTTAGGTTAGGTTAGCTTAGGATAGGTTAGGTTAGGTTATGAAAGGTTAGGTTAGGTAAGGTTAGGTTAGGTAAGGTTAGGTTAGGTTAGGTTAGGTTAGGTTTGGTAAGGTTAGGTTAGGTTAGGTAAGGTTAGGTAAGGTTAGGTTAGGTTAGGTTAGGTTAGGTTAGGTTAGGTTAGGTAAGGTTAGGTTAGGTAAGGTTAGGTAAGGTTAGGTTAGGTTAGTTTAGGTTAGGTTAGATAAGGTTAGGTTAGGTTAGTTTAGGTTACGTAAGGTTAGGTTAGGTTAGATTAGGTTTGGTTAGGTTAGGTTAGGTTAGGTAAGGCTACGTTAGGTAAGTTTAGGTTAGGTAAGTTTAGGTTAAGTTAGGTTAGGTTAGGCTAGGTTAGGCTAGGTTAGGTTAGGTTTGGTTAGGTTAGGTTTGGTTAGGTTTGGTTAGGTTTGGTTAGGTTAGGTTAGGTTAGGTTAGGTTAGGTTAGGTTAGGTTAGGTTAGGTTAGGTTAGGTTTGGTTAGGTTTGGTTAGGTTTGGTTAGGTTTGGTTAGGTTTGGTTAGGTTAGGTTAGGTTAGGTTAGGTTAGGTAAGGTAAGGTAAGGTAATGTAAGGTAAGGTTAGGTTAGGTTAGGTTAGGTTGGATTAGGTTAGCTTAGGTTAAGTAAGGTTAGGTCAGGTTAGGTTAGGTTAGGTTAGGTTAGGTAAGGTTAGGTTAGGTTAGGTTAGGTTAGGTAAGGTTAGGTTAGGTTAGGTTAGGCTAGGTAAGGTTAGGTTAGGTTAGGTTAGGTTAGGTTAGGTTAGGTTAGGTTTGGTTTGGCTAGGTTAGGTTAGGTTTGGCTAGGCTAGGTTAGGTTTGGTTAGGTTAGGTTAGGTTAGGCTAGGTTAGGTTAGGATTGGTTTGGCTAGGTTTGGTTAGGTTTGGTTAGGTTAGGTTAGGCTAGGTTTGGTTAGGTTAGGTTTGGTTAGGTTAGGTTAGGTTAGGCTAGGTTAGGTTTGGCTAGGTTAGGTTTGGTTAGATTAGGTTAGGTTAGGTTAGGTTAGGTAAGGTTAGGTTAGGATAGGTTAGGTTAGGTTATGTAAGGTTAGGTTAGGTAAGGTTAGGCTAGGCTAGGTTAGGTTAGGCTAGGTTAGGTTAGGTTAGGTTAGGTTAGGTTAGGTTAGGTAAGGCTAGGTTAGGTTAGGTTAGGTTAGGTTAGGTAAGATTAGGTTAGGTTAGATAAGGTTAGGTTAGGTTAGGTTTGGTTAGGTTAGGTTAGGAAAGGTTAGGTTTGGTTAGGTTAGGTTAGGTAAGGTTAGGTTAGGTTAGGTATATTAGGTTAGGTTAGGTTAGGTTAGGTTAGGTAAGGTAAGGTTAGGTTACCTTAGGTTAGGTAAGGTTAGGTTAGGTTAGGTTAGCTTAGGTTAGGTTAGGTTAGGTTAGGTTAGGTCAGGAAAGGTTAGGTTAGGTTAGGTTAGGTTAGGTAAGGTTAGATTAGGTAAGGTTATTTTAGGTTAGGTTAGGTTAGGTTAGTTTAGGTTAGGTTAGGTTAGGTAAGGTTAGGTTAGGTTAGGTTGGGTTAGGTTAGGTTAGGTAAGGTTAGGTTAAGTTAGATTAGGTTAGGTAAGGTTAGGTTAGGTTAGGTTAGATTAGGTTAGGTTAGGTTAGGTTAGGTTAGGTTAGGTTAGGTAAGGTAAGGTAAGGTAAGGTAAGGTAAGGTAAGGTAAGGTTAGGTTAAGTTAGATTAGGTTAGGTTAGGTTAGGTTAGGTTAGGTTAGATTAGGTTAGGTTAGGTTAGGTTAGGTTAGGTTAGGTTAGGTTAGGTTAGGTTAGGTTATGTAAGGTTAGGTTAGGTTAGGTTAGGCTAGGTTAGGTTAGGCTAGGCTAGGCTAGGCTAGGTTAGGTTAGGTTAGGTTAGGTTAGGTTAGGTTAGGCTAGGCTAAGCTAGGTTAGGTTAGGTTAGGTTAGGTTAGGTTAGGTTAAATTAGATTAGGTTAGGTTAGATTAGGGTCGGTTAGATTAGGTTAGGTTAGGCTAGGTTAGGTTAGGTTAGGTTAGATTAGGTTAGATTAGGTTAGGTTAGGTTAGATTAGGTTAGGTTAGGTTAGGTAAGGTTAGGTTAGGTTAGGTTAGATTAGATTAGGTTAGATTAGGTTAGGTTAGGTTAGGTAAGGTTAGTCAGGAAACAAGACAAGTATTTCCTGATGTGGGTATTAGTCATATGATGACTATTACAACCTAGGATTTCAAATGGCCTGTTATCCCAGGTGTAATGGGAGCAAAAGAAACACAGCAGAAAAAGTTTAGACTTATATTATCCTTCACCAATTTAGAACAGCAATATGTACACTATGTACAGTAATAAGTATAGTGCACGTCACGGTAAGCAAGGCAGAAATAGAAGCCACAAGATAGCAGACCGTGCTCAACCAGCTCTAGAATGGGAATGACAAGGGCAGACAGGAGAGCGGTATCCACATAACCTCTGCGATTGCCAATCCCACCTTCTTATTGGCTAGAACCTGGTCACTAGTTGAACGACGGGGCCCCATCATCAACTCTTAGCAACCTGGTTCGCTGGTTGTGGGAGATAGCCTGTAAATGAGGGTGTGTACATGCGCCGAATAAAGGTTACGTACTCTTTGCATGCCACAATGACCCTCCACTGGAGCTTTTGGTCATCTGACCTAGGCCTTCCACGGGCTTACTGGTCCACTCCTTTAAATTTTATGGTTATGATTTTCACCATGAGGAATTGATTATCGTAGCAAGATACTTTGCATGATTGCAATCAAAGATTCCAATGAATAAAATAATAGACATGTGATTTCTAAGCAGTCGAAATAATTTCACTGGTCTGCAACTATCTGCGTAAGAACGATAACTCTTATTCTGTTATAGCACAGATAATGAGAAATGATGTTCTCCAAAATGTCTGAATAAAAAAAAAACGCGGACATCAGCCTCGGTATTACCGTTCCCGATAAAAAAATGAAATTCCCCAAGAACAAGCCTATTTACGAATTAAAGTAAAAATCTCGTGTAAATAAATAGCTTTCAAATTAATGTAACTCTGCAAGATGGTAGAAGGAAGGAAGGAAAGAGGAAGGGAGAGAGAGAAGGAAGGAGGGAGGGAAGGAAGGAAGGTAGGAAGGAAGGACACATGAAGGGAGGGAAGGAAGGAAGGACAGGAGGAGGGAGTGTGGATACTGTACTGGGGATAGCAAGGGCGACGCAAATTCCAAGTCCCTGGCGTATAACATCCTCTCACGCTTGATGAGTCTCTCAAGAGACGCGCGTGAAATTGAAGCTCCATCGATTGGAATTATGCAAAGCATAAAAAATAAAGACAAAAAAAAACTATGCTCGCGGGAGGTTTGTCGGCTGCTTGCAGGAAGGTTGCTTGTCTGGGTCTGCAACGCTGCAACACTGCTGGAAATTATTGTAAGGGGAGACAGTGCTTTAGAATATTACGAGGGAGACTAGTTTAAAATATTACTAGGGGAGACAGTGCTTTAGAATATTGCTAGTTGTAGAATGTTGCTAGGAGAGACGGTAGAATCATGTGCTAGCAGCATCCGAGAACAACTCGTAAGAGAACCCACGAACATGAGTGATGGTGACGCACCAACGAAGATGAGCGAGAGTGACACGAAGAACTAATAATAGTGACACGAGGATGAGTGATAGTGGCACTAACGACGATGAGTGATAGTGACACTAACGAGGATGAGTGATAGTGACACTACCGAAGATGAGTGATAGTGACAAACAAACGAGGGTGAATGAATGCGTATTACCTAGCATTCACCCTAAATGGAACAGACTTAAAAAAAAAAAAACACGTCACTACCATTGAATTACAGCAGAGCGAAACAATTCCAAGAGTTGTGTCAGCAGCTCTGGGAACTCCAAAGAAAAAAATCACAACGCTGTAATGAATTTTTGTTGTGAAACACAATCGGAGGACTAAATGCAAAAAAATAATATTACATTAATTACAGGTTCTGGGAATAGGAACGAAGGTTAACATAAGAACATAAGACAAAAGAAACACTGCAACAGGCCTACTGGCCAATGCGAGGCAGGGTCAGTTCTCCCACTGGCTAAGCCAGTGGGAGAATTGACCTAGTCAGGTCAGACACGTCACTTAAGGGAGGAGCACGGTATCCCACCTAGTAGCACAAGCTAGTCAGGTCCAACTCACACCCACCCACACCTCTCATGCATTTATCCAACCTATTTTTAAAACAATACAACGTCTTACCTTCTATGACGATACTCGGGAGTTTGTGCCACTCATCCACAACTCTATTACCAAACCAGTGCTTTCCTATATCCTTCTTGAATCTGAATTTTTCCAATTTAAAACCATTGCTGCGAGTCCTGTCTATTTTAAATATTTTCAGCACGCTAGTTACATCCCCTTTATTGATTCCTGTTTTCCATTTATACATCTCAATCATATCCCCCCTAATTCTACGCCTTTCTAGAGACTGCAGAATCAGGGCCTCAGTCTATCCTCATAGGGAAGATTTTTGATATATGGGATCAATTTTGTCATCCTCCTTTGTACGTTTTCCAGCGTATTTATATCCATTGTATAATACGGTGATCAGAATTGTGCAGCATAATCTAAATGAGGCCTAACCAGAGATATATAGAGTTGAAGAACAACCTGAGGACTTCTATTATTTATACTTCTTGATATGAAGCTAAGAATTCTGTTAGCTTTATTGTGAACATTTATGCACTGTTGTCTTGGTTTCAGATTACTGCTAACCAGAACTCCTAAATCCTTTTCGCAGTTCGTAATGTTATGATCTACAGTATTTAGTTTATATGTGGCATGATTATTTTCCTGACCAACATTTGTCTATATTAAACTGTATCTGCCACTTCTCCGACCGCTGCATCAGTCTATTTAAATCATCCAGGAGTGCACTAATGTCCTCATTAGAATGAATTGGACGGCCTATTTTGGATTTTGGTGTCATTAGCAAATTTGCTTATGCCGCTATTTATTCCCTCATCTATGTCGTTAATGTAGATTGTGAACAACAAGGGGCCCAACACTGAACACTGTGGAACACCGCTTGTGACGTGCCCCCATTCTGATTTCTCCCCATTTATGCAAACTCTCTCATGCCTATTTGTTAATCATGCCTCTACCCAGGAAAAAATTTCTCCTCCTATTCCGTGTGTCTTAAGTTTTCTCAACAGCCTCTGATGTGGAACTCTATCGAAAGCCTTACTGAAGTCCATATACACAATATCATATTCAATACCATGACCCACCTCCTCAAATACCTTAGTGACTAGAGTTAACAAATTCGTAAAACAGGAACGTCCATTTGTTAAACGTGCTGAGATTCAATAATCAATTTATGCCTTACAAGATGGCTACGAATTGCTTCGGCAATTATTGATTCTAAAATTTACCAACTATGGAGGTAAGGCTATAGTTCGAAGCTAAGGACCTGTCACCTGCCATGTAAATAGCTATTACATTTGCCAATTTCCACTTGTCTGGCACTATGCCAGTTTGTAGTGATATGTTGAAAAGATTAGCCAAAGGTATGCTAAGTTCCTCTTTACATTCCTTTAAAACCCTTGCAAACAGTTCATCATGGCCTGGGGATTTGTTCCGTTTTAATTTCTCTATTTGTCTGAAGACCATGTCACTAGTTACCCTAATCCTGCATAGTTTATTATCGTCCTTTTCTACATTTTTTATTATTTCTGGAATTTCACTAGAGAGGAAGTAGGTATTAAAAAGTTCACACATTTCTTTATCACTGTCAGTGATCTGACCTTAGTCACTCTTAAGTTGGCCTATCTGTTTTGAATCCCTTGCGACTTTAGCCTCATAATCCCTTTTTGCTTTTCTTATTCCTATTTTTGTTTCTCTCTTTAATTGAATATATTGATTTCATAACTGCCCATCCCCTCTTTTGATACGCCTATATATACCTCTCTTTTGACCAGTGAGATGTTTTAATCTATTGTTTATCCATTTAGGATCATTTTTGTTTGATCTAATTTCCCTACTCGGGAGAAAAGTCATCTGGGCAGCCAGCACTATGCTCTGAAATACGCCATATTGGCAACCAACCCTACCTACCTGACACATAGTCAGGTCATCCCAATTTAGCCCACCCAGGTAATTTCTCACATCCATGAAATCGGCCAAGTGGAAATCTGGGACAGCGACTTGATTGTGATTATCTGGGTAATTCCATGATATACTGAAACTAAGTGATTTGTAATCACTTTCCTTTAGCTCATCACTAACCTCAAGATTATTAACTAGTGATTGCTTGTTGGCAAGAACCAAGTCAAGCAGATTGTTTCCTCTAGTTGGTTTGGTCTCAAACTGTTTTAAAAAACAGTCTTGTACCGTATCAAGACAGTCACTAGACTCAAGATTTCCTGTCACATTTTTCCAATCAATTTGTCTAAAGTTAAAATCTCCCATTAACACAACATTTTCATATCTAGATACCTTATGAATTTCGTCCCATAGCAGCCTACCACACTCCCTTTGAAGGTCTGGGGGGCCTATAAATCACACCCAAAATTAATTTTTCACGACCTTCGAGAAACTGTAGCCAAACAGATTCTGTGTCCGATGCTTCTAATCTTCTATCTTGTCTAACACAACAATTTAAATTATCTCTGAAATACATCGCCACTCCACCACCCTTCCTGTTGACCCTATCACTGTGGAATAGTTTATATCCCTGTATGTTGCATTCAAAAGGCATTTCTCTATCTTTCAAGTTGAACCAGGTCTCTGTTATAGCAATAATATCTATACCTGCACTTGCAAGTAATCTTAGCTCATCAATCTTATTTCTTAGACTCCTACTATTTGTATAGTAAACCTTAAGGAAGCTAGTCACTCGTTGGCTTCTACTTTCTCTCTTTGGTTGTTGAGCAATTGTTTTGCCTTTACTAGCAACTCTATTATGAATATTGTCTTTTAAACATATCCCTGAGGTATCCTGGTAATATCTGATGTTTTAAACCTTAATACTGCGGCCTGACTGTTTCCCACAAACACCCAAACTTCTATAATCTATCAGTTTAAATTCCTAGACAAGTCATGAATGACCCCCTTAACCGAATAGGCTAATGCAACCACTCCAACCCCAGAGAGATGAACCCTATCCCTTGCATACATATCATGCTTGCCATAGAATTTGTCCCAGTTGTCAATGAATGGGATTGCAAGTTCCTTGAATTACCCATAGACATTCATTCACTGCCCACTCCCCTTCTAGGCAAGATGCTACATATGATTAGGATCCCTCCCTTCGACCTGACAACTTCTATGGCTGACCTGTACTTATCCAGCAGCTCCTGTCTCCTGCTCTTCCTGATGACATTTCCACCAGCATTAAGACAAATAATGGGTTTGCTCCCATTACCTAACATAATATTATCCAACCTGCTGACTATGTCACCATCACCAGCTCCTGGGAGGCACAACCTCTGTCTGAACTTCCCATCTCTGTTACAAAAAGCATGGTCCACATATTTTACCTGAGAATCTCCTACATTTAGAATATTCTTACCTTGTTTAGCAGGGGAGTCAGTGGTACCTTTAACCTCACTAAATACTGAAAAACATTCATCCTGGAGAACAGAGAATTGATTTCCTTCCTTCACATCTTCTCTATTAACCATCCCTATCTTCCTTCTTCCTGAACTGTGAACCACTTGCCACTTAAAGCGGCTGCAACTCTTTAGCTCACTGCTGGTATCCTTTTCCTCACCAGCTCCCACCATCTCACACTCACTCCCAAACCCATTTAAACGAAGCTTCAGCCTCCTATTTTCCTCTTGAAGAAGTAGAACTTCCTTCTTCAACACTTTAACCTGAGATTCCAAAACACTACAGCAGGCCATGGTACTCAGTAACACCCCACGCTAATTCCCACACAGCTTAGGACAGTGATCACACGTGACCTCTGACTGCAGCATACTTAAAGAGCTATTACCAGAAAAATAAAATAGGACTAGGGTCGAGTCACTGCTTAGATACAAAAGCAATCGTATGTATAGACAAATAACCTTCACATAGGAGAAAGAAACTTATAATGACATTTCGATCCAACTTGAACCATTAACTAGTCACACAGTGTGCGACTAATGGTCCTTGTCGGACCGAAACGTCATCATAAGTTTCTATCTCCTATGTGCTGGTTATTTGTGCATTGTTCCAGTCAGGGTATTGTACAAGGCACAGGAAAAGGTCAACTCCACAAACCAGAAAACAATAAACAAATATACTTCAATCATGATGGAAGAACAGAATGAATTCTCAGGTGGAACATCTCTGAACAAAGATTTTCTTTAGTAACAATCAAAAGAAATGACAAATAAGTTGCAAATAATATAAAAAAAAAGAGAAATGATACTCAAATAACAACAATGAAGTATGCAAAGAATGCGAGATAAGCTTTGAATGTGTATGCGTGAAACATATCCTGGTCAGAAAAGAGGAAGAAAGCATAAACTTATACTAGAAAAAATTGAAGTGACGCGTGAGAAAGTAGAATGTTGCCGAGTTGGACACATGAAAGACAGTGTGTCCAGGGACACATTGCTGCGTCGGCTTAAGAACATCAACGACAACATTCAACAAACCATTGTTCAAATATTCCATTAGTTGATAAATGGCAACAGGATGTAATCATACTAGATCCGAAGAGGAGGAGGATAGGGCGGCATCTTGATTCAAGGTCCTTCAACATCAAGGTCGACGAGAGGATAGAGATGTTTCTTGACACTAACGAGCCTCAAAGAACTTAGAAACTACTACTTGAAGACACGAGCATTGAGTTGGACCTAGCAGAAGAATGATACAGTTGATGATGGGTCGCACACAGCTTCCTACACACCTTCAAGATAACACAAGCCAAAAAAATTGAAATTATTTCCGGTTCAGAAGTCAAAATGGCTATTTCCTGCTAACTTTAATGCACTGATCACAAAACTGAGTTTGCCTCTGTCAGATAAAGCTTTTTTTCTTTTGAAATCTTTTGAACAGCATTTTGGCTATTTAAGGTGAAAAGCCACATGATATATGGCTCTAACAATCATAGGCATTATATAAGGCACAGATGTTAAGTGTAGTTCATGCCATGACAAAAACTATATATATATATATATATATATATATATATATATATATATATATATATATATATATATATATATATATATATATGTCGTGCCGAATAGGCAGAATTTGCGATCTTCGCTTAAATAGCAACGTTCATCTTGCCATATAGAACAAGTGAAAATTTGTGTATGCAATAATTTCGCCAAAATCATTCTGAACCTAACGAAAAAAATATATTTCACTGTGTTTGTTTAGTATTAAATTACTGTAAACAAATATAAAATGTATTTAGTTGGGTTAGGCTAAAATAAATTGATCTTGTTATAATAAGGTTAGGTAAGTTTTCTAAGTTCCTTTTGGTGCAAAATTAAAAAATTTTACATTAACATTAATGAAAAAAATATATCTTTAAACGTATAAGAGAAAATTTTAGAAAGAACTTAATTTTAAATGAGTTCTTGCTAATTGACCAGTTTTACATATTCGGCACGACATATATATATATATAAATATATATGTATATATTTATATATATATACCTATATATATATATATATATATATATATATATATATATATATATATCACAACACTGCGCTAGCCAAGAATTCGAACCCATGTTGTACTGGCCTGCCTCATGGTAAGCGAGAACCTCATGACGCTTTTAACTAGAGAACCACCCAACCCTACAAGAATGGTGCAGCCAGCAGAGCTAGCTGTTGGGTCGCCATCCGAGGACATGCGGAGGTGTGGGAGCTTCTAAGTTTCTTCTTTTTAAATTTAGTAATATATACAGAAGGGGTTACTAGCCCCTTGCTCTGGCATTTTAGTAGCCTCTTACGACATGCATGGCTTACGGAGGAAGAATCCTGTTCCACTTACCCATGGAGAATAAATATATATGTCGTGCCGAATAGGTAAAACTTGCGATTTTGGCTTAAATAGCAACACTCTTCTTGCCAAATAAGGCAAGCGAAAATTTTTGTATGCAATAATTTCGCAAAAATCATTCTGAACCTAACGAAAAAAATATATTTAATTGTGTTTGTTATTGAATTATTGTAATCTTATCTAAAATATATTTAGTTGGATTAGGCTAAATTAAATTGCGCTTGTTATAATAAGGTTATGTAAGTTTTTAAAAGTTCTTTTTGTACAAAATTATTAATTTTTAAATTAACATAAATGATAAAAAAAAATAAACGTATAAGAGAAAATGTTAGATACGACATCTGACAACTCAGAAACCCTCCTTCCACATACTAATGCCGGAAAAAAAATCCCCCCCCAGTACCAACAATACCACCAGTCCGATAACATTCTTCTTTGCAAATATACAGGGTCTAAAGCCAGCAACAAACAACAAAATACCTTTCATCCGTGGACTGCTTGCAGAGGCAAAGGCAATGTTCGCGGCTTTCACTGAGACCCACATAAAGGATCACTTGGACAACGAAATATGGATCCCAGGTTACAACCTATACAGATGTGACAGAGTGAACAGTCAAAAGGGGGGGGGGGTTGGCCTGTACATTGCAGAGTCACTTGTTTGCACAGAACTGCTAAATGCCTCAAATGATGTAGTGGAAGTTTTAGCAGTAAAGGTCGAGAACCAAAACCTAGTCATTGTGGTAGTCTACAAGCCTCCGGATGCAACATCCCAGCAATTCCAGGAACAGCTGTTAAAAATTGACCACTGTCTGGAAAATCTTCCAGCTCCTGCACCCAACATCTTGCTCCTGGGGGATTTCAACTTAAGGCACCTAAAATGGAGGAATATAGCAAATAATATTGTTGCAGTAATAACACCAGGAGGCAGCTCTGATGAAAACTCACACTCACGCGAGCTTTTGAATCTCTGCACAAAATTCAATTTAAACCAGCAAATAATAGAGCCTACTAGACTGGAGAATACACTAGACCTCATCTTCACTAACAATGATGATCTGATAAGAAATGTCACCATATCAAAAACAATATACTCAGATCACAACATAATTGAGGTTCAGTCATGTATGCGCGGAGCCCCAGACAGACATAATGAGATTAGTCACGAGGGAGCATTCACCAAATTCAACTTCAATAACAAAAACATAAAGTGGGACCAAGTAAACCAAGTCCTAACCGATATAAGCTGGGAAGATATACTAAGCAACACAGACCCCAACTTATGCCTAGAACAGATTAACTCGGTGGCACTCGATGTATGCACAAAGGCTTATTCCTCTAAGAAAAAGGAGGAGTAGATGTAAAATAGAAAGAGACAGGCGCTCCCTTTACAGGCGACGGAAAAGAATAACAGAGCGGCTAAAAGAGGTCAATATATCTGAAATGCGTAGGGAGACACTGGTCAGAGAAATAGCAAGCATCGAACTTAAGCTAAAAGAATCCTTTAGGAGTCAGGAATCGCGGGAAGAACTAAACGCCATAAATGAAATCGAAAGAAACCCAAAGTATTTCTTCTCCTATGCCAAATCAAAATCGAGAACAACGTCCAGTATTGGGCCCCTACTTAAACAAGATGGGTCCTACACAGATGACAGCAAGGAAATGAGTGAGCTACTCAAGTCCCAATATGACTCAGTTTTTAGCAAGCCGCTAACCAGACTGAGAGTCGAAGATCAAAATTAATTTTTTATGAGAGAGCCACAAAATTTGATTAACACAAGCCTATCCGATGTTATCCTGACGGCAAATGACTTCGAACAGGCGATAAATGACATGCCCATGCACTCTGCCCCAGGGCCAGACTCATGGAACTCCGTGTTTATCAAGAACTGCAAGAAGCCCCTATCACGAGCCTTTTCCATCCTATGGAGAGGGAGCATGGACACGGGGGTCGTCCCACAGTTACTAAAAACAACAGACAGCCCCACTCCACAAAGGGGGCAGTAAAGCAACAGCAAAGAACTACAGACCAATAGCACTAACATCCCATATCATAAAAATCTTTGAAAGGGTCCTAAGAAGCAAGATCACCACCCATCTAGAAACCCATCAGTTACACAACCCAGGGCAACATGGGTTTAGAACAGGTCGCTCCTGTCTGTCTCAACTATTGGATCACTACGACAAGGTCCTAAATGCACTAGAAGACAAAAAGAATGCAGATGTAATATATACAGACTTTGCAAAAGCCTTCGACAAGTGTGACCATGGCGTAATAGCGCACAAAATGCGTGCTAAAGGAATAACAGGAAAAGTCGGTCGATGGATCTATAATTTCCTCACTAACAGAACACAGAGAGTAGTCGCCAACAGAGTAAAGTCCGAGGCAGCTACGGTGAAAAGCTCTGTTCCACAAGGCACAGTACTCGCTCCCATCTTGTTCCTCATCCTCATATCCGACATAGACAAGGATGTCAGCCACAGCACCGTGTCTTCCTTTGCAGATGACACCCGAATCTGCATGACAGTGTCTTCCATTGCAGACACTGCAAAGCTCCAGGCGGACATCAACCAAATCTTTCAGTGGGCTACAGAAAACAATATGAAGTTCAACGATGAGAAATTTCAATTACTCAAATATGGTAAACATGAGGAAATTAAATCTTCATCAGAGTACAAAACAAATTCTGGCCACAAAATAGAGCGAAACACCAACGTCAAAGACCTGGGAGTGATCATGTCGGAGGATCTCACCTTCAAGGACCATAACATTGTATCAATCGCATCTGCTAGAAAAATGACAGGATGGATAATGAGAACCTTCAAAACTAGGGAGGCCAAGCCCATGATGACACTCTTCAGGTCACTTGTTCTATCTAGGCTGGAATATTGCTGCACACTAACAGCACCTTTCAAGGCAGGTGAAATTGCCGACCTAGAAAATGTACAGAGAACTTTCACGGCGCGCATAACGGAGATAAAACACCTCAATTATTGGGAGCGCTTGAGGTTCCTAAACCTGTATTCCCTGGAACGCAGGAGGGAGAGATACATGATTATATACACCTGGAAAATCCTAGAGGGACTAGTACCGAACTTGCACACGAAAATCACTCACTACGAAAGCAAAAGACTTGGCAGACGATGCACCATCCCCCCAATGAAAAGCAGGGGTGTCACTAGCACGTTAAGAGACCATACAATAAGTGTCAGGGGCCCGAGACTGTTCAACTGCCTCCCAGCACACATAAGGGGGATTACCAACAGACCCCTGGCAGTCTTCAAGCTGGCACTGGACAAGCACCTAAAGTCAGTTCCTGATCAGCCGGGCTGTGGCTCGTACGTTGGTTTGCGTGCAGCCAGCAGCAACAGCCTGGTTGATCAGGCTCTGATCCACCAGGAGGCCTGGTCACAGACCGGGCCGCGGGGGCGTTGACCCCCGGAACTCTCTCCAGGTAAACTCCAGGTAGTTGGGGGATGATGGTAGGGTGGGGTTGGCACCGACCACTAACTCAGTCAAAGGGTAACCGTGGCCAGTGACACCTACGCTGCTCTGAGACCTCTCTCCCTGCTTTGGTTGCAACATTGCACAGCTCGTGATGACGCACTGAGAAGTGTAAAAGTAATTGAGCTAAAGATTCACCCCCCCCATCCGTGGCTTGTTCTGCATAGTTATGATCCCCCGTCTGCGATTGCTTGCATATATATATATATATATATATATATATATATATATATATATATATATATATATATATATATATATATATATATATATATATATATATATATATATATATATATATATATATATATGAATATATATATATATATATATATATATATATATATATATATATATATATACATATATATATATATATATATATATATATATATATATATATATATATATATATATATATATATATATATATATATATATATATATATGTATATATATATATATATATATATATATATATATATATATATATATATATATATATATATATATATATATATATATATATATATATATATATATATATATTTACAAATATATGAAATTTCCATACATTCATACAGATATATTTTCATAAATTTTCAGACGTTTTCACTGGTGTTGAGTCTGGTTCTCTGTCAGCGGCGTCCAGCAGTAGTCCATCATCAAAGTGATCGACAGGCTCCCTGATACCTCTTCTCCATGCTGAGATCGTTCACTGTGGAGTTCTTTATCACAGAAACTGTTCATGCTGGAGCAAAACTAAGTTCAGATTTGAATTCATCGTCAGAGAATTAGAAGCTCGTGTTTTTAAATTTGAACTGAAACCCTTGTTGGCCAGTTTAAATTTTCTTCAGTGAGTCGAAAGTTACGAGGTGGGCTCAAGAGCTGAAACTTATCCCCTTTATTCTAAGTAGGTAAATATACACAAACACTCACACACACACACACACACACACACACACACACACACACACAGGCATGAGGAACTTCCTTCAAGACATTCAGTGGGAGAGGGAACTGACAGGAAAACCAGTACAAGAAATGATGGACTATGTAGCAACAAAATGCAAGGAGGCAGAGGAGAGGTTTGTTCCCAAGGGAAACAGAAATAATGGGAAGAACAGAACGAGTCCTTGGTTCACCCAAAGGTGTAGGGAGGCAAAAACTAGGTGTACTAGAGAATGGAAAAGGTACAGAAGACAGAGAACTCAGGAAAATAAAGAAATCAGCCGAAGAGCCAGAAACGAATATGCACAGATAAGAAGGGAGGCTCAGAGACAATATGAAAATGACATAGCATCAAAAGTAAAGACTGACCCGAAGCTGTTGTACAGCCACATCAGGAGGAAAACAACAGTCAAGGACCAGGTAATCAGACTGAGGAAGGGTGATGGAGAATTCACAAGAAACGACCAAGAGGTATGTCAGGAGCTCAACACAAGATTTAAAGAAGTATTTACAGTGGAAACCAGTAGGACTCCAAGAAATCAGAACAGGGGGGCACACCAGCAAGTGCTGGATGAGGTACATATAACCAAGGAGGAGGTGAAGAAGCTGCTATGCGAACTTGACACCTCAAAGGCGGTGGGACCAGACAACATCTCTCCATGGGTCCTTAAAGAGGGAGCAGAGATATTGTGTGAGCCATTAACAAAGATCTTCAACACATCATTTGAAACTGGGCAACTCCCTGAGGTATGGAAAATGGCAAATGTAGTCCCAATTTTTAAAAAGGGAGACAGACATGAGGCACTAAACTACAGACCTGTATCACTAACGTGTATAGTATGCAAGGTCATGGAGAAGATCATCAGGAGGAGAGTGGTGGGGCACCTGGAAAAAAACAAGTGTATAATTGACAACCGGCACGGTTTCAGGGAAGGAAAATCCTGTGTCACAAACCTACTAGAGTTTTATGACAAGGTGACAGAAGTAAGACAAGAGAGAGAGGGGTGGATCGACTGCATATTTTGGGACTGCAAGAAGGCCTTCGACACAGTTCCTCACAAGAGGTTACTGCAAAAGCTAGAGGATCAGGCACACATAACAGGAAAGGCACTGCAATGGATCACAGAATACCTGACAGGGAGGCTACAACGAGTCATGGTACGCGACGAGGTGTCAGAGTGGGCGCCTGTGACACAGGGGTCAGTCCTAGGACCTGTGCTGTTCTTGGTATATGTGAACGACATAACGGAAGGGATAGACTCAGAAGTGTCCTTGTTTACAGATGATGCAAAGTTAATGAGAAGAATCAAATCGGATGAGGATCAGGCAGGACTACAAAGAGACCTGGACAGGCTACAAGCCTGGTCCAGCAACTGGCTCCTTGAATTTAACCCTGCCAAATGCAAAGTCATGAAGATTGGGGAAGGGCAAAGAAGACCGCAGACACAATATAGTTTAGTTGGCCAAAGACTGCAAACCTCACTCAAGGAAAAAGATCTGGGGGTGAGTATAACATCGAGCATATCTCCTGAGGCGCACATCAATCAGATGACTGCTGCAGCATATGGGCGCCTGGCAAACCTACGGATAGCGTTCCGATACCTCAGTAAGGATTCGTTTAAGACTCTGTATACCATTTACGTCAGGCTCATACTGGAGTATGCAGCACCAGTTTGGAATCCACACCTTGTCAAGCACGTCAAGAAATTAGAGAAAGTGCAAAGGTTTGCAACAAGACTAGTCCCAGAGCTACGGGGATTATCCTACGAAGAAAGGTTGAGGGAAATCGGCCTGACGACACTGGAGGCCAGGAGGGTCAGGGGAGACATGATAACGACATATAAAATACTGCGCGGAATAGACAAGGTGGACAAAGACGGGATGTTCCAGAGAAGGGACACAGACACAAGAGGTCACAATTGGAAGTTGAAGACTCAGATGAATCAAAGGGATGTTAGGAAGTATTTCTTCAGTCATAGAGTAGTCAGGCCATGGAATAGCCTAGAAAGTGACGTAGTGGAGGCGGGAACCATACATAGTTTTAAGGCGAGGTATGATAAAGCTCATGGAGCAGGGAGAGAGAGGACCTAGTAGCAATCAGTGAAGAGGCGGGGCCAGGAGCTATGAATCGACCCCTGCAACCACAAATAGGTGAGTACAAATAGGTGAGTACACACACACACACACACACACACACACACATAGGAGCTAGGGCTCGACCCCTGCAACCACAAATAGGTGAGTACACACACACACACACACACACACACACACACACACACACACATAGGAGCTAGGGATCGACCCCTGCAACCACAAATAGGTGAGTACACACACACACACACACACACACACACACACACACACACACATGCACTCACGCAAGAATGCACGTATATGTACTTCTATCCTGTAAGAGCCTCTTCTAGGGGGGGGGAATCCTTGGCGCAGTGAAGAGGCTTGTGGTCTGAGGAATTAGACCTTATGGCTTCCTTCCTCAGACCATACCTAATTATCCGCCAATCCCCCCTTCCCTATTCCATCCTCCCCATCCCCCCTTTTTTCTTTCTTCCTCCTTCCCATCCCTCCCCTATTCCTTTCCTATTTTCAGCCTTTGGGATTTTTCCCATAGGCACTCTAGTTCCTAGGTAGGGGAAAACGTACCAGTGTCTATCCCATTACGTTGAGGTCCTTGGTGGTGGTGTAGTTTGCCGTGGAATCTGAATCACCTGGAGGTGTCCCGATCCCTCATCGTTTTTTTTTTAGGGGGGGGGGCTGGCTTTGGGTGTCTTTCCGGCGACGGGTGTATCTCTCGAGGCTGCCTGTCGGATTCCGGGGGGTGGTGGCCGAAGGAGGCATGTTTTGTGGCGGCTGTCCAGACGCCCTCTTTTTTGTCCACCGAGGTAGCTCAGCGGATGTGAGGTTGCTATCCTGGATTGCTGGTTTACTGGCATGAAGGGTAGGGTATGGCATGGGTTCCATTCTGGATATGCACTACTTGCAGTGCGTGAGTCCTCTTGGGCGTGGAGGGAGATTTACAGCCCTTATTTACCTCCTAGGAGCTATTCCTCCACATTCCCCCCTTTTTTCTTCTTTGTTTTTTTCTTTTCTTCTTTTTTTTTTCTACAGAACAACAAGAAAGAAGTGACATAACCATGGAGTCCCAAATCCACAAACCTGCTGCCCCCGGGCCCCCTTACTGATACTGCACCATTCCGACCCTGCCTCATTATTTGACCACTCTTTGGACATTCCTAATGCCCCTGTAACTCTTGCTGGTGCCATTTTGTCACCCACTTCAGGTACCGGGGTTTCGACATACTCCTTCAAAATGTCTGACCGTCGCTCTTCTTTAACTATGCTTCCGGCTTCTCCCCTATGGTACGACAGTTTTCAGATCACCTGCCCGTACCACGTTGGACCCACTCTAGTCCCACACCTAAACACCCAAGACCATTCCCTGATGATACTTCTTTGCTTCCTTCTCATTCTTCTCATAACTGGAACTGGAGGCAACACTCTCAGCTTGCCGGTCATCGGCAGCTGGGCCTGACGGCATTCGTATTCGTATGCTACAGCATTTACATTGATCAGCCCTTGCAGTCCTCTTACGACTCTTTAAGCTTATTTCGTCACAAGGAGTTCTTCCCCAGCTGTGGAAATCTGCCAGTTCTACCTTTCCGCAAACTGGGTACTACGGGACATGATGCCTTCCACTATCGTCCCATTGCTCTTACCAGTGCAGTTTGCAATGTGATGGAATGTCTGGTAATTAGACATTTGATGTGGCATTCAGAGACACACAACAGTCTCTCCACTAGTCAATATGGCTTTCACAAGGGCCGTTCTACCATTGACCCCTTACTACTCATAGATATGTATGTCTGTAATGCCATTGGCAACAACCATTCAGTTATCGCCATCTTTTTTGACCATGAGATGGCATATGACACAGCTTGGAGGTATAATATCTTGGCCCAGGCCCACTCCTTAGGCCTCTGAGGCAATCTACCATTTTTCCTTAAGAACTTCTTAACTGAAGGACATTTCCATGTTTGGGTTAATAATATGCTTTCCCCGGACTTAGCTCAAGCTGAAAGTGTCACCCAGGGGTGTGTTCTGAGCACAACACTTTTTCTCATGGCTATTAATGATCTTGCCTCTATTCTTCCATCCAATATTTGGTCATTGCTCTATGTTGATGACTTCGCTATAACTTGTGCAGACGCTGACTGTCACCTCATTGCAGTTTCTCTCTAGCATGCGGTCAACCGTGTTTCCAATTCGGCCACCACTCAAGGGTTTAGATTTTCTAGTACTAAAACTCAGCAAATTACTTTCACTAGGCGTTCTGTCATCTCTGATCACCCACTGTACCTATGTGGCTCGCGTATCCCAGAACATGATACGGTCAGGTTTCTCGGCCTTCTGTTTGACCGTAGGTTATCCTGGAAACCTCATATTACCTCTCTGAAGGCAACTTGTCATAGCTGGCTGAACCTCCTTAAAACCCTCGCTCTTCTTTCATGGGGGGCTGATAGTAAAACTCTCCTTCGACTACATTCAGCCCCAATTTTATCGAAACTCGATTTTGTCGACCAGATATATTCAGTGTCCTCTACTGCAACTCTTTCTAGCCTTAATCTCATCCATTATCACGGATTACGTTTATGCCTCGGTGCTTTTCGCTCTTCACCAGTCGAGAGCCTCTATGCAAAGGCGAATATTCCATCCATGTCCAATCGCTATGATGCTCATTGCCTTCGCTATCATCTTCGCTCTCATGATCTTCGCAGTCCTTCCATATATAAGATAGTCACTGATGTTAGTAGACGTTCTTTATTTGTTCGTAGCCCCTGTTTATTCTGTCCCTTTTCTCTTCACTTACATTAGCTCTTGTCTTCTCTTCAGTTACCACCTTTCTATGTTCATAACACGTTCATACGACGTTTCGGTCCGACTTGGACCATTTACAAAGTCACACTAACGAGAAGGAGGTTAGGTTAGGTAAGGTTCGTCAGGAAACAGGATAAATGTTTCCCGACGCGGGTCTTAGTCAGATGATGACCCGCCTTTGGAGCTTTTGGTCATCTGACCGAGGCCTTCCGCTGGCTTACCGGTCCACCCCTTTAAAAATTATGGTCATGTAGAACCATTTTTGTACTTAACGAGAAGGAGAGGAGGATGGTCATCATCTAAGACCCACGTCGGGAAACATTTGTCCTGTTTCCTGACGAACCTTACCTAACCTAACCTCCTTCTCGTTAATGTGACTTTGTAAATGGTCCAAGTCGAACCGAAACGTCGTCGTAAGCTCTTCTCTTCTATGTGCGGGTTATTTGTGTTTCGTTCCAGTCATGGTATTGTGCCTTTTTATGTGATTTTCTATGTTCATGTAGTATCTCACTTTTCCCTACCCCCCTTGGGAAGCTACGACGGTCCGTGTCTGTTCTTTCCCACTGACATGCTCGAAAGCCCAACTGCCTACGGTGGCTTCTTGCTCTCTTTATCTTAACCACTTCCGATCTTATTCTCATGCCATCGCAGTGTACACCGATGGTTCCAAGTCTTCTGACAGCATCGGATTTGCAGCAGTGTTTCTGGACAGCATCGTTCGAGGGCAATTATTATCCCCGGCTAGCATTTTTGTGGCTGAATTGTATGCCATTCTCGTAGCACTTATCTGCATTGCATCTATGCCTGTGTCAAAATTTGTGGTCGTTTCAGACTCCCTTAGTGCTGTACAGGCTATACGAGAATTTGATATACCTCACCCCCTAGTTCTCATTATCCAACTTTGGTTACTCTGTATCTCTAGCAAGCACAAAGATGTTGTTTTTTGTTGGGTCTCCAGTCATGTTGACGTACAGGGCAATGAACAAGCAGACACTGCTGTGCAGTCAGCAGTACATGACCTCCCAGTTTCATGAAGAGGTGTTCCATTCATTGACTATTTTGCTGTAATTGCTATCCACCTTTGCACCCATTGGCAACAATGCTGGTCTCATCTGCTCCATTATAAACTACATTCTATTAAACCTAATAGATTTCTGGCCGTCTCCTTATTATTGACGAGGTTGGGAGAGTACTCTCTCCTGTCTTCGCATCGGCCACACTAGTCTTACTCACGGTTATCTCATGGAGAGGCACCCTGTTCCACTCTGTGAGAATTGTCAGGTTCCAGTTTCTGTTAGTCGCATTCTGTTGGACTGATCACACTATCAGCGAGCACGCAGAATTTACCTCCAACGTCGTCACCCCTCTACTGTCCTTGCTTTACCTTCCCTTCTTGCTGATGGACCCTCCTTTAACCCAGACTCTCTCATTGACTTTTTGACAGCAACTGATTTACTGCATAAACTCTGATGATGATGATGATGATTCTTACACTCCTCGCAGCCTTTTCTACCTCAATCTCTTGCTACCCTCTACCCCTGCACTATTCACTGCCCTGCTGTACTCCATGACCGAATAATCATCCCTCTCCCTCTTGTTACCAAATGCCCCTGCATCCTTCCCTGCCCGGAGGCGCTGTATGACCCTTGTAGGTTTATCGCCTCTTTTTTTATTATAATAATAATGTCCTGTAAGAGGAGATGTGTAAGAAGAAAGTGAAAGGAGGAAAGTGAAGGAAGAGAGGTGAGAAGAACGAGGAAGAGAGGTGGGAAATGGAGGAAGACAAGTGGGAAGAGGAGGAAGAGAGGAGGGAAAAGGAGGAAGAGAGGTGGGAGTAGGAGGAGGAGCCGCCAATATTGGCGGGTTAGCGTCTGGAGTCAATCAGGCGGGAGGCAAAACTGAGGCTTGAAGAGCTGCAGCAGCCGTGTGTGGCGGCACGTCAGGCCCAGAGTAAACAGTGCAAGAGAGCACTAGTGCAAGAGTTTCCAGTAGATTCACAAAGATATATATTCTGTTCCTCTTCCTGTATCTTCTCTAAGTTGTTTCACAAAGAAATATTTCATCTCTTAACCGTGTCTCCCTTGACTTGATTCAAAATGACTTATTTAATCTCTGGCTGTTGCTGCTCGCCTCCTGCTCCATGAAGGCCATCTTGCTGTCCGTTAACGAGGAAGAAACGCTATTGGATGAATGGTTTTTCTTCCAGGGTTTTTAGTGTTAAGGGCCCAATTACTTAGAAGGAAGGAAGGAAGGAAGTGGTAAGATTTGAAGAGGACTTTGACTTGGTAGATCACTCATTGCTCTTGGCAGAAAAAAAAAAAGGAAAGTTGACAGGATCGAAAATTAACACGAACAAAACAACATGAATATTATAACACCAAGTTAAAATAATTTGAATCGGATAAAAAAAAAACTGTTTCTAAGTGATTTAGCCAAAAATTCTCTGAGATCCATACAGACAACCTAGAAATTATAAAAAAAAAAACGAAGCATAATCAAGCAGTTAAAATGTGCTCTACAATCCGTTGTGTGTCACAAGTCTCACACTCAGTGGAAGGAGCACCTGCTAACTGGCAGCAATGCGTTAGGTTTGTGTGCTCGAACTTCAGTATACAAAGAACCGTCTCAATACACAAATAACCCGCACATAGAAGAGAGGAGCTTACGACCGTCTCAAAGTAATGATTACTCTTAATGGAGAAAGGTCACATCCCGTCGAACTTTGTATAACTTGCTGCTGGTCTGTATAGCCCACCAGGCCTGTCACTTCCTAAGGACATACCAATGTACTGTACATGGCCTTTAAAGCCACTGTGAAACACAAGTCTGCTGTAGATGAACTTCGAATTGCGAACTTTTCCTCAACATCTTCCCAGAAAATCTAATGATAAAATAAAAATACGGGGAACTGATATAATTCACAGGTAACCCACAAACTGAAGATGACAGCCAGGTGACGTTCCCTAACCCCGTCTTTCAGTTAATTGCATTTCCCAGTTTTAAATGTTTACACTTCCAAAAGGGCAGCCTTGATACTGGTGAAGGACAATCGAGGAAAGAAATCAGAGAAAGCTTTCCCTTCCTTGAAACAAACCTGACTTCCTCAAATTCCCGAATGTGAGCCAACGAGCCGCCAGGAGCAATAACAAGTTTGGCCCAGGGCCAACCTTCGAGAGTAGCAAAACTCTTGAAACCTATCAAAGGTAAAGGTATATCTACGGTTCTAACCGTCAGAAAACAGGCGATTTGTTCTGACCTAGGCTGTCTCCTAGCCACTTCACCTGACTTTCATGTGCAGTGGTTAGTACTTTTTGTTTTAGAGGAGAAAGAAAACTGAGGGAAGGTAACCGTGTTGGTCACAACTAACAGGTCACTGGTGAAGCTCACTGACAGTAAAACAAAGGTGATACACCACATGTACTTGTAAGAGGAAGAAATCACAACAACTTAATTCCAATTAGGTTTAACCGGAAGCCAGATTTACGTTCATCCGTGAAGACAGTGTTCCAATCATCCCTGAAAACAGTTTTACATTCATCAGTAAAGGAGGGACAACAGTAACTTCAAAAACTATTTTTACGTCACGGCCTTCTGGTAGGCAAAGTTTACCTTCTATCGTATTGTTGACGAGTGACTGAACACCGATTTCACAACCCGAATTTTTGTTTGGGTCATCTACCACTTTCCCGCAAACACAGCTGGGGGTGGTTGAGCAGGTGGAAAATTCAGCAGATGTGTATCTGAATATTCCACCTGCAATATGTGACCATCACCGCTCGTAGGCAAACATTCCTTTCTTTCTCTTTTTTTTTGCAATTTTATAAGCTATTCCACATTAAAAGATTTCAATATTCATTATACATTATCCCACCATTCAGTGAAATATTCTTTTTCTATATCCTTCAGTCTCATCAAGTCGATGTATATATATATATATATATATATATATATATATATATATATATATATATATATATATATATATATATATATATATATATATATATATATATATATATATTCGTCTTCTATTAAAAGCTAAAAGTAACGAGGAGTTAAAAATAGTAAACGAAATAATTCATCGCTTTCTCTGAAATTCCCTTTTTTTTTTTTCATTTTTTTTTTCATTTCTTCCCCCCCCCCCCCCCTTACCTCGAACAGTGGATGGCAAACAGTGATTTCTATCCTCCCATTCAATATTCCTTAAAAAATGGAACATTCATATTGAAAATGTCAATTACGGCGTCATATCGAATTCCGTTTACGCTGCGGAGGATTATTTATTTTGCACTTTGCTTAACGCCGGCCAGGCAGACCCATATATTTTGGAAACAAAAAAGAAAAAAAAAAGTTTTTCCGATGTAATCTTCACACAATGGCGAGATTTACAAGGGGTATTAGCCAAGCGATTTACTAAATACTATACCAAAAAATACTCTCGAACAGCTAAATATATGACACGTCACTGGGACTTGCTGGAGTAACTGTATTGTACCATGGTACAAACCCGTACTAAACTGACCTGTCACTGACCTGTCACTGACCTGTCACTGACCTGTCACTGACCTGTCACTGACCTGTCACTGACCTGTCACTGACCTGTCACTGACCTGTCACTGACCTGCCACTGACCTGTCACTGACCTGTATTGGCCTGTGTTGACCTGTGTTGACCTACGAGGGTTACCGGGGTGCAGACATCCTTCGGTATGGACTTTTTTACGCCTATTTCTGCTCTATTGTTTTTACCATAATTGCAGATTTTTTAAATCACTCAATGTGTATATTTTTGGCATTAATATCTCTACGAGACTCTCATCTTTCTCTGACTTCCTGAGCGAACGGAGGATCGAGCCTTCATCATTCATTGCGCTGAAATAATCCATACGGGTTTAGCGTTGCCCATAAATATGGGAATAATAATTCTATATGATCTTAAATTTAGCGTCATGACAGAACCTGTGACGGAATATAATACGGACAAGTTGCTGACAATCAATCATCAATAAAGACAGCTGGGTGTCTTTATTGATGAATAAGATGCAAGTGCAACACTTGGGTGTCTTTATTGATGAACATGATGCATGTGCAACACTTGGGTGTCTTTATTGATGAATAAGATGCAAGTGCAACACTTGGGTGTCTTTATTGATGAACATGATGCATGTGCAACACTTGGGTGTCTTTATTGATGAATATGATGCATGTGCAACACTTGGGTGTGTTCATTGATGAATAAGATGCATGTGCAACACCTGGGTGTGTTCACTGATGAATAAGATGCATGTGCAACACCTGGGTGTGTTCACTGATGAATAAGATGCATGTGCAACACCTGGGTGTGTTCACTGATGAATAAGATGCATGTGCAACACCTGGGTGTGTTCACTGATGAATAAGATGCATGTGCAACACCTGGGTGTGTTCACTGATGAATAAGATGCATGTGCAACACCTGGGTGTGTTCACTGATGAATAAGATGCATGTGCAACACCTGGGTGTCTTCACTGATGAATAAGATGCATGTGCAACACTTGGGTGTGTTCCCTGATTAATAAGATGCATGTGCAACACTTGGGTGTGTTCACTGATGAATAAGATGCATGTGCAACACCTGGGTGTGTTCACTGATGAATGAGATGCATGTGCAACACCTGGGTGTGTTCACTGATGAATAAGATGCATGTGCAACACTTGGGTGTGTTCTCTGATTAATAAGATGCATGTGCAACACTTGGGTGTGTTCACTGATGAATAAGATGCATGTGCAACACCTGGGTGTGTTCACTGATGAATGAGATGCATGTGCAACACCTGGGTGAGTTCACTGATGAATAAGATGCGTGTGCAACACCTGGGTGTGTTCACTGATGAATAAGATGCATGTGCAACACTTGGGTGTGTTCACTGACGAATAAGATGCATGTGCAACACCTGGGTGTGTTCGCTGATGAAAAAGATGCATGTGCAACACTTGGGTGTGTTCACTGATGAATAAGATGCATGTGCAACACTTGGGTGTGTTCACTGATGAATAAGATGCATGTGCAACACCTGGGTGTGTTCACTGATGAATGAGATGCATGTGCAACACCTGGGTGAGTTCACTGATGAATAAGATGCATGTGCAACACCTGGGTGTGTTCACTGATGAATAAGATGCATGTGCAACACTTGGGTGTGTTCACTAATGAATAAGATGCATGTGCAACACCTGGGTGTGTTCACTGATGAATAAGATGCATGTGCAACACCTGGGTGTGTTCACTGATGAATGAGATGCATGTGCAACACCTGGGTGAGTTCACTGATGATTAAGATGCATGTGCAACACCTGGGTGAGTTCACTGATGAATAAGATGCATGTGCAACACCTGGGTGTGTTCACTGATGAATAAGATGCATGTGCAACACCTGGGTGTGTTCACTGATGAATAAGATGCATGTGCAACACCTGGGTGAGTTCACTGATGAATAAGATGCATGTGCAACACTTGGGTGTGTTCACTGATGAATAAGATGCATGTGCAACACCTGGGTGTGTTCACTGATGAATAAGATGCATGTGCAATACTTGGGTGTGTTCACTGATGAATAAGATGCATGTGCAACACCTGGGTGTGTTCACTGATGAATAAGATGCATGTGCAACACCTGGGTGTGTTCACTGATGAATAAGATGCATGTGCAACACCTGGGTGTGTTCACTGATGAATAAGATGCATGTGCAACACTTGGGTGTGTTCACTGATGAATAAGATGCATGTGCAACACCTGGGTGTGTTCACTGATGAATAAGATGCATGTGCAACACCTGGGTGTGTTCACTGATGAATAAGATGCATGTGCAACACCTGGGTGTGTTCACTGATGAATAAGATGCATGTGCAACACCTGGGTGTGTTCACTGATGAATAAGATGCATGTGCAACACCTGGGTGTGTTCCCTGATGAATAAGATGCATGTGCAACACTTGGGTGTGTTCACTGATGAATAAGATGCATGTGCAACACTTGGGTGTGTTCACTGATGAATAAGATGCATGTGCAACACCTGGGTGTGTTCACTGATGAATAAGATGCATGTGCAACACCTGGGTGTGTTCACTGATGAATAAGATGCATGTGCAACACCTGGGTGTCTTCACTGATGAATAAGATGCATGTGCAACACTTGGGTGTGTTCACTGATGAATAAGATGCATGTGCAACACATGGGTGTGTTCACTGATGAATAAGATGCATGTGCAACACCTGGGTGTGTTCACTGATGAATAAGATGCATGTGCAACACCTGGGTGTGTTCACTGATGAATAAGATGCATGTGCAACACCTGGGTGTGTTCACTGATGAATAAGATGCATGTGCAACACCTGGGTGTGTTCACTGATGAATAAGATGCATGTGCAACACCTGGGTGTCTTCATTGATGAATAAGATGCATGTGCAACACCTGGGTGTCTTTACTGATGAATAAGATGCATGTGCAACACCTGGGTGTCTTCACTGATGAATAAGATGCATGTGCAACACTTGGGTGTGTTCACTGATGAATAAGATGCATGTGCAACACTTGGGTGTGTTCACTGATGAATAAGATGCATGTGCAACACCTGGGTGTGTTCACTGATGAATGAGATGCATGTGCAACACCTGGGTGAGTTCACTGATGAATAAGATGCATGTGCAACACCTGGGTGTGTTCACTGATGAATAAGATGCATGTGCAACACTTGGGTGTGTTCACTAATGAATAAGATGCATGTGCAACACCTGGGTGTGTTCACTGATGAATAAGATGCATGTGCAACACCTGGGTGTGTTCACTGATGAATGAGATGCATGTGCAACACCTGGGTGAGTTCACTGATGAATAAGATGCATGTGCAACACCTGGGTGAGTTCACTGATGAATAAGATGCATGTGCAACACCTGGGTGTGTTCACTGATGAATAAGATGCATGTGCAACACCTGGGTGTGTTCACTGATGAATAAGATGCATGTGCAACACCTGGGTGAGTTCACTGATGAATAAGATGCATGTGCAACACTTGGGTGTGTTCACTGATGAATAAGATGCATGTGCAACACCTGGGTGTGTTCACTGATGAATAAGATGCATGTGCAACACCTGGGTGTGTTCACTGATGAATAAGATGCATGTGCAATACTTGAGTGTGTTCACTGATGAATAAGATGCATGTGCAACACCTGGGTGTGTTCACTGATGAATAAGATGCATGTGCAACACCTGGGTGTGTTCACTGATGAATAAGATGCATGTGCAACACCTGGGTGTGTTCACTGATGAATAAGATGCATGTGCAACACTTGGGTGTGTTCACTGATGAATAAGATGCATGTGCAACACTTGGGTGTGTTCACTGATGAATAAGATGCATGTGCAACACCTGGGTGTGTTCACTGATGAATAAGATGCATGTGCAACACCTGGGTGTGTTCACTGATGAATAAGATGCATGTGCAACACCTGGGTGTGTTCACTGATGAATAAGATGCATGTGCAACACCTGGGTGTGTTCCCTGATGAATAAGATGCATGTGCAACACTTGGGTGTGTTCACTGATGAATAAGATGCATGTGCAACACTTGGGTGTGTTCACTGATGAATAAGATGCATGTGCAACACCTGGGTGTGTTCACTGATGAATAAGATGCATGTGCAACACCTGGGTGTGTTCACTGATGAATAAGATGCATGTGCAACACCTGGGTGTCTTCACTGATGAATAAGATGCATGTGCAACACTTGGGTGTGTTCAATGATGAATAAGATGCATGTGCAACACTTGGGTGTGTTCACTGATGAATAAGATGCATGTGCAACACCTGGGTGTGTTCACTGATGAATAAGATGCATGTGCAACACCTGGGTGTCTTCACTGATGAATAAGATGCATGTGCAACACCTGGGTGTCTTCACTGATGAATAAGATGCATGTGCAACACCTGGGTGTGTTCACTGATGAATAAGATGCATGTGCAACACCTGGGTGTCTTCACTGATGAATAAGATGCATGTGCAACACCTGGGTGTCTTTACTGATGAATAAGATGCATGTGCAACACCTGGGTGTCTTCACTGATGAATAAGATGCATGTGCAACACCTGGGTGTCTTCACTGATGAATAAGATGCATGTGCAATACCTGGGTGTCTTCACTGATGAATAAGATGCATGTGCAACACCTGGGTGTCTTCACTGATGAATAAGATGCATGTGCAACACTTGGGTGTCTTCACTGATGAATAAGATGCATGTGCAACACCTGGGTGTGTTCACTGATGAATAAGATACAAGTGCAACACTTGGGTGTGTTCACTCATGAATAAGATGCATGTGCAACACCTGGGTGTCTTCACTGATGAATAAGATGCATGTGGAACACTTGGGTGTGTTCACTGATGAATAAGATGCATGTGCAACACCTGGGTGTGTTCACTGATGAATAAGATACACGTGCAACACTTGGGTGTGTTCACTGATGAATAAGATGCACGTGCAACACCTGGGTGTGTTCACTGATGAATAAGATGCATGTGCAACACCTGGGTGTGTTCACTGATGAATAAGATGCATGTGCAACACCTGGGTGTGTTCACTGATGAATAAGATGCATGTGCAACACTTGCGTGTGTTCACTGATGAATAAGATGCATGTGCAACACTTGGGTGTGTTCACTGTTGAATAAGATGCATGTGCAACACCTGGGTGTGTTCACTGATGAATAAGATTCATGTGCAACACCTGGGTGTGTTCACTGATGAATAAGATGCATGTGCAACACCTGGGTGTGTTCACTGATGAATAAGATGCATGTGCAACACTTGGGTGTCTTCACTGATGAATAAGATGCATGTGCAACACCTGGGTGTGTTCACTGATGAATAAGATACACGTGCAACACTTGGGTGTGTTCACTGATGAATAAGATGCATGTGCAACACCTGGGTGTCTTCACTGATGAATAAGATGCATGTGGA
The DNA here is from genome assembly GCF_038502225.1 of Cherax quadricarinatus. NCBI lineage: Eukaryota > Metazoa > Arthropoda > Malacostraca > Decapoda > Parastacidae > Cherax > Cherax quadricarinatus. The sequence goes on along the minus strand of NC_091295.1, from coordinate 21,659,117 downwards.
ACACTTGGGTGTGTTCACTGATGAATAAGATGCATGTGCAACACCTGGGTGTGTTCACTGATGAATAAGATACACGTGCAACACTTGGGTGTGTTCACTGATGAATAAGATGCACGTGCAACACCTGGGTGTGTTCACTGATGAATAAGATGCATGTGCAACACCTGGGTGTGTTCACTGATGAATAAGATGCATGTGCAACACCTGGGTGTGTTCACTGATGAATAAGATGCATGTGCAACACTTGGGTGTGTTCACTGATGAATAAGATGCATGTGCAACACTTGGGTGTGTTCACTGATGAATAAGATGCATGTGCAACACCTGGGTGTGTTCACTGATGAATAAGATTCATGTGCAACACCTGGGTGTGTTCACTGATGAATAAGATGCATGTGCAACACCTGGGTGTGTTCACTGATGAATAAGATGCATGTGCAACACTTGGGTGTGTTCACTGATGAATAAGATGCATGTGCAACACTTGGGTGTGTTCACTGATGAATAAGATACATGTGCAACACCTGGGTGTGTTCACTGATGAATAAGATGCATGTGCAACACCTGGGTGTGTTCACTGATGAATAAGATGCATGTGCAACACCTGGGTGTGTTCACTGATGAATAAGATGCATGAGCAACACCTGGGTGTGTTCACTGATGAATAAGATGCATGTGCAACACTTGGGTGTGTTCACTGATGAATAAGATGCATGTGTAACACTTGGGTGTGTTCACTGATGAATAAGATGCATGTGCAACACCTGGGTGTGTTCACTGATGAATAAGATGCATGTGCAACACCTGGGTGTGTTCACTGATGAATAAGATGCATGTGCAACACCTGGGTGTCTTCACTGATGAATAAGATGCATGTGCAACACTTGGGTGTGTTCACTGATGAATAAGATGCATGTGAAACACTTGGGTGTGTTCACTGATGAATAAGATGCATGTGCTACACCTGGGTGTGTTCACTGATGAATAAGATGCATGTGCAACACCTGGGTGTCTTCACTGATGAATAAGATGCATGTGCAACACCTGGGTGTCTTCACTGATGAATAAGATGCATGTGCAACACCTGGGTGTGTTCACTGATGAATAAGATGCATGTGCAACACCTGGGTGTCTTCACTGATGTATAAGATGCATGTGCAACACCTGGGTGTCTTCACTGATGAATAAGATGCATGTGCAACACCTGGGTGTGTTCACTGATGAATAAGATACATGTGCAACACCTGGGTGTGTTCACTGATGAATAAGATGCATGTGCAACACCTGGGTGTCTTCACTGATGAATAAGATGCATGTGCAACACCTGGGTGTCTTCACTGATGAATAAGATGCATGTGCAACACCTGGGTGTCTTCACTGATGAATAAGATGCATGTGCAACACCTGGGTGTCTTCACTGATGAATAAGATGCATGTGCAACACCTGGGTGTCTTCACTGATGAATAAGATGCATGTGCAACACCTGGGTGTGTTCACTGATGAATAAGATGCATGTGCAACACCTGGGTGTGTTCACTGATGAATAAGATGCATGTGCAACACTTGGGTGTCTTCACTGATGAATAAGATGCATGTGCAACACCTGGGTGTCTTCACTGATGAATAAGATGCATGTGCAACACCTGGGTGTGTTCACTGATGAATAAGATGCATGTGCAACACCTGGGTGTGTTCACTGATGAATAAGATGCATGTGCAACACTTGGGTGTGTTCACTTATGAATAAGATGCATGTGCAACACTTGGGTGTCTTCACTCATGAATAAGATGCACGTGCAACACTTGGGTGTGTTCACTGATGAATAAGATGCACGTGCAACACTTGGGTGTGTTCACTGATGAATAAGATGCCCGTGCAACACTTGGGTGTGTTCACTGATGAATACGATGCATGTGCAACACTTGGGTGTGTTCACTGATGAATAAGATACACGTGCAACACTTGGGTGTGTTCACTGATGAATAAGATACACGTGCAACACTTGGGTGTGTTCACTGATGAATAAAATGCATGTGCAACACTTGGGTGTGTTCACTGATGAATAAGATGCATGTGCAACCCCTGGGTGTGTTCACTGATGAATATGATGCATGTGCAACACTTGGGTGTGTTCACTGATGAATAAGATGCATGTGAAACACTTGGGTGTGTTCACTGATGAATAAGATGCATGTGCAACACTTGGGTGTCTTCACTGATGAATAAGATACACGTGCAACACTTGGGTGTGTTCACTGATGAATAAGATGCATGTGCAACACCTGGGTGTGTTCACTGATGAATAAGATGCATGTGCAACACCTGGGTGTGTTCACTGATGAATAAGATGCATGTGCAACACCTGGGTGTCTTCACTGATGAATAAGATGCATGTGCAACACCTGGGTGTCTTCACTGATGAATAAGATGCATGTGCAACACTTGGGTATGTTCACTGATGAATAAGATGCATGTGCAACACCTGGGTGTCTTCACTGATGAATAAGATGCATGTGCAACACCTGGGTGTCTTCACTGATGAATGAGATGCATGTGCAACACCTGGGTGTGTTCACTGATGAATAAGATGCATGTGCAACACCTGGGTGTGTTTATTAAAGAAGCGCTTCGCCTGTACAACAGGTTTCTTCAGTCGAATACGGAGGTGATTTTTATACAGAAGACAGTGGAAGCAGTAATGCGGTAGTTCTGCGGTGTTCAGTCCCGCGGTGTTCAGTCCCTCAGTCCTGGTTGAAGGTGCTTAGTTTCTTAGCCTGAACATCTCATATCAAGGGTGATGGACTGAACACCTTCTACCAAGGATGAGGGACTGAACAACTTCTATCAAGGGTGAGGCACTGAACACCTATCAAGATTGAGGGACTGAAGACCTTCTATCAAGGGTGAGGGAAAAAAACACCTTCTATCAAGGGTGAGGGACTGAACACCTTCTATCAAGGGTGAGGGACTGAACACCTTCTACCAAGGATGAGGGACTGAACGCCTTCTATCAAGGGTGAGGCACTGAACACCTATCAAGATTGAGGGACTGAACACCTTCTATCAAGATTGAGGGACTGAACACCTTCTATCAAGGGTGAGGGACTGAACACCTTCTATCAAGGGTGAGGCACTGAACACCTTCTATCAAGGGTGAGGCACTGAACACCTATCAAGATTGAGGGACTGAACACCTTCTATCAAGGGTGAGGGACTGAACAACTTCTGTCAAGGGTGAGGGACTGAACAACTTCTATCAAGGGTGAGGGACTGAACACCTTCTATCAAGGGTGAGGCACTGAACACCTATCAAGATTGAGGGACTGAACACCTTCTATCAAGGGTGAGAGACTGAACAACTTCTATCAAGGGTGAGGGACTGAACACCTTCTATCAAGGACGAGGCACTGAACACCTTCTATCAAGGGTGAGGCACTGAACACCTATCAAGATTGAGGGACTGAACACCTTCTATCAAGGGTGAGGGACTGAACAACTTCTATCAAGGGTGAGGGACTGAACACCTTCTATCAAGGATGAGGGACTGAACGCCTTCTATCAAGGGTGAGGCACTGAACACCTTCTATCAAGGGTGAGGCACTGAACACCTATCAAGATTGAGGGACTGAACACCTTCTATCAAGGATGAGGGACTGAACACCTTCTATCAAGGATGAGGGACTGAACGCCTTCTATCAAGGGTGAGGGAGAGAACACCTTCTATCAAGGGAGTGGCACTTAACACCTTCTATCAAGGGTGAGGGAGAGAACACCTTCTATCAAGGGAGTGGCACTTAACACCTTCTATAAAGGGTGAGGGAGAGAACACCTTCTATCAAGGGTGAGGGAAAGAACACCTTCTATCAAGGGTGAGGGAAAGAACACCTTCTATCTAGGGTGAGGGAGAGAACACCTTCTATCAAGGGTGAGGGAAAGAACACCTTCTATCAAGGGTGAGGGAGAGAACACCTTCTATCAAGGGTGAGAGAAAGAACACCTTCTATCAAGGGTGAGGGAGAGAACACCTTCTATAAAGGGTGAGGGAAAGAACACCTTCTATCAAGGGTGAGGGAAAGAACACCTTCTATCAAGGGTGAGGGAGAGAACACCTTCTATCAAGGGTGAGGGAGAGAACACCTTCTATCAAGAGTGAGGGAGAGAACACCTTCTATCAAGGGTGAGAGAAAGAACACCTTCTATCAAGAGTGAGGGAGAGAACACCTTCTATCAAGAGTGAGGGAGAGAACACCTTCTATCAAGAGTGAGGAAGAGAACACCTTCTATCAAGAGTGAGGGAGAGAACACCTTCTATCAAGAGTGAGGGAGAGAACACCTTCTATCAAGAGTGAGGGAGAGAACACCTTCTATCAAGAGTGAGGGAGAGAACACCTTCTATCAAGAGTGAGGGAGAGAACACCTTCTATAAAGAGTGAGGAAGAGAACACCTTCTATCAAGAGTGAGGGAGAGAACACCTTCGATCAAGAGTGAGGAAGAGAACACCTTCTATCAAGAGTGAGGGAGAGAACACCTTCTATCAAGAGTGAGGGAGAGAACACCTTCTATCAAGAGTGAGGGAGAGAACACCTTCTATCAAGAGTGAGGGAGAGAACACCTTCTATCAAGAGTGAGGGAGAGAACACCTTCTATCAAGAGTGAGGGAAAGAACACCTTCTATCAAGAGTGAGGGAAAGAACACCTTCTATCAAGAGTGAGGGAAAGAACACCTTCTATCAAGAGTGAGGGAAAGAACACCTTCTATCAAGGGTGAGGGAAAGAACACCTTCTATCAAGAGTGAGGGAAAGAACACCTTCTATCAAGAGTGAGGGAAAGAACACCTTCCATCAAGAGTGAGGGAGAGAATACCTTCTATCAAGAGTGAGGGAAAGAACACCTTCTATCAAGGGTGAGGGTCTGAACGCCTTCTATCAAGGCTGAGGGAAAGAACACCTTCTATCAAGGGTGAGGGAAAGAACACCTTCTATCTAGGGTGAGGGAAAGAACACCTTCTATCAAGGGTGAGGGAAAGAACACCTTCCATCAAGGATGAGGGAAAGGACAACTTCTATCAAGAGTGAGGGAAAGAACACCTTCTATCAAGGGTGAGGGAAAGAACACCTTCTATCAAGGGTGAGAGAAAGAACACCTTCTATCAAGGGTGAGGGAGAGAACACCTTCTATAAAGGGTGAGGGAAAGAACACCTTCTATCAAGGGTGAGGGAGAGAACACCTTCTATAAAGGGTGAGGGAAAGAACACCTTCTATCAAGGGTGAGGGAAAGAACACCTTCTATCAAGAGTGAGGGAGAGAACACCTTCTATCAAGAGTGAGGGAAAGAACACCTTCTATCAAGGGTGAGGGAAAGAACACCTTCTATCAAGGGTGAGGGTCTGAACGCCTTCTCTCAAGGCTGAGGGTCTGAACGCCTTCTATCAAGGGTGAGGGAAAGAACACCTTCTATCAAGGGTGAGGGAAAGAACACCTTCTATCAAGAGTGAGGGAGAGAACACCTTCTATCAAGGGTGAGGGAAAGAACACCTTCTATCAAGGGTGAGGGAAAGAACACCTTCTATCAAGGGTGAGGGAGAGAACACCTTCTATCAAGGGTGAGAGAAAGAACACCTTCTATCAAGGGTGAGGGAGAGAACACCTTCTATCAAGGGTGAGGGAAAGAACACCTTCTATCAAGGGTGAGGGAAAGAACACCTTCTATCAAGGGTGAGGGAGAGAACACCTTCTATCAAGGGTGAGGGAGAGAACACCTTCTATCAAGGGTGAGGGAGAGAACACCTTCTATCAAGGGTGAGGGAGAGAACACCTTCTATCAAGGGTGAGGGAAAGAACACCTTCTATCAAGGGTGAGGGAAAGAACACCTTCTATCAAGGGTGAGGGAAAGAACACCTTCTATCAAGGGTGAGGGAGAGAACACCTTCTTTCATGGGTGAGGGAAAGAACACTTTCTATCAAGAGTGAGGGAAAGAACACCTTCTATCAAGAGTGAGGGAAAGAACACCTTCTATCAAGAGTGAGGGAAAGAACACCTTCTATCAAGAGTGAGGGAGAGAACACCTTCTATCAAGAGTGAGGGAGAGAACACCTTCTATCAAGAGTGAGGGAGAGAACACCTTCTATCAAGAGTGAGGGAGAGAACACCTTCTATCAAGAGTGAGGGAGAGAACACCTTCTATCAAGGGTGAGGGAGAGAACACCTTCTATCAAGAGTGAGGGAGAGAACACCTTCTATCAAGAGTGAGGGAGAGAACACCTTCTATCAAGAGTGAGGGAGAGAACACCTTCTATCAAGAGTGAGGGAGAGAACACCTTCTATCAAGAGTGAGGGAGAGAACACCTTCTATCAAGGGTGAGGGAGAGAACACCTTCTATCAAGAGTGAGGGAGAGAACACTTTCTATCAAGAGTGAGGGAGAGAACACCTTCTATCAAGAGTGAGGGAGAAAACACCTTCTATCAAGAGTGAGGGGGAGAACACCTTCTATCAAGGGTGAGGGAAAAAACACCTTCTATCAAGGGTGAGGGAAAGAACACTTTCTATCAAGGGTGAGGGACTGAACACCTTCTATCAAGGGTGAGGGAAAGAACACCTTCTATCAAGGGTGAGGGAAAGAACACCTTCTATCAAGGGTGAGGGAAAAAAACACCTTCTATCAAGGGTGAGGGACTGAACACCTTGTAACAAGTGTGAGGGAAAGAACACCTTCTATCAAGGGTGAGGGAAAGAACACCTTCTGTCAAGAGTGAGGGACTGAACACTTTCTATCAAGAGTGAGGGAAAGAACACCTTCTATCAAGAGTGAGGGACTGAACACCTTCTATCAAGAGTGAGGGAAGGAACACCTTCTATCAAGGGTGCGGGAAAGAACACCTTCTATCAAGGGTGCCGGAAAGAACACCTTCTATCAAGAGTGAGGGAAAGAACACCTTCTGTCAAGAGTGAGGGACTGAACACCTTCTATCAAGAGTGAGGGAAAGAACACCTTCTATCAAGAGTGAGGGACTGAACACCTTCTATCAAGAGTGAGGGAAAGAACACCTTCTATCAAGAGTGAGGGAAAGAACACCTTCTGTCAAGAGTGAGGGAAAGAACACCTTCTATCAAGAGTGAGGGAAAGAACACCTTCTATCAAGAGTGAGGGAAAGAACACCTTCTATCAAGAGTGAGGGAAAGAACACCTTCTATCAAGAGTGAGGGAAGGAACACCTTCTATCAAGGGTGCGGGAAAGAACACCTTCTATCAAGAGTGAGGGAAAGAACACCTTCTATCAAGAGTGAGGGAAAGAACACCTTCTATCAAGGGTGAGGGAAAGAACACCTTCTATCAAGAGTGAGGGAGAGAACACCTTCTATCAAGGGTGAGGGAGAGAAACATCTCAAAACTACGTCCCACTTCTTCCATTGTTTTCAGTA
>NC_091295.1:21631690-21644190 GCF_038502225.1 Cherax quadricarinatus | reverse complement strand
ATAACACTCACTGGTTGTAACACTCACTGGTTGTAACACTCACTGGTTGTAATACTGGTTGTAACACTCACTGGTTGTAACACTCACTGGTTGTAACACTCACTGGTTGTAACACTGGTTGTAACACTCACTGGTTGTAACACTCACTGGTTGTAACACTGGTTGTAACACTCACTGGTTGTAACACTCACTGGTTGTAACACTGGTTGTAACACTCACTGGTTGTAACACTCACTGGTTGTAACACTGGTTGTAACACTCACTGGTTGTAGCACTCACTGGTTGCAACACTCACTGGTTGTAACACTCACTGGTTGTAACACTCATTGGTTGTAACACTCACTGGTTGTAATACTCACTGGTTATAACACTCACTATTTGTAACACTCACTGGTTGTAACACTGGTTGTATCACTCACTGGTTGTAACACTCACTGGTTGTAACACTGGTTGCAACTCTCACTGGTTGCAACACTCACTGGTTGTAACACTTACTGGTTGTAACACTCACTGGTCGTAACACTCACTGGTTGTAACACTCATTGGTTGTAACACTCACTGGTTGCAACACTCACTGGTTGTAACACTCACTGGTTGTAACACTCACTGGTTGTAACACTCACTGGTTGTAACACTCATTGGTTGTAACACTCACTGGTTATAACACTCACTGGTTATAACACTCACTGGTTATAACACTCACTGGTTATAACACTCACTGGTTGTAACACTCACTGGTTGTAACACTCACTGGTCGTAACACTCACTGGTTGTAACACTCACTGGTTGCAACACTCACTGGTTGTAACACTCACTGGTTGTAACACTGGTTGCAACTCTCACTGGTTGCAACACTCACTGGTTGTAACACTCACTGGTTGCAACACTCACTGGTTGTAACACTCACTGGTTGTAACACTCACTGGTTGTAACACTCACTGGTCGTAACACTCACTGGTTGTAACACTCACTGGTTGTAACACTCACTGGTTGTAACACTCACTGGTTGTAACACTCACTGGTTGTATCACTCACTGGTTGTAACACTCCCTGATTGTAACACTCACTGGTTGTAACACTCACTGGTTGTAACACTCACTGGTTGTAACACTCACTGGTTGTAACACTCACTGGTTGTAACACTCACTGGTTGTAACACTCACTGGTTGTAACACTCACTGGTTGTAACACTCACTGGTTGTAACACTCACTGGTTGTAACACTCATTGGTTGTAACACTCTCTGGTTGTAATATTGATTGTTACACTCACTGGTTGTAACACTCACTGGTTGTAACACTCACTGGTTGTAACACTCACTGTTTGTAACACTGGTTGTAACACTCACTGGTCGTAACACTCACTGCGTGTAACACTGGTTGTAACACTCACTGGTTGTAACACTCACTGGTTGTAACACTCACTGGTCGTAACACTCACTGGTTATAACACTCACTGGTTATAACACTCACTGGTTATAACACTCACTGGTTGTAACACTCATTGGTTGTAACACTCACTGGTTATAACACTCACTGGTTATAACACTCACTGGTTATAGCACTCACTGGTTGTAACACTCACCGGTTGTAACACTGATTGTAACACTCACTGGTTGTAACACTGGTTGTAACACTCACTGGTTGTAACACTCACTGGTTGTAACACTGGTTGTAACACTCACTGGTTGTAACACTCACTGGTTGTAACACTCACTGGTTGTAACACTGGTTGTAACACTCACTGGTTGTAACACTCACTGGTTGTAAAATTCACTGGCTGTAACACTGGTTGTAACACTCACTGGTTGTAACACTCACTGGTTGTAACACTCACTGGTTGCAACACTCACTGGTTGTAACACTCACTGGTTGTAACACTCACTAGTTGTAACACTCATTGGTTGTAACACTCACTGGTTGTAACACTCACTGGTTGTAACACTCACTAGTTGTAACACTCATTGGTTGTAACACTCACTGGTTGTAACACTCACTGGTTGTAACACTCACTGGTTGTAACACTCACTGGTTGTAACACTCACTGGTTGTAACACTCACTGGTCGTAACACTCACTGGTTGTAACACTCACTGGTTGTAACACTCACTGGTTGCAACACTCACTGGTTGTAACACTCACTGGTTGTAACACTCACTGGTTGCAACACTCACTGTTTGTAACACTCACTGGTTGTAGCACTCACTGGTTGTAACACTCATTGGTTGTAACACTATTTGTAACACTCACTGGTTGTAACACTGGTTGTAACACTCACTGGTTGTAACACTCACTGGTTGTAACACTGGTTGTATCACTCACTGGTTGTAACACTCACTGGTTGTAACACTGGTTGCAACTCTCACTGGTTGCAACACTCACTGGTTGTAACACTTACTGGTTGTAACACTCACTGGTCGTAACACTCACTGGTTGTAACACTCACTGGTTGTAACACTCACTGGTTGCAACACTCACTGGTTGTAACACTCACTGGTTGTAACACTCACTGGTTGTAACACTCATTGGTTGTAACACTCACTGGTTATAACACTCACTGGTTATAACACTCACTGGTTGTAACACTCACTGGTTGTAACACTCACCGGTTGTAACACTGATTGTAACACTCACTGGTTGTAATACTGGTTGTAACACTCACTGGTTGTAACACTCACTGGTTGTAACACTGGTTGTAACACTCACTGGTTGTAACACTTGTTGTAACACTCACTGGTTGTAACACTCACTAGTTGTAACACTCACTTGTAGCCCTCACTGGTTGTAACACTCATTGGTTGTAACACTCACTGGTTGTAACACTCACTGGTTATAACACTCACTGGTTGTAACACTCACTGGTTGTAACACTGGTTGTATCACTCACTGGTTGTAACACTCCCTGGTTGTAACACTCACTGGTTGTAACACTCACCGGTTGTAACACTGATTGTAACACTCACTGGTTGTAATACTGGTTGTAACACTCACTGGTTGTAACACTCACTGGTTGTAACACTGGTTGTAACACTCACTGGTTGTAACACTGGTTGTAACACTCACTGGTTGTAACACTCACTAGCTGTAACACTCACTTGTAGCACTCACTGGTTGTAACACTCATTGGTTGTAACACTCACTGGTTGTAACACTCACTGGTTATAACACTCACTGGTTGTAACACTCACTGGTTGTAACACTGGTTGTATCACTCACTGGTTGTAACACTCCCTGGTTGTAACACTCACTGGTTGTAACACTCACTGGTTGTAACACTCACTGGTTGTAACACTGGTTGTAACACTCACTGGTTGCAACACTTACTGGTTGTAACACTTACTGGTTGTAACACTCACTGGTTGTAACACTCACTGGTTGTAACACTCACTGGTTGTAACACTCATTGGTTGTAACACTCTCTGGTTGTAACATTGATTGTTACACTCACTGGTTGTAACACTCACTGGTTGTAACACTCACTGGTTGTAACACTCACTGTTTGTAACACTGGTTGTAACACTCACTGGTCGTAACACTCACTGCGTGTAACACTGGTTGTAACACTCACTGGTTGTAACACTCACTGGCTGAGACGCTCACTGGTTGTAACACTCACTGGCTGTAACACTCACTGGTTGTAACACTCACTGGTTGTAACACTCACTGGCTGTAACACTCACTGGCTGTAACACTCACTGGTTGTAACACTCACTGGTTGTAACACTCACTGGCTGTAACACTCACTGGTTGTAACACTCACTGCCGCCATTTGGATCCCGGATCAACAATTCTTCCACCATATGTATGTGTGTATTTCTCAACGAGTTTATTCCTGTTCGGGATGTAGAGAAGCAGCTCCTGTGCTCCTCATATTTTCATAAAACGGGCAATATTTATTGATTCCTGGCGTGTTGGGCCCTATCATACCTACTCTTGAACCCGTGTATAGCGTCTGTCTCCATCATCACCTCATCTAGGCTATTTCACTAATAAACCAACCTGTAAATTGAGAAGCACTTCCTAACATCATTCTAATTAATCTTGTTTTAGTTCCATTCATGTCGTCTAGTGTTCAGCACCTCTTACAGATGCTACTTCATCATTACGCATCACCTCGTCGTTTTATATTCCAGGGATCTTATGATCCATGCAGTGTGTTGCTACTCAAACTTTAACATTCTTATGATCCATGCAGTGTGTTGCTACTCAAACTTTAACATTCTTATGATCCATGCAGTGTGTTGCTACTCAAACTTTAACATTCTTATGATCCATGCAGTGTGTTGCTACTCAAACTTTAACATTCTTATGATCCATGCAGTGTGTTGCTACTCAAACTTTAACATTCTTATGATCCATGCAGTGTGTTGCTACTCAAACTTTAACATTCTTATGATCCATGCAGTGTGTTGCTACTCAAACTTTAACATTCTTATGATCCATGCAGTGTGTTGCTACTCAAACTTTAACATTCTTATGATCCATGCAGTGTGTTGCTACTCAAACTTTAACATTCTTATGATCCATGCAGTGTGTTGCTACTCACACTTTAACATTCTTATGATCCATGCAGTGTGTTGCTACTCACACTTTAACATTCTTATGATCCATGTAGTGTGTTGCTACTCACACTTTAACATTCTTATGATCCATGTAGTGTGTTGCTACTCAAACTTTAACATTCTTATGATCCATGTAGTGTGTTGCTACTCAAACTTTAACATTCTTATGATCCCTGCAGTGTGTTGCTACTCACACTTTAACATTCTTATGATCCCTGCAGTGTGTTGCTACTCAAACTTTAACATTCTTATGATCCCTGCAGTGTGTTGCTACTCAAACTTTAACATTCTTATGATCCCTGCAGTGTGTTGCTACTCACACTTTAACATTCTTATGATCCATGTAGTGTGTTGCTACTCAAACTTTAACATTCTTATGATCCCTGCAGTGTGTTGCTACTCACACTTTAACATTCTTATGATCCATGCAGTGTGTTGCTACTCACACTTTAACATTCTTATGATCCATGCAGTGTGTTGCTACTCACACTTTAACATTCTTATGATCCATGCAGTGTGTTGCTACTCACAATTTAACATTCTTATGATCCATGTAGTGTGTTGCTACTCACACTTTAACATTCTTATGATCCATGTAGTGTGTTGCTATTCAAACTTTAACATTCTTATGATCCATGCAGTGTGTTGCTACTCACAATTTAACATTCTTATGATCCATGTAGTGTGTTGCTACTCAAACTTTAACATTCTTATGACCCATGCAGTGTGTTGCTACTCACAATTTAACATTCTTATGATCCCTATAGTGTGTTGCTACTCACAATTTAACATTCTTATGATCCATGCAGTGTGTTGCTACTCACACTTTAACATTCTTATGATCCCTGCAGTGTGTTGCTACTCACACTTTAACATTCTTATGATCCATGCAGTGTGTTGCTACTCACACTTTAACATTCTTATGATCCATGTAGTGTGTTGCTACTCACACTTTAACATTCTTATGATCCATGCAGTGTGTTGCTACTCACAATTTAACATTCTTATAATCCCTATAGTGTGTTGCTACTCACACTTTAACATTCTTATGATCCATGCAGTGTGTTGCTACTCACACTTTAACATTCTTATGATCCATGTAGTGTGTTGCTACTCACACTTTAACATTCTTATGATCCATGCAGTGTGTTGCTACTCACACTTTAACATTCTTATGATCCATGTAGTGTGTTGCTACTCACACTTTAACATTCTTATGATCCATGCAGTGTGTTGCTACTCACACTTTAACATTCTTATGATCCATGCAGTGTGTTGCTACTCACACTTTAACATTCTTATGATCCATGCAGTGTGTTGCTACTCACTCTTTAACATTCTTATGATCCATGCAGTGTGTTGCTACTCACACTTTAACATTCTTATGATCCATGTAGTGTGTTGCTACTCACACTTTAACATTCTAATGATCCATGCAGTGTGTTGCTACTCACACTTTAACATTCTTATGATCCATGCAGTGTGTTGCTACTCACACTTTAACATTCTTATGATCCATGCAGTGTGTTGCTACTCACACTTTAACATTCTTATGATCCATGCAGTGTGTTGCTACTCACACTTTAACATTCTTATGATTCATGCAGTGTGTTGCTACTCACAATTTAACATTCTTATGATCCATGCAGTGTGTTGCTACTCACACTTTAACATTCTTATGATCCATGCAGTGTGTTGCTACTCACAATTTAACATTCTTATGATCCATGCAGTGTGTTGCTACTCACACTTTAACATTCTTATGATTCATGCAGTGTGTTGCTACTCACAATTTAACATTCTTATGATCCATGCAGTGTGTTGCTACTCACACTTTAACATTCTTATGATCCATGCAGTGTGTTGCTACTCACAATTTAACATTCTTATGATCCATGCAGTGTGTTGCTACTCACACTTTAACATTCTTATGATCCATGCAGTGTGTTGCTACTCACACTTTAACATTCTTATGATCCATGCAGTGTGTTGCTACTCACACTTTAACATTCTTATGATCCATGCAGTGTGTTGCTACTCACACTTTAACATTCTTATGATCCATGCAGTGTGTTGCTACTCACACTTTAACATTCTTATGATCCATGCAGTGTGTTGCTACTCACAATTTAACATTCTTATGATCCATGTAATGTGTTGCTACTCACACTTTAACATTCTTATGATCCATGTAGTGTGTTGCTATTCAAACTTTAACATTCTTATGATCCATGCAGTGTGTTGCTACTCACAATTTAACATTCTTATGATCCATGTAGTGTGTTGCTACTCAAACTTTAACATTCTTATGACCCATGCAGTGTGTTGCTACTCACAATTTAACATTCTTATGATCCCTATAGTGTGTTGCTACTCACAATTTAACATTCTTATGATCCATGCAGTGTGTTGCTACTCACACTTTAACATTCTTATGATCCCTGCAGTGTGTTGCTACTCACACTTTAACATTCTTATGATCCATGCAGTGTGTTGCTACTCACACTTTAACATTCTTATGATCCATGTAGTGTGTTGCTACTCACACTTTAACATTCTTATGATCCATGCAGTGTGTTGCTACTCACAATTTAACATTCTTATGATCCCTATAGTGTGTTGCTACTCACACTTTAACATTCTTATGATCCATGCAGTGTGTTGCTACTCACACTTTAACATTCTTATGATCCATGTAGTGTGTTGCTACTCACACTTTAACATTCTTATGATCCATGCAGTGTGTTGCTACTCACACTTTAACATTCTTATGATCCATGTAGTGTGTTGCTACTCACACTTTAACATTCTTATGATCCATGCAGTGTGTTGCTACTCACACTTTAACATTCTTATGATCCATGCAGTGTGTTGCTACTCACACTTTAACATTCTTATGATCCATGCAGTGTGTTGCTACTCACTCTTTAACATTCTTATGATCCATGCAGTGTGTTGCTACTCACACTTTAACATTCTTATGATCCATGTAGTGTGTTGCTACTCACACTTTAACATTCTAATGATCCATGCAGTGTGTTGCTACTCACACTTTAACATTCTTATGATCCATGCAGTGTGTTGCTACTCACACTTTAACATTCTTATGATCCATGCAGTGTGTTGCTACTCACACTTTAACATTCTTATGATCCATGCAGTGTGTTGCTACTCACACTTTAACATTCTTATGATTCATGCAGTGTGTTGCTACTCACAATTTAACATTCTTATGATCCATGCAGTGTGTTGCTACTCACACTTTAACATTCTTATGATCCATGCAGTGTGTTGCTACTCACAATTTAACATTCTTATGATCCATGCAGTGTGTTGCTACTCACACTTTAACATTCTTATGATTCATGCAGTGTGTTGCTACTCACAATTTAACATTCTTATGATCCATGCAGTGTGTTGCTACTCACACTTTAACATTCTTATGATCCATGCAGTGTGTTGCTACTCACAATTTAACATTCTTATGATCCATGCAGTGTGTTGCTACTCACACTTCAACATTCTTATGATCCATGCAGTGTGTTGCTACTCACACTTTAACATTCTTATGATCCATGCAGTGTGTTGCTACTCACACTTTAACATTCTTATGATCCCTGCAGTGTGTTGCTACTCACACTTTAACATTCTTTGTTCAGGAACCTGTGAGATTACAATCATATAGACCTTTTTTTAGTTTCTAAACATACTTCCCCGTGTGTGGGTTCCATGCTGGTGTTCTAAAATGAAGCCTAAATGTCGTGTACATTGTCTTGAAAGATTCTTTAATGAAGTTTCTTAAGGCAGTTGTAAGAGTTGGTAGACTCGCATGAGCTACCAATTTATTTGGGTTATTTGCCTCAGGTGATAAGTTTGGTGTAATGAGCACTCACAGATCCTCCAAACTTACCACTTTTTTTGTAGTTTCTTTCCTCCGATGTGTTAAGTATATTATATTCACTCCGATGTGCATGGCAGTTCCAGAAGACACATGTTTGACCACACCTGCAACTTGTCCAAGTCTTCCTCTACCTGGCCTTTTTTATGATAAGACATTACTGGATGGAAGACAGAGAGAGAGAGAAAGAGAGAGAGTCATTGTGAGTGTGGTGTGTACTCACCTCTATCTTGTCCTGAAACTGTGTATGGACCCAGCCGCCACCACTTCATTGCTTAAGTCGCTGCACTTTCTGATAACTCAAAAGCAAAAGCAGCATTCCCATGTGAATAAACTGCGTTTTTTTTTAACTTCCAGCTGTGGCCACGTGTACGTGAGACCAGCCTCTCAAACAAGTTAGTGACCACGTGTACCTGAGACCAGCCTCTCAAACAGACTAGTGACCACGTGTACTTGAGACCAGCCTCTCAAACAGACTAATGACTACGTGTACGTGAGACCAGCCTCTCAAACAGGCTAGTGACCACGTGTACCTGAGACCAGCTTCTCAAACAGACTAGTGACCACGTATACTTGAGACCAGCCTCTCAAACAGACTAATGACTACGTGTACTTGAGACCAGCCTCTCAAACAGACCAGTGACCACGTGTACCTGAGACCAGCTTCTCAAACAGACTAGTCACCACGTGTACCTGGGACCAGCCTCTCAAACAGACTAATGACTACGTGTACCTGAGACCAGCCTCTCAAACAGACTAGCGACCACGTGTACCTTAGACCAGCCTTTCAAACAGACTAGTGACAACGTGAACATGAGACCAGCCTCTCAAACAGACTAGTGACAACGTGTACCTGAGACCAGTCTCTCAAACAGACTAATGACTACGTGTACCTGAGACCAGCCTCTCAAACAGAATAGTGACCACGTGTACCTGACACCAGCCTCTCAAACATACTAGTAACAACGTGTGCCTGAGACCAGCCTCTCAAACAGACTAGTGACCACGTGTACCTGAGACCAGCCTCCCAAACAGACTAGTGACAACGTGTACCTGAAACCAGCCTCTCAAACAGACTAGTGACAAAGTGTACCTGAGACCAGCCTCTCAAACAGACTAGTGACAACATGTACCTGAGACCAGCCTCTCAAACAGAATAGTGGCCACGTGTACCTGAGAGCAGCCTCTCAAACAGACTAGTGACAACGTGTACCTGAGACCAGTCTCTCAAACAGAATAATGACAACGTGTACCTGGGACCAGCCTCTCAAACAGACTAGTGACAAGGTGTACCTGAGACCAGCCTCTCAAACAGACTAGTGACCACGTGTACCTGAGACCAGCCTCTCCAACAGACTAGTGACCACGTGTACCTGAGACCAGCCTCTCAAACAGACTAGTGACAACGTGTACCTGAGACCAGCCTCTCAAACAGGGTAGTGACAACCTGTACCTGATACCAGCCTCTCAAACAGACTAGTGACAACGTGTACCTGAGACCAGTCTCTCAAACATTCTAGTAACAACGTGTACCTGAGACCAGCCTCTCAAACATACTAGTAACAACGTGTGCATGAGACCAGCCTCTCAAACATACTAATAACAACGTGTACCTGAGACCAGCCTCTCAAACATACTAGTAACGTGTGCCTGAGACCAGCCT
Source organism: Cherax quadricarinatus (assembly GCF_038502225.1). Classification (NCBI taxonomy): domain Eukaryota; kingdom Metazoa; phylum Arthropoda; class Malacostraca; order Decapoda; family Parastacidae; genus Cherax; species Cherax quadricarinatus. The sequence continues at coordinate 21,634,070 of NC_091295.1, read as the reverse complement.
CTCAAACAGACTAGTGACAACGTGTACCTGAGACCAGCCTCTCAAACAGGGTAGTGACAACCTGTACCTGATACCAGCCTCTCAAACAGACTAGTGACAACAGCCTCTCAAACATACTAGTAACAACGTGTGCCTGAGACCAGCCTCTCAAACAGAATAGTGACCACGTGTACCTGAGACTAGCCTCTCAAACAGACTAGTGACCACGTGTACCTGAGACCAACCTCTCAAACAGACTAGTGACCACGTGTACCTGAGACCAGCCTCTCAAACATGCTAGTAACAGCGTGTACCTGAGACCAACCTCTCAAACAGACTAGTGACCACGTGTGCCTGAGACCAGCCTCTCAAACAGACTAGTGACCACGTGTACCTGAGAGCAGCCTCTCAAACAGACTAGTGACCACGTATACCAGCCTCTCAAACAGACTAGCCTCGTCCATCTTGTTAATTCTTTTCTCAATTTTGTATATTGAAAGTTGTTAGGCTTAATTATTTTAACCTCTCATAGCAAATATTTCTCAGGTCTGACACTAAATTCGCTGCAAAGCTTTGCACTTTTTCAGTTTATTCACATGATTTAGCAGATGCGGGTTCCACAGTGATGCTGCATACTCCAAGATGGGCCCGACATAGTGTCGTGGATGACACTTTACAGAAGTTCCTATTAGTTACCCAGAGATTTGCCAGACTCGTGTTTGTTGCAGCGGTTATTAAGTTAATACTTGGTTATAAATACGACTATAATTTTTTAAAGGGGTGGACAAGTAAGCCAGCGGAAAGCCTCGGTCAGATGACCAGAAGCTCTAACGGCGGGCCATCATCTGACTAAGACCCGCGTCAGGAAACACTTGTCCTGTTTCCTGAAGAACCTTACCTAACCTGCGCTCACTCCGAGGTATTTTTTATTCCAGGTGGTTTGCGGCCTTTATCCCCCGGTCATTTTTACCCTTCCAAGATTTTTATGACTGCATTTGCTTGGGATAAATTATAATAGTCACTTCTCAGACACACCCTGCACCTTATTTAAATACTTCTGAAGACTTTCTTTGTCTTTCCTCGTTTGTATTCACATTCCTCTTGTCATATGCAAGTAGCTCTACCAATGACCCGATTTCTTCTGGCATGTCGTTCACGTACACAAGAAACAGTATTCTAACATTGTAATACCCAGGAGGTAATAGCCATTTCGAGGGCATCTTATGCAGAGGAAATAACTTTGTTTTAAAGATAGTTTTAGGGTTTTCCAGAGACATATTTGCTGCAGCTGTTACTTTGGGTGTAGTGCTCCTTACGTGATATGTTCGGCACAATACTCACCCCAAGGTCCTACTTCTTGAGTGAGGTCAGCAGCCTTTGTCTATCTCCCTCCCCCCTTCCGAGCCTGTATTCCATCTACGATTTTTTCCTTACCCAAACTTTATGACTTTGCATTTGAGGGGGTTAAACTCCAGTAGCCACTTGTCAGACCAGACCTGCAGCCTGTTCAGATCCATAAATAGCCTTTCCTTGTCCACATCTACTTATATTCTTCTCACTAAATTCACATCATCTACGAACATGGACACCTCTGAGTCTATCCCATCCGTTATGTCATTCACTTATACAAGAAATAGCACCGGCCCAAGAACTGACGCTTATAGCACCCCACTCGCCACGTGCACCCATTCCGACATTCCTTCGCTATCAGTCACTCATTGTTTCCTCTCTGTCAGACATGCATTGATCCTCTGTAGTGCTTTGATATTCCTGTCTGCTCCTCTAGCTTTTGTTCCAGTCTTTTATGGGGTATTGAGCCAAAAGCCTTCTTACAGTCCAAGAAGATATAATCTACCTAACCCTCTCTCTCCCGTAGTAAAACTATCTCCAGTAGGTTTGTGAGACAGGATTTAGCATCTCTAAAGTCTAGCTGGTTGTCATGTATGAACCCACTCCTTTGTGTGTGTGTGTGTGTGTGTGTGTGTGTGTGTGTGTGTGTGTGTGTGTGTGTGTGTGTGTGTGTGTGTGTGTGTACTCACCTAATTGTGGTTGCAGGGGTCGAGACTCAGCTCCTGTGTGTGTGTGTGTACTCACCTAATTGTGGTTGCAGGGGTCGATTCATAGCTCCTGGCCCCGCCTTTTCACTGGTCGCTACTAGGTCACTAGGTGCGTGTATGTGTGTGTGTATTCACCTAGTTGTACTCACCTAGGTGTGGTTGCAAGGGTCGATTCACAGCTCCTGGCCCCGCCTCTTCGCTGCCCGCTATTAGGTCACTCTTCCTGCTCCACGAGCTTTATCATACCTCTTCTTTAAGCAATGTATGGATCCACTACATCACTTCCAAGACTTTTCCACTTCCTGACAACCTGTGACTGATGAAATACTTTCTAACATCCCTGT
>NC_091295.1:21616690-21624190 GCF_038502225.1 Cherax quadricarinatus | reverse complement strand
CATATAGGCTACCTCCCAACCAGCGAACCGAGTGCTAAGGGTTTAACGATCTTTAGGGGCCCCATCGTTAAATCAGTACCTTGGTTCATTGACCAATCACAGACGAGCCCGCTAAGTGTTGAGACGATGTGGTATCACTCGTGATCAGCATTTGCCAGACTCGCCTCTAGCTGGTTGAAGCACGGTGCTCTCTCTCAGGCTTCTGTCTTTGCCTTTATCACCGTGTGGTACACTTATATCCAACTCTTGTACATAGTGTACATAAGTGTACTTTTCTTTTTTATTTAACAAATCGCCCGTCTCCCACCTAGGAGGGTGACCCAAAAAGAAAGAAAATCCCCAAAAAGAAAACACTTTCATCATCATTCAGCACTTTCACCTCACTCATAAATAACCACTATTTTTGCAGAGGTGCCCAGATCCATCAGTTTAGAAGCATATTTAAAGATATATAACATATCCCTCCAAACTGCCAATATCCCAAACCCCTCCTTTAAAGTGCAGGCATTGTACTTCCCATTTCCAGGACTCAAGTCCGCTATATAAAAATAACCGGTTTCCCTGAATCCCTTCACTAAATATTACCCTCCTCACACTCCAAGAGCTCGTCAGGTCCCAAATTTCATTCGTCTCCATTCACTCCTATCTAACACGCTCATGCCTGCTTGCTGGAAGTCCAAGCCCCTCTCCAACAAAGCCTCCTTTACCCCCTCCCTTTCGAAGATGACCCCTACCCTGCCTTCCTTTCCCTACAGATTTATACATTCTCCATGTCATTCTACTTTGATCCATTCTCTCTAAATGACCAAACCACCTCAACAATCCCTCATTAGCCCTCTGACTAATACTTTTATTAACTCCACACCTCCTAATTTCCACACTCCGAATTCTTTGCATAATATTTACACCATACATTGTCCTTAGACAGGAAATCTCCACTACCTCCAACCACCTCCTCGCTGCAGCACTTACAACAAAAGCTTCACACCCACATAAGAGTGTTGGTACCACTATACTTTCATACATTCCCTTCTTTGCCCCCATAGATAATGTTTTTAGTCTCCACATATACCTCAATGCACCACTCACCTTTTTTCCTTCATCAGTTCTATTGTTAACCTCATCCTTCATACATGCATCCACTGACACGTCAACTCCCAAATATCTGAAAACATTCACTTATTGCTACTCCTTCTTTAGCTTTAACTCTATTAGAAACCCCTGACCTAATCCCATTTATTTCTCCCCACTGAAACTCTCCCACCCCCTTCAGCTTTGTTTCACTTAAAGCCAGGACATCCAGCTTCTTCTCATTCATAACATCCACAATCATCTCTTTCTTATCATTCGCACAACATCCACGCACTTCCACACATCCCACTTTGATGGTTTTCTTCTTTTTCTTTTTAGTAGGCTATACGGGAAAAGGGGTTACTAGTTCATTGTTCCCGGCATTTTAGTTGACTTTTACAACACGCATGGCTTACGGAGGAAAGATTCTTATTCCACTTCCCCATGGATATAAAAGGAAAAGTAATAAGAACAGGAACTGTTAAGATAAAATCAAAGAAAACTCAGATGAGTGTGTATAAATAAACGTGCACATGTATGTGTAGTGTGACCTAAGTGTAAGTAGAAGTAGCAAGACGTACCTGTAATCTTGCATATTTATGAGACAGACAAAAGACACCAGCAATCCTACCATCATGTAAAACAATTACAGGCTTTCGTTTTATACTCACTTGGCAGGACGGTAGTACCTCCCTGGGTGGTTGTTGTCTACCAACGTACTACTATAACGTGTACGTATCTGTATATAAACATTTGGTGACGGAAAATATAAATTAAATATTCAGCTGTGTTTGTTTTGCTCCATTACGACCAGGTCAACAGGCCATCATTATCTGTGTTCGTAATAAGTAGCACTAATACCTAGCAACAGAGTACGTCAGAGTCTACTGGTACTGTTACTGGTATACGTTAATGGCCTGACAGTAGCAATCGTCGTGAGTGTTTGTTTGGCAGTGAAACCAAATTAGTGCATAGTTTTGAAAATTGAACAAAGATAAGGACAAGCACATACAGAGCATCTCGATGGACTCGTATATTAGACTCATATACATTATTTAAGTATCGTATTCCTCAGCTTTTCAATGTTGTGTACCTTAATAAATCGATACTTATGTGACACAGCAACACCGTAGAGTTTGATGGAAGTTTATAATATATGAACTACGAGACATACTTCAGTGTGACATAAACAAGGAGGTGGTGTAAGACAATTAAATACATAGATTTAAGGGCATATAAAATAGTCTAATTGTGTAGGGAACTTATGACACTGGTCGTATATAGTTAAGAGGTAGGGGCCAAGAGCCGAGACTCAAACTCCACAATCCAAACGAGATGAATACAACGAAGATAATAATCCAAAATATAGCGAGAACCAATAATGAAAGCCTCGCCCCGGTGTTGCTAACTAAAGTTTGCAAACACTGGGAACTTTTTTTTTTCCAGAGAAACCAAATCCGGATTCTTTGTGCGTCTTCCACGAACCAGGGAGATGCGGATTCTGGATTCTGCCGATGTTGTACTTGGCTTCTGCGAAGTCACTAGAATAGAAAGCTTTGATGTATTTTTTCCACATTAGGTTTTCTTGCGTATAGTAATATGTAACATTATTTCTACTTTTTGTTAAGCAAAAAGTAGAAATAATGTTGGCGTTCATTGAGAGATATTAGGAGACAAGACTTATAACAAGAATTATGACATTGATGATAATGGAACTAGAATGAGGCGATAACTGTTCTTACTATTGTTACTTAATATCAGTTACTGTGCGTACACTTCCTAAAACGAACATTCCCCCTTTATTTCTCTTTACACTGCATTTTACAAGGTTATTTTACGGGCTCTTAACTTTATTTAAAATCTAAGAGCTGTTACCTACATTAGCTCATTTTAACGCCTTTTTTTTTTGTTATGAGACATACAACTAGGAAACAGAATGAAGCTAAGAGCCATCTGTGGGCCAGCGATTTTATTTGGTCAACTGACTTTATTTCGGTGATGCCATTATGCTGTACCAACATGTTCCAGACTCAGGAAATCCTGGGAATAAATGATCTCGGATGAAGTGATGTCCTTGAGAAGTGTACAGAGTGTAGAAGCTCACTTATCACTGTTCTCGGAGTGGGACCAAGTGTGGCAACTTGTCAACATTGGCCTTGTACATAACAGTAAGGCCACCAACGATCCTCAGGTGCTGAAGGCTCTGTTTGTATGTCTGTTTATCTGTCTGTCTGCCTGTCTGTTTGTCTGCCTGTCTGTTTGTCTGTTTGTCTGTTTGTCTGTTTGTCTGTCTGTCTGTCTGTCTGTCTGTCTCTGTCTGTCTGTCTCTCTCTCTCTCTCTCTCTCTCTCTCTCTCTCTCTCTCTCTCTCTCTCTCTCTCTCTCTCTCTCTCTCTCTCTCTCTCTCTCTCTCAAATTATTAAGCCTATAAGCATTATGACTGAGGTTTAGTCAGGGTTTAAGGTCACACAAGACATAAGAGAAACATGTGAAGTGATGTGCAGTGCTTTTCTGCCTCTCGTAGAATGAGATGTAGCAAAGTCTTACTCTCGCTAACCTTACTCATTATCACAGGTAATTACCTGTGGTTGCGATGTTATAATATCGCAACCACGAGTGCAATATCACAGGTAATATCACTGCCACAGGTAAAATCACTACCACGAGTGACATCACCACCCCATGTAACGTCACTACTACAGTTAACGTCACTACTACAAGTAACGTCACTACCAGAAGTAACATGACTACCGGATGAACAGAAAGTAGATACTATCTGTTGTGTTTGGATGGGCTTTGCAATGGTCTTCCCCGCCTCATACATTATTTCGAGCCCCCTTCTGTTTAACTCTGTTTGAATTCCCTGTTGCCACGTATCACTAAGGCAACGGGAAATATTTTAATCCTGACGTTTTTGCTTCCCTATGGAGGCGAGGTTAATTTCTTTGACTAGTTCTCAACGTTGATTAAGCTGAAGTCAAAAGTGTGAGAAAGGAGGAGGAGGAAGAGGAGGAAGAGGAAGAGGAGGAGGAGGAGAAGGAGGAGGAGGAGAAGGAGGAGGAGGAGAAGGAGGAGGAGCGGGAGCAGGGGCAGGAGGAGTAGAAGTAGCAGCAGCAGTAATAATAATAATAATAATAATAATAATAATAATAATAATAATAATAATAACAATAATAATAATAATAATAATAATAATAATAATAATAATAATAATAATAATAATAATAATAATAATAATAATAATAATAAGCAGAAGAAGAAGAAGAAGAAGAAGAAGAAGAAGAAGAATATAAGATATACAGTACATAAGACTATATGATCCGAGAATGACAGAATTAAATAACTGCAGCTTCCTCTAAGTCCTTGTAGCTCGGTTGGTAGCGCACTCAGGTCATACAATGAGTGTCCGTGGTTCAATCCTCGGTAAGGGTGGGAAACATTGGACGTGTTTCCCTAAGACACCTGCTGTGCCTGTTTAACTGGTGCGGGTCGCATCCTGGGGACAAAACTTAAGTTGCCCGAAATGCTTTGCATAACAAGGAGCTTTCTATATAGTAGGTCTCTGTAAGTTGTACATATACTTGTGGAAATAAATATTATTATTATTATTATTTTGTATTGTTATTTATCATTATTAATCATTATTAGTTATTATTATTATAATTTTATTATTATTATTATTATTATTATTATTATTATTATTATTATTATTATTTTATTATTATTATTATTATTATTATTATTATTATTATTATTATTATTATTATTATTATTTTATTATTATTATTATTATTATTATTATTATTATTATTATTATAATTATTATTATTATTATTATTATTATTATTATTATTATTATTATTATTTTATTATTATTATTATTATTATTATTATTATTATTATTATTATTATTATAGCGTTGTATGACCCTTGTGGGTTTAGCACTTAGTTATGATTATAATTCTAATATTATTATTATGGTCGAAATCAATCCAGACTTTTTCCTCTATTTAATATTGACCAGCGTTTAACATTTAAATAACTATGCAAGTAACTAACTAGGTATTATTTAAACTTTGGGTACATAACATACAACTTTGGGTACATAACATGCAACTTTGGGTACATAACATGCAACTTTGGGTACATAACATGCAACTTTGGGTACATAACATGCAACTTTGGGTACATAACATGCAACTTTGGGTACATAACATGCAACTTTGGGTACATAACATACAACTTTGGGTACATAACATACAACTTTGGGTACATAACATACAACTTTGGGTACATAACATACAACTTTGGGTACATAACATACAACTTTGGGTACATAACATACAACTTTGGGTACATAACATACAACTTTGGGTACATAACATACAACTTTGGGTACATAACATACAACTTTGGGTACATAACATACAACTCTGGGTACGTAACCTACAACTTTGGGTACATAACATACAACTTTGGGTACATAACATACAACTTTGGGTACATAACATACAACTTTGGGTACATAACATACAACTTTGGGTACATAACATACAACTTTGGGTACATAACATACAACTTTGGGTACATAACATACAACTTTGGGTACATAACATACAACTTTGGGTACATAACATACAACTTTGGGTACATAACATACAACTTTGGGTACATAACATACAACTTTGGGTACATAACATACAACTTTGGGTACATAACATACAACTCTGGGTACGTAACCTACAACTTTGGGTACATAACATACAACTTTGGGTACATAACATACAACTTTGGGTACATAACATAGAACTGTGCATGTTATGTGCACATAAAAGTACTTACGTAGATTTAACCCAGTAAAGTGAATCACTGGAGTTTACCTGGAGAGAGTTCCGGGGGTCAACGCCCCCGCGGCCCGGTCTGTGACCAGGCCTCCTGGTGGATCAGAGCCTGATCAACCAGGCTGTTGCTGCTGGCTGCACGCAAACCAACGTACGAGCCCACAGCCCGGCTGATCAGGAACTGACTTTAGGTGTTTGTCCAGTGCCAGCTTGAAGACTGCCAGGGGTCTGTTGGTAATCCCCCTTATGTGTGCTGGAAGGCAGTTGAACAGTCTCGGGCCCCTGACACTTATTGTATGGTCTCTTAGCGTGCTAGTGACACCCCTGCTTTTCATTGGGCGGATGGTGCATCGTATGCCAAGTCTTTTGCTTTCGTAGTGAGTGATTTTCGTGTGCAAGTTCGGTACTATTCCCTCTAGGATTTTCCAGGTGTATATTGTCATGTATCTCTCCCTCCTGCGTTCCAGGGAATACAGGTTTAGGAACCTCAAGCGCTCCAAGTAACTGAGGTGTTTTATCTCCGTTATGCGCGCCGTGAAGGTTCTCTGTACATTTTCTAGGTCGGCAATTTCACCTGCCTTGAAAGGTGCTGTTAGTGTGCAGCAATATTCCAGCCTAGATAGAACAAGTGACCTGAAGAGTGTCATCATGGGCTTGGCCTCCCTAGTTTTGAAGGTTCTCATTATCCATCCTGTCATTTTTCACTGTCGTGTTTTACTGATCAGAAAAAACGTTTTTCCAGTTGTTTCAGAAATCAGTTTGATTAATAACACTGGTACATTAAAACTTTCAAAACCTAAAAATCAAAGCTTCCTTAGAGGGGAAGACACCACAATGTTGAAAGTTTGAATCTTTCCAGGAGAAGCATTCTCTCGGTTATTGCAGCGGACCAAACAAAATGTGCACCAACACGGCCCAAAGCCTTGGCTGATTCATCCATTTCGTTGGATGAATCAGCCAATGAAGACTGATATCGTACAGTTATGGGAAAGCGCTAATCCAGTAAGGGTCCCAGAGTGCCTGCGGAATATGAGGCAGTGTGATTCGATCCAAGGAAGGGAAGGATACGTCCAGTTTGTTGGCTCAAGAATCCCACACTAGCATCAAGGCTAATATATGCAATGAAGTAAAATACTACTACTACTACTGCTGTTACTTCCACCACCACTGCTACTACTACTACTACTACTACTACTACTGTTACTTCCACCACCACTGCTACTACTGTTACTTCCACCACTACTACTACTACTGTTACTTCCACCACCACTGCTACTACTGTTACTTCCACCACCACTACTACTACTACTGTTACTTCCACCACCACTGCTACTACTACTACCACCAATACTACCACTACTACTACTGTTACTTCCACCACCACTGCTACTACTACTACCACCACCAATACTACCACTACTACCACTACTACTACTGTTACTTCCACCACCACTACTACTACTGTTACTTCCACCACCACTGCTACTACTGTTACTTCCACCACCACTACTACTACTGTTACTTCCACCACCACTGCTACTACTACTACTACCATTATACCACTGCTACTACTACTACTACCACCAATA
>NC_091295.1:21496690-21614190 GCF_038502225.1 Cherax quadricarinatus | reverse complement strand
TTCTATCCAAAATAAACTCGAAAAGATAAATTGTATCTTTGCAACTTCAACTACAGACACACTGCCTGAATATGTATTCGATTTGTTTTCCAAACTGATTTTTTTTTTATAATGGTATGAATTTTAGTGCCGATTTTTGTTAAAGTTAACCTAAAATTCACCGTAGCATTCATAACTGGATTATTTTAATATTAGCCTAAAATGCAATCTGTTGGTTTACAGGGTAAATATTCAAGCATTACTCTATGTACTTGGTGTACACCACATAAAATGTAGGTAATTGGAATACAAATATACCAACCAAGGTGCCATATTCATCGAAAGTATCCCTGAGCTACCCAAGAATTTGCTTCAGTATCTCAGGTACTAATCAAACCCAGCTCTTTTCACACGCATATTTCTCCTATATCTTTTGAAAGCTTCAAGAAGGTCTTAGCCTCAATCATCCTACCTCGCAGATTGTTCCACGTATCGACAACTCTGTTTGTATACCAGTACTTACTTACGTCTATTCTAATATTAATTGCAAACGACATAAGGCTTCATTTGTAACAGAAAACTATCCAAAAGAAATTATTTTATTACTCTCCACTTGACGTGTCGTTCATACAAGGTAAGGCTGAGTGTATGCATCTATTGTGGCTCCCTTGCACTTAGAACATGCTAATGAGCATTAAAGATCATATTTTTTTGCAGGTAAAGTAAGATCTTGTGTAATGTGGCAGTTATGCCCTAAAATGGGCGCTTTACGTGAAAAATAATGTTAGGTAAACAGCACTTACAAAAAAAGCCATACAAATGGTTGTTTATTTCGTTAAAAATATAATTCTTAATAACTTAAGTTTGTGGGGTGGTTGCTTGTTAAGCTACTACCACAATCATCTATCATCATTGCTAGCATTATCACCACCTTACACCATCTATCGCCACCTAAAACCATCTGTCACCAACTAGCACCACTTATCACCACCCTCCATCCTCGCTTATGGCCAGTAAAATTTTGTGTTGTGGCTGCTACCATCTCCACGACCTACCACCTCCAGATAGTTGTTTTCTTGAACCAGTCTGCCTTAACTTCCTCTCATTTCTGCAACATTGCAAGCTCTTGATGTGTTAATTGCAATACGAAAGGCCTAGAGCTATGATTCAACTTCCCCTGTTAATGATATATATATATATATATATATATATATATATATATATATATATATATATATATATATATATATATATATATATATATATATATATATATGCAATAAGATCACAGTAAACAGGTGATTTCAAAATATGCAAAACAACCACTCTGAAAGAATAGAGAAATTCCAAGCGCTTTCGTGACTACTCACATTATCAAGGAACTATATAGTTCCTTGATAATGTGAGTAGTCACGAAAGCGCTTGGAATTTCTCTATTCTTTCAGAGTGGTTGTTTTGCATATATATATATATATATATATATATATATATATATATATATATATATATATATATATATATATATATATATATATATATATATATATATATATATAAATATATATATATATATTGATACAGTATTATACCCTGACTGCATGGGTAATACATTGAGCTAACTCACATTCAACAGAACAGAAAAAATGAGAATATTTTTAGACTATCAGAGATCCTTCTCAGACGCTGCTAAACTACAAGCAACAGAAGAAGCGGTACAGCCAGTTTTCTGGGCCAGACCGAGCATCATCCTCTCACAACCCATCCCATCTCAAAATTTTTCCGAGCTGTGTTTAAGACTACCCAAACTGTTAGCTCTGCTGACTCTATAGCTAAACGAGGTCTTTAACTAAATTTCTTTTATAATTAAATCAAATATATAATGGACGGGTAGTCTAATGTTACATTATGGACTCATCAAACTAACTTTTTTAGTCAGTTGTCTTCCTTAATGGTATGTCAAATTTAAGAGGAAATGTATTCAATAAAAGCTTGACATCCTGGTTCATAATATTCAAATTAGAAGCCTTATTAACATAGTTTTTCATGTGTACCTAACGTGTTTTGCATTTATATGGTCTTCCTCTTAATTACTTTAGCAGAGTATGAGGAGGGCCTCTTGTAGGCGGAATATTCGTGTTATTTCTGCACTGTTCAACCTGGATTACCTGTACAGAGTAGATGCATAACAAGCCTCATGGAGATATGGAAGACACTAGCTGAAAGACTTTCACTCTTTCGTGTTTCGTATAGTATTATCGCTTAACGTCAGGCGAAACATGAAAGTGTGAAAGGCTTGAAATAGTGTCTTTCCGTCCCTTTGTGGCTTGTTTTACGTTCTTCAGCTTGTTTTCGATCGTATTATATATATATATATATATATATATATATATATATATATATATATATATATATATATATATATATATATATATAGGTAGTAGGTTGGTAGACAGCAACCACCCAGGGAGGTACTACCGTCCTGCCAAGTGAGTGTAAAACAAAAGCCTGTAATTGTTTTACATGATGGTAGGATTGCTGGTGTCTTTTGTTTGTCTCATAAATTTGCAAGATTACAGACATGTCTTGCTACTTCTACTTACACTTAGGTCACATTAAACATATATGTACACGTTTATTTGTGCACAGTCATCTGAGTTTTCTTTGATTTTATCTTAGTTCTTGTTCTTATTACTTTTCCTTTTATATCCATGGGGAAGTGGAATAAGAATCTTTCCTCCGTAAGCCATGCGTGTTGTAAAAGTCAACTAAAATGCCGGGAACAATGAGCTAGTAACCCCTTTTCCTGTAATAATTGTGGTGTAAATATTATGCAGAAAATTCGGAGTGTGGAAATTAGGAGAAGGTGTGGAGTTAATAAAAGTATTAGTCAGAGGGCTGAAGAGGATTTGTTGAGGTGGTTTGGTCATTTAGAGAGAATGGATCAGAGTAGAATGACATGGAGAGCGTATAAATCTGTTGAAGAAGGAAGGCGGGGTAGGGGTCGTCCGCGAAAAGGTTGGAGGGAGGGGGCGAGGGGCTTGGACTTCCAGCGAGCGTGCGTGAACGTGTAAGATAGGGGTGAATGGAGACGAATGGTATTTGGGACCTGACGAGCTGTTGGAGTGTGAGTAAGGTAATATTTAGTGAAGGGATTCAGGGAAACCGGTTATTTTATATAACCGGACTTGAGTCCTGGAAATTGGAAGTAAAATGCCTGCAATCTAAAGGAGGGGTTTGGGATATTGGCAGTTTTGAGGGATATAGTGTGTATTTTTATACGTATATACTTCTAAACTGTTGTATTCTGGGCACCTCTGCAAAAACAGTGATTACGTGTGAGTGAGGTGAAGGTATTGAATGATGATGAAAGTATTTTCTTTTTAGGGATTTTCTTTCTTTTTGGGTCACCCTAACTTGGCGGGAGACGGCCGACTTGTTGAATATATATATATATATATATATATATATATATATATATATATATATATATATATATATATATATATATATATATATATATATATATATATATATATATATATATATATATATATATATATATATATATATATATATATATATATATATATATATATATATATATATATATATATATATATATATATATATATATATATATATATATATATATATATATATATATATATATATATATATATATATATATATATATATATATATATATATATATATATATATATATATATATATATATATATATATATATATATATATATATATATATATATATATATATATATATATATATATAGCATAAGAACATAAGAAAGAAGGAACATTGCAACAGGCCTACTGACCCATGCGGAGCAGGACCATGTCCCCTTCCCCCCGGATTAGTCCAATGACCCACCCAGTCTGGCACCTCCACTCAAGGAAGGAGCACGGCACTAGATCCAGCAGCACAAGCTATTCAGGTCTAACTCACACCCACTCATGTATTTATCTAACCTATTTTTAGAACTACACAACATTTTAGTCTCAATAACTGTACTCGGGAGTTTGTTCCACCCATCCACAACTCTATTAACCAAACCAGTGCTTTCCTTCATCCTTCCTGAATCTGAATTTTTCCAGCTTAAAACCATTGCTGCGAGTCCTGTCTTGGCTGGAAATTTTTAGCACGTTATTTACATCCCCTTTATTTATTCCTGTTTTCCATTTATACACGTCGATCATATCCTGATACATGGGATTATCTTTGTCATCCTCCTCTGTACGTTTTCCAGAGCATTTATATCCATTACGTAATACGGTGACCAGAACTGAGCAGCATAGTCTAAATGAGGCCTAACCAAGGATATATAGAGTTGAAGAACAACCTGAGGACTTCCATTATTCATACTTCTAGATATGAAGCCAAGAATTCTGTTAGCTTTATTGCGAACATTAATGCACTGTTGTCTTGGCTTTAGATTACTGCTAACCAGAACTCCTAAATCCTTTTCGCAATCAGTAGTATTAAGATCTACATTATTTAGTTTATATGTCGCATGGTTATTTTCCTGTCCATCATTTAGATCTTTGCATTTGTCTATATTAAACTGCATCTGCCACTTTTCCGACCATTGCATCAGTCTATTCAAATCATCCTGGAGTGCTCTAGTGTCCTCAATAGAATGAATTGGACGGCCTATTTTGGTGTCATCAGCAAATTTGCTTATGTCGCTATTTATTCCCTCATCTATGTCGTTTATGTAAATTGTGAACAACAACGGGCCCAACACTGACCCCTGAGGAACACCGCTTGTGACGTCCCCCATACTGATTTCTCCCCATTAATGCAAACTCTCTGCTGCCTATTTGTCAGCCATATCTCTACCCAGGAAAAAAAATTTCCTCCTATTTCGTGTGCTTTAAGTTTCCTCAATAGCCTCTGATGTGGAACTCTATCGAAAGCCTTACTGAAGTCCATATACACAATATCATATTCATTACCATGATCTACCTCCTCAAACACCTTAGTGAAAAATGTTACTAAATTCGTAAGACAGGAACACCCCTTTGTAAAACCGTGTTGAGATTCATTAATCAATCTGTGCCTATCAAGATGGCTACGAATTGCTTCGGCTATTATTGATTTCATAAATTTTCCCACTATGGAGGCAAGGCTTATTGGTCTATAGTTCGAAGCTAAGGACCTGTCACCCGCCTTGTAAATAGGTATTACATTTGCCATTTTCCACTTATCAGGTACTATGCCAGTTTGTAGTGATATGTTAAAAAGATTAGCCAAAGGTATGCTAAGTTCCTCTTTACATTCCTTAAACATCCTTGCAAACAGTTCATCAGGGCCTGGGGATTTGTTAGGTTTTAGTTTCTCTATTTGTCTGAGGATTATGTCACTAGTTACCGCAATCCTACATAGTTTATTATCATCCTGTTCTACATAATCTATTATTTCAGGAATATCGCTAGTATTTTCCTGGGTGAAAACTGAGAGGAAGCAGGTGTTGAGAATTTCACACATATCCCTATCACTGTCAGTGATCTGACCAGAGTTGCTCTTAAGTGGGCCAATCTTGTCCCTAATCTAACTTCTGTATACCTGAAAGAACCCTTTTGGGTTAGTCTTTGAATCCCTTGCGACCTTAGCCTCATAATCCCTTTTTGCTTTTCTTATTCCTTTCTTTATTTCTCTCTTTAATTGAATATATTGATTTCTTAACTGCCATCCCCTCTTTCGATACGCCTATATATGCCTCTCTTTTGACCAATGAGATGCTTTAATTTATTGTTCATCCATTTGGGATCATTTTTGTTAAATCTAATTTCCCTACTTGGAACAAAAGTTGTCTGGGCAGCTAGAACTATGCTCTGAAAAACGTCATACTGGCAACCAAGATCACCTACCTGACCCATAGTCAGGACATCCCAATTTAGCCCACCCAGGTAATTTTTTATTCCCATGAAGTCGGCCAAGCGAAAATCTGGGACAGAGATTTGATTGCAGTTATCTGGGTAATTCCATGATATATTGAAACTAAGTGATTTGTGGTCACTTTCCCCAAGCTCATCATTACCCATCATTATTAATTAGTGACTCTTTGTTGGCAAGAACCAAGTCAAGCAGATTGTTTCCTCTAGTCGGTTCTGTCACAACCTGTTCTAAAAAGCAATCCTGAACCGTATCAAGAAAGTCGCTAGACTCAAGATTTCCTGTCACATTGTTCCAATCAGTTTGTCTAAAATTAAAATCTCCCATTATCACAACATTTTCATATCTAGATGCCTTATGAATTTCGTCCTATAACAGCTTATTGCACTCCCCATCAAGGTTTGGGGGCCTATAAATCACACCCAAAATTAATTTGTCACGACCCCTCGAGAAACTGTAGCCAAACAGATTCTGTGTTCGATGTTTTTAATCGTATATCATGTCTAAGACAGCAATCTAAATTTTCTCTGACATACATCGCCACTCCACCACCCTTCCTGTTGACCCTATCAGTGTGGAATAGTTTATAACCCTGTATGTTGCATTCAGAAGGCATTTCTCTATCTTTCAGGTTGAACCAGATCTCTGTTATACCAATAATATCTATATTACCTACACTTGCAAATAATCTTACCTCATATATTTTATTTCTTAGACTCCTACTATTTGTATAGTAAAACTTAAGGGAGCTAGTCACTCGTTGCGCTCTACTATCTCTCTTTGTTGATCAATTGATTTGCCATTACTGGCAACTGTATTTTGAATATTGTCTTTTAAACATATCCCTGAAGTATCCCGGTAATAACTGCTGTTTTTAATCCTAATACTGCAGCCTGATTGTTTCCCACAAACGCCCATACCTCTCTAATTTATCAGTTTAAATTCCTAGACAAGTCATCAATTACCCTTTCAATCGAACTGGCTAATGCAACCACTCCATCCCCAGAGAGATGAGCCCCATCCCTTGCATACCTATCACATTTGCCAAAGAATAGGCCCCAGTTATCAATGAATGGGATTGCAAGTTCCTTGCAGTATCTATCTAGCCAGAAATTTATGCCAGTTGCCCTAGACGTACATTCATTGCCCACTCCCTTTCTAGGCAAGATGCTACATATGATTGGGATTAGTGGCACTGTGCAACACCTGCTCCAGGAAGGCACACCCTCTGTCTGACCTTTCTGTCTCTGTTACAAAAAGCACGGTCCATCTATCTTACCTTAGAATCTCCTACTATTAAAATATTCTTACCTTTATTAGCAGGGGAATCAGTGGTACCTTCAACCTCACTAACCACTGAATTACACTCGTCCTGGAGAACAGAAAATCGATTTCCTACCTTCACATCTTCTCTGTTGACCCTCCTTATCTTCCGTGTTCCTGAACTGTGAACCACTTGCCACTTAAAGCGGCTGCCACTATCACTGCTGGTGACCATTTCCTCCTTAGCAGCTAAATCTTTCTCACACTCGCTCCCAAACTCATCTATGCGAAGCTTCAGCCTCCTATTTTCCTCCTGAAGAAGTAGAACCTCCTTATTCAACACTTTAACCTGAGATTTTAAAACACTACAACAAGCCATGGTGCTTGGTAACACCCCATGCTAACTCCCAGAGCTTGATAGACAGACAGATAGATAGATAGATAAATAGATAGATAGATAGATAGATAGACAGAGCCACTATGCTACCCTGGAAGGACGGTAAGCAGATTGCCTGGGACTGACTACACCTGTGCCGTGCTGCTACGTTGGCGGACACCTACTTGCCATACTCTAAAGCTGATGGGGTTGGAGCCGCCTGTTACAGGGAGACCCAGAAAATCCTCGAATATGTAGACCTGTCCCCTTGCTATAACTTCATCCCATTAGGATCGTAGACCCTTGGAGCATGGGGCAAGTGTGCTCTTAAGTTCCGCAAAGAGCTGGGTGAAAAGCTCATCACAGAAACCAAGGATCACAGAGCAGCCACCTTCCTCTTAAAGAGGAAGGTGGCCGCTCTGTGATCCGAGAATGTGACCGCTTTGTAATCCCAAAAGGTGAACGCTTTGAGGGGAAATGCCTGCAGTATTCTGGGCACACGGCGCACTGCCAGGGAGCTGAATGAAGTGTTTGAGGTGCAGGCTCTGAGATGTTATATACATTATTCTAATTTCTATTGTTTCTTTGTTAATTTATTTTGTTTATAAATAAAGTTCACATAGAATATAGTATACAGGGGGCGGTAGGAGAAGAAAATATTCAAACGCTCCGGGGAGAATCTCGAGTTTTTCCTGAAGTTCATTCTTTTCAGTTCCAGAGGTGGTACCTCCCTATATGTATATATATTCTTCTTTCAACACACTAAGGTGGGGTGGCCCAAAAGGAAAAACAAAAATAATATATATATGTATGTATAGATATATATATAAATATATATATATATATATATATATATATATATATATATATATATATATATATATATATATATATATATATATATATATACATATATATATATATATATATATATATATATATATATATATATATATATATATATATATATATATATATATATATATATATATGCAATAAGATCACAGTAAACAGGTGACTTCAGAATATGCAAAACAACCACTGTGAAACACTAGTGAATAGTCACGAAAGCGCTTGGAATTTCACTACTCTTTCACAGTGGTTGTTTTGTGTGTGTATATATATATATATATATATATATATATATATATATATATATATATATATATATATATATATATGTTTTAGGAAGTTATTGAGAAAAAATATTGAGCCATCATAGTTAGAAGTGCAGTGGGTGAGTGTACTAGTGTCATCATGGTTAGAAGTGTAGTGGGTGAGTGTACTAGTGTCATCACGGTTAGAAGTGTAGTGGGTGAGTGTACAAGTGTCATCATGGTTAGAAGTGTAGTGGGTGAGTGTACAAGTGTCATCATGGTTAGAAGTGTAGTGGGTGAGTGTACTAGTGTCATCATGGTTAGATGTGTAGTGGGTGAGTGTACTAGGGTCATCATGGTTAGAAGTGTAGTGGGTGAGTGTACTAGTGTCATCATGGTTAGAAGTGTAGTGGGTGAGTGTACTAGTGTCATCATGGTTAGATGTGTAGTGGGTGAGTGTACTAGTGTCATCATGGTTAGAAGTGTAGTGGGTGAGTGTACAAGTGTCATCATGGTTAGAAGTGTAGTGGGTGAGTGTACAAGTGTCATCATGGTAAGATGTGTAGTGGGTGAGTGTACTAGTGTCATCATGGTAAGATGTGTAGTGGGTGAGTGTACTAGTGTCATCATGGTTAGATGTGTAGTGGGTGAGTGTACTAGTGTCATCATTGTTAGATGTGTAGTGGGGGAGTGTACTAGTGTCATCATGGTTAGAAGTGTAGTGGGTGAGTGTACAAGTGTCATCATGGTTAGAAGTGTAGTGGGTGAGTGTACTAGTGTCATCATGGTTAGAAGTGTAGTGGGTGAGTGTACTAGTGTCATCATGGTTAGAAGTGTAGTGGGTGAGTGTACTAGTGTCATCATGGTTAGAAGTGTAGTGGGTGAGTGTACTAGTGTCATCATGGTTGGAAGTGTAGTGGGTGAGTGTACTAGTGTCATCACGGTTAGAAGTGTAGTGGGTGAGGGTACTAGTGTCATCATGGTTAGAAGTGTAGTGGGTGAGTGTACTAGTGTCATCATGGTTAGAAGTGTAGTGGGTGAGTGTACTAGTGTCATCATGGTTAGAAGTGTAGTGGGTGAGTGTACTAGTGTCATCATGGTTAGATGTGTAGTGGGTGAGTGTACTAGTGTCATCATGGTTAGAGGTGTAGTGGGTGAGTGTACTATTGTCATCATGGTTAGAAGTGTAGTGGGTGAGTGTACTAGTGTCATCATGGTTAGATGTGTAGTGGGTGAGTGTACTAGTGTCATCATGGTTAGAAGTGTAGTGGGTGAGTGTACTAGTGTCATCATGGTTAGAAGTGTAGAGGGTGAGTGTACTAGTGTCATCATGGTTAGAAGTGTAGTGGGTGAGTGTACTAGTGTCATCATGGTTAGAAGTGTAGTGGGTGAGTGTACTAGTGTCATCATGGTTAGATGTGTAGTGGGTGAGTGTACTAGTGTCATCATGGTTAGAAGTGTAGTGGGTGAGTGTACTAGTGTCATCATGGTTAGAAGTGTAGTAGGTGAGTGTACTAGTGTCATCATGGTTAGAAGTGTAGTGGGTAAGTGTACTAGTGTCATCATGGTTAGAAGTGTAGTGGGTGAGTGTATTAATGTCATCATGGTTAGAGGTGTAGTGGGTGAGTGTACTAGTGTCATCATGGTTAGATGTGTAGTGGGTGAGTGTACTAGTGTCATCATGGTTAGAAGTGTAGTGGGTAAGTGTACTAGTGTCATCATGGTTAGAAGTGTAGTGGGTGAGTGTATTAGTGTCATCATGGTTAGAGGTGTAGTAGGTGAGTGTACTAGTGTCATCATGGTTAGAGGTGTAGTGGGTGAGTGTACTAGTGTCATCATGGTTGGAAGTGTAGTGGGTGAGTGTACTAGTGTCATCATGGTTAGAAGTGTAGTGGGTGAGTGTACTAGTGTCATCATGGTTAGATGTGTAGTGGGTGAGTGTACTAGTGTCATCATGGTTAGAAGTGTAGTGGGTGAGTGTACTAGTGTCATCATGGTTAGAAGTGTAGTGGGTGAGTGTACTAGTGTCATCATGGTTAGAAGTGTAGTGGGTGAGTGTACTAGTGTCATCATGGTTAGAAGTGTAGTGGGTGAGTGTACTAGTGTCATCATGGTTAGAAGTGTAGTGGGTGAGTGTACTAGTGTCATCATGGTTAGAAGTGTAGTGGGTGAGTATACTAGTGTAATCATGGTTAGAAGTGTAGTGGGTGAGTGTACTAGTGTCATCATGGTTAGAAGTGTAGTGGGTGAGTGTACTAGTGTCATCATGGTAAGATGTGTAGTGGGTGAGTGTACAAGTGTCATCATGGTAAGATGTGTAGTGGGTGAGTGTACTAGTGCCATCATGGTAAGATGTGTAGTTGGTGAGTGTACTAGTGTCATCATGTTAAGATGTGTAGTGGGTGAGTGTACTAGTGTCATCATGTTAAGATGTGTAGTGGGTGAGTGTACTAGTGTCATCATGGTAAGATGTGTAGTGGGTGAGTGTACTAGTGTCATCATGTTAAGATGTGTAGTGGGTGAGTGTACTAGTGTCATCATGGTAAGATGTGTAGTGGGTGAGTGTACTAGTGTCATCATGTTAAGATGTGTAGTGGGTGAGTGTACTAGTGTCATCATGGTAAGATGTGTAGTGGGTGAGTGTACTAGTGTCATCATGGTAAGATGTGTAGTGGGTGAGTGTACTAGTGTCATCATGTTAAGATGTGTAGTGGGTGAGTGTACTAGTGTCATCATGGTAAGATGTGTAGTGGGTGAGTGTACTAGTGTCATCATGTTAAGATGTGTAGTGGGTGAGTGTACTAGTGTCATCATGGTAAGATGTGTAGTGGGTGAGTGTACTAGTGTCATCATGGTAAGATGTGTAGTGGGTGAGTGTACTAGTGTCATCATGGTAAGATGTGTAGTGGGTGAGTGTACTAGTGTCATCATGGTAGGATGTGTAGTGGGTGAGTGTACTAGTGTCATCATGGTAAGATGTGTAGTGGGTGAGTGTACTAGTGTCATCATGGTAAGATGTGTAGTTGGTGAGTGTACTAGTGTCATCATAGTAAGATGTGTAGTGGGTGAGTGTACTAGTGTCATCATGGTAAGATGTGTAGTTGGTGAGTGTACTAGTGTCATCATGGTAAGATGTGTAGTTGGTGAGTGTACTAGTGTCATCATGGTAAGATGTGTAGTGGGTGAGTGTACTAGTGTCATCATGGTAAGATGTGTAGTTGGTGAGTGTACTAGTGTCATCATGGTAAGATGTGTAGTGGGTGAGTGTACTAGTGTCATCATGTTAAGATGTGTAGTGGGTGAGTGTACTAGTGTCATCATGGTAAGATGTGTAGTTGGATAGTGTACTAGTGTCATCATGGTAAGATGTGTAGTGGGTGAGTGTACTAGTGTCATCATGGTAAGATGTGTAGTTGGTGAGTGTACTAGTGTCATCATGTTAAGATGTGTAGTGGGTGAGTGTACTAGTGTCATCATGGTAAGATGTGTAGTGGGTGAGTGTACTAGTGTCATCATGTTAAGATGTGTAGTGGGTGAGTGTACTAGTGTCATCATGGTAAGATGTGTAGTGGGTGAGTGTACTAGTGTCATCATGGTAAGATGTGTAGTGGGTGAGTGTACTAGTGTCATCATGTTAAGATGTGTAGTGGGTGAGTGTACTAGTGTCATCATGGTAAGATGTGTAGTGGGTGAGTGTACTAGTGTCATCATGGTAGGATGTGTAGTGGGTGAGTGTACTAGTGTCATCATGGTAAGATGTGTAGTGGGTGAGTGTACTAGTGTCATCATGGTAAGATGTGTAGTTGGTGAGTGTACTAGTGTCATCATAGTAAGATGTGTAGTGTGTGAGTGTACTAGTGTCATCATGGTAAGATGTGTAGTTGGTGAGTGTACTAGTGTCATCATGGTAAGATGTGTAGTTGGTGAGTGTACTAGTGTCATCATGGTAAGATGTGTAGTGGGTGAGTGTACTAGTGTCATCATGGTAAGATGTGTAGTTGGTGAGTGTACTAGTGTCATCATGGTAAGATGTGTAGTGGGTGAGTGTACTAGTGTCATCATGTTAAGATGTGTAGTGGGTGAGTGTACTAGTGTCATCATGGTAAGATGTGTAGTTGGATAGTGTACTAGTATCATCATGGTAAGATGTGTAGTGGGTGAGTGTACTAGTGTCATCATGTTAAGATGTGTAGTGGGTGAGTGTACTAGTGTCATCATGGTAAGATGTGTAGTGGGTGAGTGTACTAGTGTCATCATGTTAAGATGTGTAGTGGGTGAGTGTACTAGTGTCATCATGTTAAGATGTGTAGTGGGTGAGTGTACTAGTGTCATCATGTTAAGATGTGTAGTGGGTGAGTGTACTAGTGTCATCATGTTAAGATGTGTAGTGGGTGAGTGTACTAGTGTCATCATGTTAAGATGTGTAGTGGGTGAGTGTACTAGTGTCATCATGGTAAGATGTGTAGTGGGTGAGTGTACTAGTGTCATCATGGTAAGATGTGTAGTGGGTGAGTGTACTAGTGTCATCATGGTAAGATGTGTAGTGGGTGAGTGTACTAGTGTCATCATGGTAAGATGTGTAGTGGGTGAGTGTACTAGTGTCATCATGGTAAGATGTGTAGTGGGTGAGTGTACTAGTGTCATCATGGTAAGATGTGTAGTGGGTGAGTGTACTAGTGTCATCATGGTAAGATGTGTAGTGTGCGACAATACTTGACCATGATATCCCGAGGTGTAGCGGGTGAGTCTACATGTGGAAAAATTGGTGTGGGAAATTGTGGGTTGAAGATTAACCGCCTTCCTTGTTGCAAATGAATTAGAACCTGGCCAGTTTATTTCTGAGCTACTCTGGCCAGAGCTCTAGCAAGTTAAATCCAAGGAACTGATGCTACCCTTACCCTTCCCAGGGAGTCATACATCTAGGTGCTGTACGACCCCCTCGGGGTATTAGCAAGGGAAATGGGTGGAGAAAATGTTTTACAAGAATGAGGCAAATATGTGGGTTTGGAGCAGGTCGCTCCTGCCTCTCGCAACTACTGGCCGCTATGACATGGTCTTACATGTACTATAAGAAAAACAGAAAGTTAATGTAGTAGTGTTGAAAGGCTTTGCAAAAGTCTTCGATAAACACGATCTTGGTGTAACTGCAGAAAATGCAAGCTAAAAGAATAACTGGAAGAGCAGGCAGATGGATGTTTAACTTTCTAATTAATAGAATACAGAATGCAATTAATGGTAGACAGATTTAAGTCGGAGGCTGCCACAAGGTACAGTACTTGCCTTCATCTTTTCCTCATCTTCATATCTAGAGAATGTATAGAGAATCTTCACTGCACTTATTAGTTCAGTCAAACACCTTGATTACTGTGAACATTTGAAGTTCCTTGACTTGTACTCCCTGGACCGCAGGCGACAAAGATACTTCATAATGTACTTCTGGAAAATCCTGGAGGGACTGGTCCCAAATATGCACACAGAAATCACTCTCTGTGAAAGCAAAATACTAGGCAGATGGTGCAACATACCCCAAATGGAAAGCACGAGTGCTAGGAGTACACTGAGAGCAAACACAGTAAGTGCCTGGGGACAAAGACTGTACAACAGCCTCCCTTCATACATAGGAAGAAGTGGGGGCTGAATCTGTGCAGTCCGTAGTGTACGACCTGCACAGCTTCATTGCCCAACGATTCATTATACTTCAAAGATTATACTCGCGTCGTCTGGTTCACTACATTGACCTTTGTTGCTTCTGTTTACTTAAAAAACAAATATATTTTTTAAGTTCATTGAACAAAGTTAAAAAAAACACTGGGGTCATTTTTAATTATTACTGAGGAAAACAATAAAACTTAAATTTTGGTAAGAGGCAGCATAGTGACCCCTGAGCCACCTGGACTCGACACATGAATTAGCACTTGAGTGTGTAGCCACACTCAGGTGTTCTCTCCTCCAGCCAGACACGACCAAATTACCCTATTGATTAGGACGAAGAGACGGAGAGGAAGATGAGTAAGAGGAGGAGGATTAGGCGAGGATGAGGGGGAAGAAGATTTGGTGAGGAGGAAGATTCGGGAGATATGGAAAGGAGGAAGAATCGGACTGATTAATGACAGAAGGAACAGGAGAGAGTAAGGACGGGGAGAGAACATAAGACAGGAGGAGCACTGCAGCAAGCCTACTGGCCTATGTTAGAGGGTGGAAAACGAAGAACATGAGGTAAGGAGAGAAGAAATAACAGGAAGGATTAAGAAGACAAGAAAAGCAGACCGAAATGAGAGGATGAGTCATAGAATAATCAAGTGGGGGGAATAAGATTAAATGAAGAGAAGAAAGTGGATGTTGAAGAGAAACAAATGCAGGTCGTGGGATGCATGTCATGGGATGCTGGTCGTGGGATGCATGTCGTGGAATGTTAGTCGTGGGATGCTAGTCGTGGGATGCTAGTCGTGGGATGCTGGTCGAGGGATGCATATCGTGGGATGTTAGTCGTGGAATGCTGGTCTTGGGATACATATCGTGGGATGCAGGTCGTGTGTTGCAGGTCGTGGGATGCAGGTTCTGGAAAGTAGGTCGTGGGAGTAAGAGTTGATTAACTTTTTTCTCACTTGCTGATGAAGGTATTGGATGCAAGCTTCTCCGCGCCCCGTGCTGGGAATGACTGCCACCATGCTAATTTGAAGTTCAGCCCAGGGAGGGGAAAAAAATCAACACGTAGCTAAGAGGCAAAAAAAAAAAAAAAAAAAAAAAACCCGTCCGTATTACACCTCCCACTCAGATTCGGCTCTCATTCACACCTATGTTAATTCCCGGCATTCAGTGGGAAATTGTTTTCGTTTTCTGTTTTTTTTTTCTCCCTGGTCGCCGTTTTGCATGCATGTGGAATGTAATTCTGTGTATCTTGTTGACCTCGGAAGAGCTGGGTATCTTTAATGTCAAAACGTTTCGTTTGTTCAGCAGGCTTCTTCAGTCGAATGCAGTGGTAACTTAAATACTGGAGACAACAGCAGCAGTGCAGAGGTACCGTATTTTCCGGCATATAAGGCGCGCTTTTTTCCACTTAAAGTTTTGCAAAATCACCCTGCACCCTATATGCTCAAGATCAAGAGTAGGCTTTAGGTTTCTCGCAAGTGGTTTTTCATAAAAGGGGCGTTGACCCCCGAAACTTCAGGTATGTCCAGGTATAATGTTCGTGCATTTTATATGCCGGAAAATTCGGTAAATAAGAACGGGTCAGTCTCTCAGCCTTTAAGTAATTTTGACGTGATGACTTCCTTATAAATTTGAAATGATCACACACTAGCGCAACTGCTCCCTCCAATATTTAAGTCATCTCTACTAAGCTTGTTGAGTAGGAGAAACATTTTAACAAAGATAGCTAACTCTTGCGTATATTGCATATGTTGCATATTCAGATTATGCAACCGAATCTGCTAGTTTATTGTGCACTCACAGCCATCACATTAAGGGTAGCGCAAGAACATGTAGATACACAAGAGACCTAGGAATATAAGAAGCAAATATCCTAAATTTTCTTGCAACTGATAAGACGATTGCAGATGCAAATCCACATGTACTTCCATTAACCCTTTTAGGGGTTAACGGGAGTACATGTTGATTTACGTCCGCAATCATCGTATCTCTGCTGCAAGAAAGTTTAGGACACTGGCTTCACATGTTTGGTATCTTATTTTCTTTACTAAGTGACCTTGATATATAACATAGATTATTATACTCTCTGTTTCTATATTCCTCAGTAAGTGGACAATCAGTCACATATTGTTCATGAAAGTGACCATAAAAAGGACCACATACTTTACATTTAGTCTGATCCCCATCTTGTGTATGACAACCCAAAAGATGTACCAGTGACCAACCTAAACCTGACAGCTACAACGTCACTTAGTCTCATTAACATCAGTGCAGACTCCTGATGATGTGTTGATTGCAACTCGAAAGGCCTAGAGCTATCATTCAACTCCCCCGTGGGTATTTTGCACACGCAAATATATTCAGCATTATATAAACACGGAAGCATGCAACATTTGCGTGTGTGTGAATTTCTAATTCTGAAGGAAATTGCCGAATATCGTATATTAATTTGTGTGTATAAATTGCCTTGTGTGCCAATATAACCATCACACCCGATTTACCTTCCATTATATATCTAAATCCCAGGACCAAACTATATTTAATTCAGCGAATATTATGATTCTAAACACCAGACTCATTTGAATTACCGCAATCATTATTGCTCAAAGACTTGTTAATTATTTTCCATTGCAAGTTGAATTTGCAACAATATCACTGGCACGGCGGTTGTATTTAACTTTAAAAGTGGTAAACTTAACGTGCAACATTTCTCTCGGCCGTACAAAATACTACTGAACCAGTAAAATGTATTTTTCTTTGTTACTAATATTTTGTGGATCTACTTCATCTTTTGCAAGAAGTCTATTATCTTTCCCTTCTTTACTTAAAGTATATGAAAATTCTTTTAAAATTAAAAAAAATAGAACTATTTTTTTATTTGCTGAACTGAATGTAATAAAAATCTGTCATTGAAGAAGGTTCAGTTGAACCTGAGGTGACAAGCAACACAGAACACCAACACAAGATCGGGAATCACATACCACAAAGGAACTTCCTACCCAAATTTTTAGCTTCACTTCAGGACCTGTCTTTTTCACCCACTCACTAATTTCAGGTCCCCTCCACGTGCCACTTCCTTGTAAGGAGTGAGATGCATCCTTCCCAATATATTCATGTTCTCTCACTTAGGTAAGTTTTCTAAGATTCTTTTGGTGCATAATTAAAAATTTTTACAGTAACATTAATGAAAAATATATATCTTTAAACCTATAAGAGAAAATTTTAGAAAGGACTTAATTTTAAATGAGTTCTTGCTAATTGACCAGTTTTACACATTCGGCACGACATATATACATATATATATATATATATATATATATATATATATATATATATATATATATATATATATATATATATATATATATATATATATATATATATATATATATGTGTGTGTGTGTGTGTGTGTGTGTGTGTGTGTGTGTGTGTGTGTGTGTGTGTGTGTGTGTGTGTGTGTGTGTGTGTGTGTGTGTGTATGGTTGAAAGGTGAGAGGGTTGCACTGAAAAAAAACAGCAAGAATGGAAGGGATTATGACATGGCTGGAATAGTAGGTAGGTTGCCTCAGTGTGTATGAAGCGGGAAGTGGGCAATGACTGTTGCTGAAAATATCTATAAAAGTGTTGATGTATACTGTAGGGAACTGCTCTTGATCCAGTACATTTATACTTCTATTGCTTGAGTCAAATCTGATTACTTTTCACTTTGTAAACACTGTATTGCTTCGGTTTAGCGCAACCCTTGAATATAATAATAGTTTAAAAAACTTACATGAGGAGAGGCTCAGGTTAGGGTATAGCAGAGAGGGGAAAATTTTTGCAGTGTAAGTTGGTGTTGTACCTGGAGGTGTGATGTCGCAGTGGTGGTTTAATGTGTTAGTAGACCAAGTTGAAGGAGAAGTTAACGTTAGGGAGTGAGGAAGCGCTCGTAAAATAACCATAATCTGATATGATGCTGGATTCGTCACAGTTGTTGTTTACAGAGGACAGGTATTGTTGTGAGAGTAGTAAGAAAATGTGTTCTTAAATGAGCTAATAGTTTTGTGAAAAGGATTGTCTGGTTACCCAGGCTGTTCGATTCGCGGCCTGTAGGCCTATGTCGCCATTATTTCCTAGTTGATCCGGCACGTGTTGTGCGAGCTAGTTCAGGATTCTCTCTAACTCTCTTACATCTTTATGACATTCCTTGAACCATCGCTGTTATCTTATTGTTCTTATGGCGCCACTTATTCCTACCGTATTTCATACCTAGTAAGCTGCTGTGTGTGTACATCAAGGACGTGTCCTTAAAACAATTGAGTGTCCCGGTGGGCAGTGCAATCAGCTCACATACCTAGTGCCCGTGGTTCTATTCCCGGCCGGATGGAAAGGTTGGGCATGTTTCCTTACACCTGATGCCCCTGTTCACCTAGCATTAAGTAGGTACCTGGGTGTTAGTCGACTGTTGTGGGTGACATCCTGGAGGGAGAGGGGTAGTATACCTCGGATATAGCTGGACTTTGAACTGAAAGGCTAATTTCGCTATACAAAGTGGTCAAAAAACGCGAGATTTTCAGATTAAGTAAGAATATAGCTGAAAACTAGACACAAATACAGTACAATGTAATCCTTTATTGACTACGTTTCACCCACACAGTTTGCTTTATCAGATCACAAATAGAAGCCCACTGTGTGGGCGAAATGTAGTCAATAAAGAATCGCATTAACTTTGTTAGTGTCTATTTTTTCCCTCATGTTGGTATTTTATATCATTTATCTCCAAAATGTAGTGAATGGAAGAATGTAGACCAGAATAGAAGGCAGAAGTATTGAAAATATGAAAGTATTTAAAATCCTAGAGGAACTAGTACCGAACTTGCACACGAAAATCACTCACTACGAAAGTAAAAGACTTGGCAGACGATGCACCATCCCCCCAATGAAAAGCAGGAGTGTCACTAGCACGTTAAGAGAGCATACAATAAGTGTCAGGGGCCCGAGACTGTTCAACTGCCTCCAAGCATACATAAGGGGGATTACCAACAGACCCCTGGCAGTCTTCAAGCTGGCATTGGACAAGCACCTAAAGTCGGTACCTGACCAGCCGGGCTGTGGCTCGTACGTTGGTTTGCGTGCAGCCAGCAGTAACAGCCTGGTTGATCAGGCTCTGATCCACCAGGAGGCCTGGTCACAGACCGGGCCGCGGGGGCGTTGACCCCTGGAACTCTCTCCAGGTAAACTCCAGGATGTATGAGAGCATAGTTATACCAACGCTCCTGTATAGGTGTGAAGC
Organism: Cherax quadricarinatus; assembly: GCF_038502225.1. Lineage (NCBI taxonomy): Eukaryota > Metazoa > Arthropoda > Malacostraca > Decapoda > Parastacidae > Cherax > Cherax quadricarinatus. The sequence continues at coordinate 21,594,637 of NC_091295.1, read as the reverse complement.
ATGGATGGTGAATGTTGCAACGAGAAGGATGGAGGCAGTGGAGATGTAATGTCTGGGGGTGGTGTGTGGTGTGAATATAATGAAGAGAATTTGTAGTTTGGAAATTAGGAGGAGGTGCAGGTTGTTGAGGTGGTTCGGACATATAGTAAGGATGGGACAAAATAGAATGATATCAAGAGTGTAAAAATCTGCTGTGGATGGAAGGTGGGTAGAGGTCGGCCTAGGAAAGGTTGGGGAAGGGGGTAAAGGAGGATTTGTGTGAGAAGGGCTTGGACTTCAAGCATGTGTGAGCGTGTTAGATGGAAGCAAATGGAGACAAATGGTTTTTAGGACTTGATGCACTGTTGGAGTGTGAGAAAAGTAACATTTATGAAGGGATTCAGGTAAACCGGCAGGCCGGACTTGAGTCCTGGAGATGGGAAGTACAGTGTCTGCACTCTGAAGGAGGGGTGTTAATGTTGCAGTTTTATAACTGTAGTGTAAGCAAGCCTCTGGCAACACAGTGATGGAGTAAATGATGATTAAAGTTTTTCTTTTTCGGGCCACCCTGCCTTGGTGGGAATCGGCCAGTGTGATAATAAAAAAAATAGTTCTCTTATCTGATACAAGCAAATTTAGGAAATTTGCTTAATATATCTAATGTCTTATTTTCATTAATAAAATATCTTGACATGCCACATAGGTTATTGTACTATCTCTGCGCTCCACAGTATTATGAATATCTTTATTTCTACAAGTATATGTACAAGGTATATAGGTGTAGCTGACATCAGTGACATACTACTATATAGAAAGCAACTTGTTATGCAAAGCATTTCGGGCAAATTAGGATAATTTTGTCCCTGGATGCGACCCACACCTGTTCACCCATATTACTAATGAGTGAACAGGGACAGCAGGTGTCTTATGGAAAAAGTCCTAATGTTTTCCAGCCTTGACGGGGGATCGTTCCCAGGCCTTCAGTGTGTGACCTGAGTGTGCTAGCTGGATCGCTAGCGCACTCGCAAGCGCAAGTGGAGAATTAAGTGTCCCTCACTCCTCGGTATTGCAGGAAGTGTTCAGAATGACAACGTTTCTTTGTTGATGATTCCAAGTATCTACGATTGACTCTGCTGATAAATTAGACCCATGTGCAACACTTGGGTATCTTTATTATGGAATCATTGCGCCTCACAGCGGCTTCTTCAGTCCAGTAAGAAGAATATTGGTGAGTCTGGCTCTTTCCCGCGCCATTAATGAGAGAGGAAGATCGTGAAACACGAACCTGAAACATGAAGGGTCGGCACAGCAACATGATATGACATAGCAGCAACATGAAAAGTGAAACAGCAAGATGAAGCAGCAACATGAAGCTGGAAGCATCTACATGAAACCTGAAGCAGCAACATGAAACATAAAGCAGCAGTCATCGCCTAAATAGGGGTCAGAGAAACTTGAAGCAGCAACATGACCCAGCAACATGATCCAGCAACATGACCCAGCAACATGACCCAGCAACATGACCCAGCAACATGACCCAGCAACATGAACCAGCAGCATGACCCAGCAACATGACCCAGCAACATGACCCAGCAACATGACCCAGCAACATGACCCAGCAACATGAACCAGCAGCATGACCCAGCAACATGACCCAGCAACATGACCCAGCAACATGACCCAGCAACATGAACCAGCAACATGACACAGCAACATGAACCAGCAACATGATCCAGCAACATGAACCAGCAACATGAACCAGCAACATGACCCAGCAACATGACCCAGCAACATGAACCAGCAACATGACCCAGCAACATGACCCAGCAACATGAACCAGCAACATGACCCAGCAACATGACCCAGCAACATGACCCAGCAACATGACCCAGCAACATGAACCAGCAACATGAACCAGCAACATGACCCAGCAACATGAACCAGCAACATGACCCAGCAACATGACCCAGCAACATGAACCAGCAACATGAACCAGCAGCATGACCCAGCAACATGACCCAGCAACATGACCCAGCAACATGAACCAGCAACATGACCCAGCAACATGAACCAGCAACATGACCCAGCAACATGACCCAGCAACATGAACCAGCAACATGACACAGCAACATGAACCAGCAACATGATCCAGCAACATGAACCAGCAACATGAACCAGCAACATGACCCAGCAACATGACCCAGCAACATGAACCAGCAACATGACCCAGCAACATGACCCAGCAACATGAACCAGCAACATGACCCAGCAACATGACCCAGCAACATGACCCAGCAACATGACCCAGCAACATGAACCAGCAACATGAACCAGCAGCATGACCCAGCAACATGAACCAGCAACATGACCCAGCAACATGACCTAGCAACATGAACCAGCAACATGAACCAGCAACATGACCCAGCAACATGAACCAGCAACATGACCCAGCAACATGAACCAGTAACATGAACCAGCAACATGAACAAGTAACATGACCCAGCAACATGAACCAGCAACATGAACCAGCAACATGACCCAGCAACATGAACCAGTAACATGAACCAGTAACATGAACCAGTAACATGACCCAGCAACATGAACCAGCAACATGAACCAGCAGCATGACCCAGCAACATGAACCAGCAACATGACCCAGCAACATGACCTAGCAACATGAACCAGCAACATGAACCAGCAACATGAACCAGCAACATGAACCAGCAACATGACCCAGCAACATGAACCAGTAACATGAACCAGCAACATGAACAAGTAACATGACCCAGCAACATGAACCAGCAACATGAACCAGCAACATGACCCAGCAACATGAACCAGTAACATGAACCAGTAACATGAACCAGTAACATGACCCAGCAACATGACCCAGCAACATGAATCAGCAACATTGCCCAGCAACATGACCCAGCAACATGACCCAGCAACATGACCCAGCAACATGACCCAGCAACATGACCCAGCAACATGATCCAGCAACATGACCCAGCAACATGACCCAGCAACATGACCCAGCAACATGACCCAGCAACATGAACCAGCAACATGATCCAGCAACATGACCCAGCAACATGAACCAGTAACATGAACCAGTAACATGACCCAGCAACATGATCCAGCAACATGACCCAGCAACATTACCCAGCAACATGACCCAGCAACATGACCCAGCAACATGACCCAGCAACATGACCCAGCAACATGACACAGCAACATGACCCAGCAACGTAATCCAGCAACATGACCCAGCAACATGACCCAGCAACATGACCCAGCAACATGACCCAGCAACATTACCCAGCAACATGATCCAGCAACATGACCCGACAACATGACCCAGCAACATTACCCAGCAACATGACCCAGCAACATGACCCTGCAACATGACCCAGCAACATGATCCAGCAACATGACCCGACAACATGACCCAGCAACATTACCCAGCAACATGACCCAGCAACATGACCCTGCAACATGACCCAGCAACATGACCCAGCAACATGACCCTGCAACATACAGCAGCCTGAAACATAAATTACGAAACACAAAGCCACATGCAAACATAGATCATCAACATGAAACATAGATCATCAACATGAAACATAGATCATCAACATGAAACATAGATCATCAACATGAAACATAGATCATCAACATGAAACAGCCAGTACGGGAGGAAGAAGGGAAGGGGGGGGGAGGGGGAAACCTGTAGCAGAAACATGAAACTAATTATATTATGTGAACGCAATTTTGAAGCCTTTGAAACCCCGAAATTTTATTAATCCAGTTTTTCTTTCTTTTGTGTTGAAGCAACTTTTTCCTCGCAATTTTTCTGATTACATTAATTGGGCTTGAAATAAAAGTTGAGACCCGTCCCTCAAAAATCCTTATGAATATGAATTTCGACATTAATAAAGTTTTGTCACTGGGAACAAGAGTCGAGTGTGTGCTCAAATTACATTCCATATAACAGCGAAATTTTAATATATCATCGCGGAAATAACAAAAATTCAACGTGAAAGATTAGCATTCCTTGATGGGAAGATGACTTCAAAGATACGTCTGTTTGGCCTCATTATGCTGTGTAATAGACACACACACACACACACACACACACACACACACACATACATACATACAGAGGGAGCAGGGAGAGAGTGGACCTTGTTGCGACCAGTGAAGAGGCGGGACCAGGAGATGTGAATTGGCCCCTGCAATTACAGGAGAGTACAATTAGGTGAGTACACATGCACCGTACTCGCACACACATACATGTAGGGAGGGAGTGATGGGAGGGAAGAATTAGTAGGTTAGGATGGGTTGGGTTGGGAGATTGGCTGGTAGGTAGCTTGGTTGGTTGGCAGTTAGTTAAGTTGGTAGATTGGTTGATAGGTAGGTTGGTTGATTGGCAGTTAGTTGAGCTGGTAGACTGGTTGGTAGTTACGTTAGTTGGTAGGTTGGTAGGTAGGTAAGTCGGTAGATTGGCAGGTAGGGTGGTACATTGATAAATTTTGTTGGTTGGTAGGTTGGCTTGTATGTAGGTTGGCAGAAACATAGGTTTGTAGGTAGGTTGTTTGGCAGGCTAGAAGGAAAGTTGTTACCTAGGTTGGTTGGCAGGCAGATAGGTTGGTAAGTAGGAAAGTAGGGTAGGTTAGCTGTAGGTAGAAAGATATGAGGGTAGGTAGATTGGTTGGTATGTAAGTAGGTTGATTGACTGGTAGGTAGGTTGATTGGTAGGTAGGAAGGTTGACTGGTTGGTTAGTAAGCCGGTGGATATGTTGGTAGGAAAAGTGGTTGATTAGTAAGCTGATAGACAGGTTGGTAGGAAGGTTGGTTGGTTGTACTGATCGAAACTGACAGCAAAAAGATCACACTGGTTCCCCAAACTTGCTTCAGTGTTCCCTTTCAAAACGGCTACCTTGATGACAGCGAAGGGCTCTTGATTCAAGCAATTGAGATTACCCTCCCCTAAAAACAAACCCGATTAGTTCTCATTTCTAAGGCGCTGTATAACCCCTAAGGTTTAGCGCTTCTTCTCTACAACGGAGGGCACCTCAACAGTGAGTGACGATCCACACTCCTGGCCAGACAGGCAGTAATTCTTAGTGACATTTGGACATTTTGAACCATGTTGTAGATGCCAGGGAGTGCCAGGGGGAGCCACTGAGAACCAGGAAGTGCCAGGGAGTGCTAGGGAGTGTCAAGGAGTGCCAGGGAGTGCTAGTGAGTGTCAAGGAGCGCCCGGGAGAGCCAGAAGGGGCCAGGAAGTGCCAGGGAGAGTCAGGCAGTGCCAGAGAAAGCCAGGCAGCGCCAGGGAGTGCCAAGGAGTGCCATGGGGAGCTAAAGAGTGCCAGTGAGAGCTACGGGGAGCCAGTGAGAACCATGGAGTGCCAGGGAGTGCTAGGGAGTGTCAAGGAGTTCCAGGGAGAGCTAGAGAGAGCCAGAAAGTACCAGGAAAAGCCAGGAAGTGCTAGGAAGTGCCAAGGAGTGCCTGGAAAAGCCTGAGGGAGCCACAAGGTGCCAAGGAGAGCCAGGCAGTGCCAGGGAAAGCCAAGCAGTGCCAGGGAGTGCTAGACAGTGCCAGAGAGTGCAACTTATGTTCTTCTGTGGTAGTAGTATTGTAAGCATGAGGTAAGTGCTAGACCCGTAGGAGTCGTATTACGTCTGGGAAATAGGAAGCAATGAAATTTAATCCAAGAAAATGGAGGGAGAGTTTCAAATCCTTCAAAAAAAATACATTTAAAAAGCATCAAGGTATATTACCTTTCCTCAACTGTCCTGGGACGCGTGTCAGGACACTGTCCTGGGACGCGTGTCAGTACACTGTCCTGGGACGCGTGTCAGTACACTGTCCTGGGACGCGTGTCAGTACACTGTCCTGGGACGCGTGTCAGTACACTGTCCTGGGACGCGTGTCAGGACACTGTCCTGGGACGCGTGTCAGTACACTGTCCTGGGACGCGTGTCAGTACACTGTCCTGGGACGCGTGTCAGTACACTGTCCTGGGACGCGTGTCAGTACACTGTCCTGGGACGCGTGTCAGTACACTGTCCTGGGACGCGTGTCAGGACACTGTCCTGGGACGCGTGTCAGTACACTGTCCTGGGACGCGTGTCAGTACACTGTCCTGGGACGCGTGTCAGTACACTGTCCTGGGACGCGTGTCAGTACACTGTCCTGGGACGCGTGTCAGTACACTGTCCTGGGACGCGTGTCAGTACACTGTCCTGGGACGCGTGTCAGTACACTGTCCTGGGACGCGTGTCAGTACACTGTCCTGGGACGCGTGTCAGTACACTGTCCTGGGACGCGTGTCAGTACACTGTCCTGGGACGCGTGTCAGTACACTGTCCTGGGACGCGTGTCAGTACACTGTCCTGGGACGCGTATCAGGACACTGTCCTGGGACCCGTGTCAGGACACTGTCCTGGGACCCGTATCAGGACACTGTCCTGTGACCCGTGTCAGGACACTGTCCTGGGACCCGTGTCAGGACACTGTCCTGGGACCCGTGTCAGTACACTGTCCTGGGACCCGTGTCAGGACACTGTCCTGGGACCCGTATCAGGACACTGTCCTGGGACCCATGTCAGGACACTGTCCTGGGACCCGTGTCAGGACACTGTCCTGGGACCCGTGTCAGGACACTGTCCTGGGACCCGTGTCAGGACACTGTCCTGGGACCCATGTCAGGACACTGTCCTGGGACCCGTGTCAGGACACTGTCCTGGGACCCGTGTCAGGACACTATCCTGGGACCCGTGTCAGGACACTGTCCTGGGACCCATGTCAGGACACTGTCCTGGGACCCGTGTCAGGACACTGTCCTGGGACCCGTGTCAGGACACTGTCCTGGTGAATATAATAAGATTATTATTACAATCAAGGGGGAAGCGCTAAACCCGGAGGATTATACAGCGCCTGGGGGGGGATGTGGAAGGCATTCAGGCTTAATTTGGGGAACTGGAGCACAGATCCAATTCCCTAAATCAAGAGCCCCTCACCAACATGAATATAATAAGAATAAGCACAGCACTGCTCCCTGCCATGAAGGAGAGACACAGACAGTATGTTGCTAGTTAATACTTAACACTGCACTTTTAATTCCCTCACTGTTTGCATTTTTTGTTGTTTCTTCGATTCTGTGAACTTCAGAGTGTAAACTGTGTGGAAAACATGAGGGGAAAAGAACCTGTGTAACACATAGGTGAGCTTTATTTTTGAGATGAACTGGTAAGCCAGAGGAAGGCCTCGGTCAGATTAGTAAAAGTTCCACTGATACTGGGCCCGCAAACTATTTTGGGTCACTGATATTTGCAAAGTAATTTCTAGTAACGTATGTTAAAGGATAAGAAAAAACAAATTTCACTCGCCTTTTGATATTTGGTCAAGTTTCTATGTGGTTTGATATTCCTAATATCAAATATCTCACCTTACCTAACGTAAGAAGTTGTCTAACTCTGCTTCACTATTTTCCTCGGAAAGATGGAAGGGTAAGATGCAAATTTACAAGTTACCTAAATCCACTTAGTGTGACTTGTAAATGGTCCAAGTTGGACCGAAACGTCGTCGCAAGCTCCTCTCTCCTATGTGCGGGTTATTTGTGCATTCTTCCAGTCACAGTAGTATTGTGCCTTTTTATTCTTGACTTTAAGTTTGAATGGAGGATAGTACCTCCATGGAAGGTTGATGTCTACCAATATTCTAGCCGGGTTTCACACTCATATGAGAGAAGGGTTGTACCTCTCTATATGGTCACTGTCTACCAACCTACTATCTGTGTTTCGAATTTCTTAGAGAGGAAGGTAGTGACTCTCTGGATGGTTGCTGTTTAGTAACCTACTAATGTTTCAAATGAGAAAAAGAGTAGTGCCCCCCACCCTGGATGGTTGTTTATCAGTCTAATACCTGTTTCACACTCATATGATAGTCAAGTAGTGCATTCCCGGACGACTATTTCCAATCAACCTGCATAGACAAGCAAATGAATCAACACAATCCTTCAATACGGGATTATTATTATTATTATTATTATTATTATTATTATTATTATTATTATTATTATTATTATTATTATTATTATTATTATTTAACCACTAAAAATCTTAATTAAAGCGCCTAAATAATGACAGGTAATTAAGTTTAATCCAAGGAAGGACAGCGCAACTCCATTTCCTAGGATGAAGAGTGCATCAGCGGAATGAAAGCAGCTCCCCCGAGCCTCCAATCTGTGCTTGGCAGCACTGCTCGGCCGGTCATGAACTTCATTAAGACCCTTGTAACATCAATTAATCTTGTATACGAACATGGTGTATGAAAGCTGCGTACATATTTATAAACAGGAAAGCAAGCATTGCATATTTGCTTTAGCAGGAGTGGATAATGCAGCTCTAAACTAGTAGAAGGGAAGCAGAATAAGATAACATAGAAGGGAATGGGATAAATGAGGGAAAGCGGGAAGAGATAACAGGAGGGAGAAGAGGAAGAAGAGTGAAGGTAACATATTAGAGAAAAATGAATAAAGGGGGAAAATTGATGGATTACAGGCCAGAAAAGAAAAGAGGAGAAGCAGAGGTAAAAGACTAGAGAAGAGAAGAAGAAAGGGGGAGAAAAATAGGTAGCAGATTTGTGAAGGGAAGAGTGAAACAGGAGAGAAGTAAGAAGACTAGGGACAGGAAGACGTGAAAAGAAGCAAAGAGAGAGGTAACAAAACCAGAGAAAGAAGTGAATCTAACCTTAAAAAAATGTTAAGGCGAAAATGAAGAGAGACGGAAGAGACATGAAAATGAGGAGAGAAAGAGCAGAGAAGTGGATGGAGGGTCAATGTATTAAATTCAAAGTTACGGAAGGAGAAGAGAAGAGAAGGCAGGGAAAAATAAGTAGGTAGAGAAAAATATAAATAAATTATTTGAACGATACTCTGGCCAAGAGATGGCTCTGGGAAGACTGACGTGGCTCTCACTAAGATTACATTCTCTAACTGGAGAAAGATGAGAAGAGGATATCATTATGAGGTATTCCCAGAAAGGGGATACCTTCACTGGTTTTCTCCTTTCTCTATTCCTCGGAATAGAGAATGCCACTTCTAATTGGCTTCAAACTTTCAGTGCTCTTTGTCACAGTTATAGAAAGATTCGGATTGTTATTTAATTGTGAATGTGCCAATACTTATTTAAAAAAAAAGAGGTGTTATTGTTTTTAGTGCATTATGTGCAGAGTACATTCACTTGAATAGCGATATTGTACTCGAGGATCATCGTATATACATCCCATTTTTTTTCCTTTTATGCGTTTTCTTATTTTGTATATTTACGTACGTCTGTATATGTGTTAGAAAATCATGATTGAGTTATAATACAAAGCTTTTTCCATTACTGTCAGCAGCTCTGATGATGATACCGGACTTGTGATATAATTCATAACTTCTATCATTACTATATTATTATTATTATTATTATTATTATTATTATTATTATTATTATTATTATTATTGTTGTTGTTGATGTTGTTGTTATTATTATTATTATTGTTGATGTTGTTGTTGTTGTTGTTGTTGTTGTTGTTGTTGTTGTTGTATGGTGTGTTAATATACACAAGACTGAGTAAGAATTTGTAAGTGCGAACAATAACATAAATTTATATCAAAACAAATTAAGATATTTCCTAAACATTTATTGATGCCTAGTAATTGAATTAACTTTTTCTGTTGTTCTACTTAATTTTGAACACTTACATCTGTTTTGCATCGTCTTGCAACAATAGGTTGTTGTTATCCCAGCAGTGGTTACTGTTAGGTTAGTAAGGAGAAGACTAACACTAGGAGGTCTTAACCACATTCAGATACATACTAGTGTCACTCTTCAGAAGTACATTGTAGTTACTCTGGTCTGCAAATTTTGAGATTCTGTACTTCGGAGACAATAAATGTTTTAAGGGATACTGCAAACGAATGTGACCATAATAAAAATCGATTGGCTAAAGTTTCCTATGAAATTTATTTACACATTGCATGTGTATATATGTTAGTAACATAACTGTATAATGAATTCACTTGTATTGATTCAACCCGATGCTTCTTTGTCTCTTGTATTCCACTTCTGGAGCATCTCTTGTTATTGTCCATCAGTAATTTGCGAACAGTGATGTACTCCACTTTTCCTGTAACGTTTCTCCATCACCAAGGTGTCCTAGTGGCAATGTTCATCATTTTCATCGATGTCTGCTTCGTAGTTGGCAGGAAAAAGAAAATTAACGTGCGAAACGGAGGAAATGTATCTTTAAAGACATATTGCAGCCCATTGTTTTCATAGGATAAGACAGGATTTCCACTTGCGTCCCTAAAATTGTCAGCTTTCGTATTTCCAAGAAAATTAGTCATTACAAAAGTGAAAATATTACACGCACTTTTCTCCCCGCCAGCTATGATAAGATCAAACACCTCATTTCTAAGAAGATCGCGAATAAGTGGTCCAACCAATGCACCATCCTTGAGTTTTCTCACTGAGGATTGGAAATTTAACACCAAATTATTTGAAGGCTGCTGCCGTTTTATTTATAATCTCAGTAAACTTTTTCAAGAAGCCAAGTTTAATGTGTAAGGGTGATAACATCCTGACATCCTGGTCTTACAAGTGCAGGATACCAAACATTCTTTGTTTCGGGTTCCACTGTGTCGAAGTGGCCAGTCGGTTCTCGCCCGACTATTCCATTCACACATAAAACCGCAACATTAGTGTAGCCTAGCTGCGGTTCAAATATTACTACTACTACAAATAATAATAATAATAATAATAATAATAATAATAATAATAATAATAATAATAATATAATTACAATCTTTATTTCTACAAGTACATGAAACAGCTGATACAGATCTAGTTTACATCACTGACATACTATATAGAAACCCTGGTTATGCAGAATATTTTGGGGAACTTAGGTTAATCTTGTCCCCCAGGATGCGACCCTTAAGCTGCTAGGTGAAGAAGGGCAGCATGTGTAACAAACATGTGTAACATGTGTAACAAACATGTGTAACAAACAAGTTGTTAATTCCACGTATCATCCGGTACGGATGATACGTGGAATTAACAACTTTCAAGTGCCACAAAGCTGCCATTGATGTTTATCATAGAAATCAAGAAGTCACTCAACAACTTATTCAGTTCAAAGAAAGCAGCCTGTATAGAGAAAGGAAAGTAGCCCGTATAGAGAAAAGAAAACAGCCCGTATAGAGAAAAGAAAGCAGCCTGTATAGAGAAAGGAAAGCAACCCGTATAGAGAAAAGAAAACAGCCCGTATAGAGAAAAGAAAGCAGCCCGTATAGAGTATAGACAAGGCGGCAGCACCTCGAGGAGGCTGACATAAGACATAAGGGTAAATAAAATATAACTCAAAGCTCAAAAACTTCACATGTCTTAATAACCATTTGATGTTTGCTGTGCAAACATTAAGTTCATTAAACCGCGGAATTTACGTAAAATAAGTCAACAAACAAGGCATGGACATGGAAGCATGAGACGCAGCTATCAGATCTTGACAGATGTTTCCCTCGTGTTGGAGAGAGCCTGGCTATCATGCGTAATTATCGCCGACTCGATTCCATTCCTCCCTGTAGATCATTCATTAAGTACAATGACCTTAGCATCCTGCCAGGTCACTGGATGATTATACAAGTTCATGTCACCGAAGATGTAGTTTGAATCTTGTACTGTCTCATAGAAAATCAAACGAAGCTTTGACCCATCTATTTCATTTCATTAATATATACACGCGCACTAATATGCATGTATATATATATATATATATATATATATATATATATATATATATATATATATATATATATATATATATATATATATATATATATATATATATATATATACGTCGTGCCGAATATGTAAAACTGGTCAATTAACAAGAACTTATTTAAAATTAAGTCCTTTCTAAAAAAATTTCTTATACGTTTAAAGATATATTTTTTTTTCATTAATGTTAAAGTAAAAATTTTTAATTTTGCACCAAAAGAATCTTAGAAAACTTACCTAACCTTACCTAACAAGGTCAATTTATTTTAGCCTAACCCAACAAAATATATTTTATATTTGTTTACAATAATTTAATACTAAACAAACACGTGAAACATATTTTTTTCGTTAGGTTCAGAATGATTTTGGCGAAATTATTGCATACACAAAATTTCACTTGTCCTATATGGCAAGATGAGCGTTGCTATTTAAGCCAAGATCGCAAGTTCTGCCTATTCGGCACGACATATATATATATATAAATATATATATATATATATATATATATATATATATATATATATATATATATATATATATATATATATATATATATATAAATATATATATATAGGGAAGTACCACCTCTATGACTGGAATGGGGACCCTCATCCTCAGAGAAGACAATAAACGTACCTCAGGGAAAACTCAAGGTTCTCCCCGGAGCTGTTTGAATATTTTCTTCTCCTACCACCCCCTATATTTTATATTCTATGTGAACATTTAGTAATAAACAGAATACATTTACAGAAAACACAAACATGAATACAATGGCACAATGTATTAAAGTTCATGAATTTCCTCCAGCTCCTCCGAGGCCGGACGCGAGGCAAGCGCAGCAAGCATTTCCCATTTGGATGGCCACACTGAGGCGCTGGAACATGAAAGTGGCTGCCCTTGGGTCCTGGTGGTGTCGATGAGTCTGGGACCCAATTCTTTAAGGAAACGTGTGGCATTTTTTCCCCATGATCCCAAGGTCTCTGATCCCGCTGGGACAAATTGATACTGTTGGCTTATGTCCCTGTACCTGCTGATCTTGTACTCCTCCCTGTGGTCAGCAGCTCCTCCCTGTCGCCCCACACTGTGATGGATATAGGTGTCAGCCAGTGTGGACACACAGGTATAGGGCGGTTTGCTGGGTTGCGGGTATTGTTGGCTGCTAGTGATCGGGGCTCCCTCTCGGCTGGGCATCCAGCTGTAGCAAGGGTTCTCTTAATGATGTCGTTGACCTCATTGTGTCTTGCATGCCAGCCCTTGGTTTTGGAACAGTTAAGACCATGTAGACCGTATTGGTCTGCTTGTGCTTCGCCGCAAATACACGTATATTCTGTGTGAATTGGGGCAGCAAGGACCAGAGCCACTGCCACTAGGGTCGAGCCGCGTTCCCATTGCCAATATGGGAACTGTTTGGAGGAAGTCCCCGGAGTGATGGGTGCTCACAGCTTGGAGACGGGCAGTTTCCCTATCTGATGTTGCAGCCCTGAGCATGTTGGCAAGCACCTTTTCAGCGATCGGGCCATCCCAGCTTGACTGTTTGTGAGCCAGTGCTGCACTAGGGTTTGGTGCTGGAGCAGCAAGAGTCTCCCATTCAGTGATGGCACTGGCATAGCTAGGGTCTTCTATTCCTGCTGAGTCACTGAGGGTATCAGGAAGAATTTGCTTTATCAACTCGTTTGATGCTATGGAAGAGGATAGGAAAGCTGGCAGAGCGATCTGGGAGGATCTGCGTACTCCTAGCCCTCTAATGAGTGACCGGAAGTGAGGCTTGCAACCACTGTCCATCTTCGAGGGAAAGATTCAATACACTCTCTAGCATGGTCTTAAGGAGAGAGTCATATTCCTTGAGTTTTGGACTGCTGAAGGCTGGGGAGCATCTCAGAAAGTAAGTTTTGAGAGTGACAGGCACCTGGTGAGTAGGTAGAAGGCCGAATAGGCAGAACTTGCGATGTTGGCATTTAGCAACGCTCATCTTGCCATATAGGACAAGTGAAAATTTGTGTATGCAATAATTTCGCCAAAATCATTCTGAACCTAACTAAAAAAATATTTCTCACTGTGTTTGTTTAGTATTAAATTATTGTAAACAAATCTAAAATATATTTAATTGGGTTAGGCTAAAATAAATTGCGCTTGTTATAATAAGTTTAGGTAAGTTTTCTAAGTTCCTTTTGGTGCAAAATTATAAATTTTTACATCAACATTAATGAAAAAACATATCTTTAAACATATAAGAGAAAATTTTAGAAAGGACTTAATTTTAAATGAGTTCTTGCTAATTGGCCAGTTTTACCTATTAGGCACGACACACACATTTTTTTATATATATATATATATATATATATATATATATATATATATATATATATATATATATATATATATATATATATATATATATATATATATATATATATATATATATATATATATATATATATATATATATATATATATATATAAATATATATATATATATATATATATATACATATATATATATATACATTTATATATATATATATATATATATATATATATATAAATATATATATATATATATATATATAGATATATATATATATATAAATATATATAAAAATATATATATAAAAATATATATATATATATATATATATATATATATATAAATATATATATATATATATATATATATATATATATATATATATATATATATATATTTATTTATTTATTTATTTATTTATTTATTGCGAACAAGCGATACAAAATGCAAAACAACAACATTAAGCATTTATCTGAGCCACGGTGCAGATTCAGACCTATGCTATTCACTCCCTGCTTTGGCAGAACATCAATTCCACTCGGCTATCAATGCCACATAACTTTGTGGTGATAGCAGATGCTTTCGACTAGTTTCCAAAGCAAGGCATACATACAGCCCGTGAGCAGTACACCTCTGATATACCTCTGACGGGTCAACCTCTCCAACACCAAGAGACATTTGTGAATGGTAATACCTTTGCAGAAACTTAATGTTTGTAAATATTTTTCCTGCTGCCTCGTATGTGTGTGTATGCGTATGCAAATTGGATGTTCGAGTATTGAACACAAAAAGTGGTATTTTCTGTTATTTACTTTAGGTCAGGTATGCTTTGTCAGGAAATAGGGCGAGTGTTTCCTGACGAGGGTCTTAGTGATATGATGACGCGCAGCTTGAGCTTTTGGCCCCCTGACCGAGGCCTTCCGCTGGTTTATCCATTCTCCTCTTTAAAAATTATAGTTATGAATATAATTAGATTTTTGATGCTGCTGTTATTTACATGATTATGACCACAATATAAGTTTTGGTAACTCCAAACGAGTTTCCAAACCTGAAACTTATATCAAAGAAAACTGTTATGTCGGATCAAATCTTATCACATCGGTTCCGAAATTTCACTTATCTGAAAGACAGTTTAATGTCAAGAAGATAATTCGCACTAAACTTAATAATCATGATGCGTAAAGTGTGATTATTGACGCACTGATGTTGAGAACAATGATTATTGACGCACTGATGTTGGGAATAATGATTATTGACGCACTGATGGTGGGAACAATGATTATTGACGCACTGATGTTGGGAACAATGATTATTGACGCACTGATGTTAGGAACAATGATTTTTGACGCATTGATGTTGGGAACAATGATTATTGACGCACTGATATTAGGAACAATGATTATTGATGTACTGATGTTTGGAACAATGATTATTGACGCACTGATGGTGGGAACAATGATTATTGACGCATTGATGTTGGGAACAATGATTATTGATGCACTTATGTTGGGAACAATAATTATTGACCCGCTGATGTTGGGAACAATGATTATTGACGCACTGTTGTTGGGAACAATGATTATTGACACACTGATGTTGGGAACAATGTCTCAAACTTAAGTGTCAGATTAGTGGAGGTCAAGTGAATAGACGCCAAGTGTTAGTCATTCGTGGCCAGATGAGTGGAGGTCAAGAGTTAGTCGTTCATTTTAGATGAATGGTTCAGAGAACCGACAAGTTGATAAATTAGACACATGTGCAACACTTGGGTATCTTTAATGAGGAAACATGTGTCTAATTTATCAACTTGTCGGTTTTCTGAACCATTCATCTACAATCCTGTCTAACACTGCAACTTCTTGGGATTTTAATATCTGGGAATTCTTCACTTGCCTAACTAACCCTTGGGCACAACCTACTTTCACATTGGAAAAATATGTTACCACCCACGACTGCTGCACCTCATCATCTGCCTACAGTATATAAGCCACTTCCTCGCACATATGCTGTATTCTTTTCAAGATTGATGGACTGACCACATCGACTCAAGGTTGAGGGACTGATTACCTCATTCTCCTCCTGTTCTTCACGATTCTCCTTCGTATGGACTGATGAAGCCACTGTGTGCCCAAACGTTTCCTCATTAAAGATACACAAGAGTTGCACATGTGTCTAATTTATCAATTACTCATTCATGGTCAGGTGAGTGGAGGACAAGTGTTAGTCATATATATATATATATATATATATATATATATATATATATATATATATATATATATATATATATATATATATATATATATATATATATATATATATACATATATATATGCAATAGGATCACAGTAAACAGGTGATTTCAGAATATGCAAAACAACCACTCTGAAAGAATAGAGAAATTCCAAGCGCTTTCGTGACTACTCACATTATCAAGGAACTATGAAAGTAAAGCATCCAAGGAAGCTATATAAGGGATCTGGCCAACACCTCACTATCAGATCCCACAACCGTTAAACACCTGACGCGCGCCGACCCAACTGAATAGGTCCTTTGCACAACTCACCCACAAACTATTCTACCCAAGAAAATTTAAAAATTATTATTTGTCCAGTGTATTATTAAATTCTTCCCAAATTCTATTAATTATAAATGGATCTAATTTATATAAACCAAAGGAAATATTCATATTATTGTCAAAACTGCTTTTTATGAAACAAGATTCAATTATATTTCTGTCGACCATGGACTTGCTTGATACTACTTTCTCAACTTTTTGAAAATCAATTGGATGGTTAAAATCTCTTACATGAATAAATAGAGCATTGGAATCTTGTCCAGTTCTAATGCTATATTTATGTTGTTTTAATCTTAGTTCGAGATTTTTACCAGTTTGACCGTAATAAACTTTATCGCAAATTTTACAAGGAATCTTATAGACACATCCATCAGCATTTTGGGGGGAATTCTTTATCAAAAGTTTTTTTTACTGTATCAAGATTTTTGAATACAACTTTAATATTAAAAGTCTTAAGAAGAGAAGACATATCAACCAAGTTTTCATGGTTTGGGAGAACCAACATATTTTTAGTTGAATAAGGCTGGTTGTCCCTTTTTGGATTGTAAAAAGTATTTCTAGCAACTTTAAAAGATTTATCAATTACATTTCTTGGGTATTTTAAATCATTACCTATTTCATAAATTTTGGATATTTCCTCATCTATGAACTCAGGACTACATATATATATATATATATATATATATATATATATATATATATATATATATATATATATATATATATATATATATATATACATTTCAACAAACCGGCCGTATCCCACCAAGGCGGGGTGGCCCAAAAAGTTTCTCTTTCTAAATTTAGTAATTTATACAGGAGAAGGGGTTACGCCCTTGCTCCCGGCATTTTAGTCGCCTCTTACAACACGCATGGCTTACGGAGGAAGAATTCTGTTCCACTTCCCCATGGAGATAAGAGGAATAAACAAGAACAAGAACTAGAAAGAAAATAGAAGAAAACCCAGAGGGGTGTGTATATATATGCTTGTACATGTATGTGTAGTGTGACCTAAGTGTAAGTAAAAGTAGCAAGATGTACCTGAAATCTTGCATGTTTAAGAGACAGAAAAAAAGACACCAGCAATCCTTCCATTATGTAAAACAATTACAGGATTCCGTTTTACACTCACTAGGCAGGACGGTAGTACCTCCCTGGGTGGTTGCTGTCTACCAACCTACTACCTACAATATATATATATATATATATATATATATATATATATATATTATATATATATATATACATATATATATATATATATATAGGTTGGTAGACAGCAACCACCCAGGGAAGTACTACCGTCCTGCCAGATGACTGTGAAACAAAAACCTGTAACTGTTTTGCATGATGGTAGGATTGCTGGTTTTCTTTTTCTGTCTCATAAACACGCTAGATAACAGGGATATCTTGCTACTCCTACTTACACTTTGGTCACACTTCACAGACACGCACATGCATATATATATATATACATACATCTAGGTTTTTCTCCTTATTCTAAATAGCTCTTGTTCTTTTTTATTTCTTCTATTGTCCATGGGGAAGTGGAAAAGAATCTTTCCTCCGTAAGCCATGCGTGTCGTATGAGGCGACTAAAATGCCGGGAGCAATGGGCTAGTAACCCCTTCTCCTGTATACATTTACTAAAAAAGAGAAGAAGAAAAACTTTATAAAACTGGGTTGTTTAAATGTGCGTGGATGTAGTGCGGATGACAAGAAACAGATGATTGCTGATGTTATGAATGAAAAGAAGTTGGATGTCCTGGCTCTAAGCGAAACAAAGCTGAAGGGGGTAGGAGAGTTTCAGTGGGGGGAAATAAATGGGATTAAATCTGGAGTATCTGAGAGAGTTAGAGCAAAGGAAGGGGTAGCAGTAATGTTAAATGATCAGTTATGGAAGGAGAAAAGAGAATATGAATGTGTAAATTCGAGAATTATGTGGATTAAAGTAAAGGTTGGATGCGAGAAGTGGGTCATAATAAGCGTGTATGCACCTGGAGAAGAGAGGAATGCAGAGGAGAGAGAGAGATTTTGGGAGATGTTAAGTGAATGTATAGGAGCCTTTGAACCAACTGAGAGAGTAATTGTGGTAGGGGACCTGAATGCTAAAGTAGGAGAAACTTTTAGAGAGGGTGTGGTAGGTAAGTTTGGGGTGCCAGGTGTAAATGATAATGGGAGCCCTTTGATTGAACTTTGTATAGAAAGGGGTTTAGTTATAGGTAATACATATTTTAAGAAAAAGAGGATAAATAAGTATACACGATATGATGTAGGGCGAAATGACAGTAGTTTGTTGGATTATGTATTAGTAGATAAAAGACTGTTGAGTAGACTTCAGGATGTACATGTTTATCGAGGGGCCACAGATATATCAGATCACTTTCTAGTTGTAGCTACACTGAGAGTAAAAGGTAGATGGGATACAAGGAGAATAGAAGCATCAGGGAAGAGAGAGGTGAAGGTTTATAAACTAAAAGAGGAGGCAGTTAGGGTAAGATATAAACAGCTATTGGAGGATAGATGGGCTAATGAGAGCATAGGCAATGGGGTCGAAGAGGAATGGGGTAGGTTTAAAAATGTAGTGTTAGAGTGTTCAGCAGAAGTTTGTGGTTACAGGAAAGTGGGTGCAGGAGGGAAGAGGAGCGATTGGTGGAATGATGATGTAAAGAGAGTAGTAAGGGAGAAAAAGTTAGCATATGAGAAGTTTTTACAAAGTAGAAGTGATGCAAGGAGGGAAGAGTATATGGAGAAAAAGAGAGAGGTTAAGAGAGTGGTGAAGCAATGTAAAAAGAGAGCAAATGAGAGAGTGGGTGAGCTGTTATCAACAAATTTTGTTGAAAATAAGAAAAAGTTTTGGAGTGAGATTAACAAGTTAAGGAAGCCTAGAGAACAAATGGATTTGTCAGAGTTATTAAATGGAGAGTTAGAGGTATTGGGAAGATGGAGGGAATATTTTGAGGAATTGTTAAATGTTGATGAAGATAGGGAAGCTGTGATTTCGTGTATAGGGCAAGGAGGAATAACATCTTGTAGGAGTGAGGAAGAGCCAGTTGTGAGTGTGGGGGAAGTTCGTGAGGCAGTAGGTAAAATGAAAGGGGGTAAGGCAGCCGGGATTGATGGGATAAAGATAGAAATGTTAAAAGCAGGTGGGGATATAGTTTTGGAGTGGTTGGTGCAATTATTTAATAAATGTATGGAAGAGGGTAAGGTACCTAGGGATTGGCAGAGAGCATGCATAGTTCCTTTGTATAAAGGCAAAGGGGATAAAAGAGAGTGAAAAAATTATAGGGGGATAAGTCTGTTGAGTGTACCTGGTAAAGTGTATGGTAGAGTTATAATTGAAAGAATTAAGAGTAAGACGGAGAACAGGATAGCAGATGAACAAGGAGGCTTTAGGAAAGGTAGGGGGTGTGTGGACCAGGTGTTTACAGTGAAACATATAAGTGAACAGTATTTAGATAAGGCTGAAGAGGTCTTTGTGGCATTTATGGATTTGGAAAAGGCGTATGACAGGGTGGATAGGGGGGCAATGTGGCAGATGTTGCAAGTGTATGGTGTAGGAGGTAGGTTACTGAAAGCAGTGAAGAGTTTTTACGAGGATAGTGAGGCTCAAGTTAGAGTATGTAGAAAAGAGGGAAATTTTTTCCCAGTAAAAGTAGGCCTTAGGCAAGGATGTGTGATGTCACCGTGGTTGTTTAATATATTTATAGATGGGGTTGTAAGAGAAGTAAATGCGAGGGTCTTGGCAAGAGGCGTGGAGTTAAAAGATAAAGAATCACACACAGGGTGGGAGTTGTCACAGCTGCTCTTTGCTGATGACACTGTGCTCTTGGGAGATTCTGAAGAGAAGCTGCAGAGATTGGTGGATGAATTTGGTAGGGTGTGCAAAAGAAGAAAATTAAAGGTGAATACAGGAAAGAGTAAGGTTATGAGGATAACAAAAAGATTAGGTGATGAAAGATTGAATATCAGATTGGAGGGAGAGAGTATGGAGGAGGTGAACGTATTCATATATTTGGGAGTGGACGTGTCAGCGGATGGGTCTATGAAAGATGAGGTGAATCATAGAATTGATGAGGGAAAAAGAGTGAGTGGTGCACTTAGGAGTCTGTGGAGACAGAGAACTTTGTCCTTGGAGGCAAAGAGGGGAATGTATGAGAGTATAGTTTTACCAACGCTCTTATATGGGTGTGAAGCATGGGTGATGAATGTTGCAGCGAGGAGAAGGCTGGAGGCAGTGGAGATGTCATGTCTGAGGGCAATGTGTGGTGTGAATATAATGCAGAGAATTCGTAGTTTGGAAGTTAGGAGGAGGTGCGGGATTACCAAAACTGTTGTCCAGAGGGCTGAGGAAGGGTTGTTGAGGTGGTTCGGACATGTAGAGAGAATGGAGCGAAACAGAATAACTTCAAGAGTGTATCAGTCTGTAGTGGAAGGAAGGCGGGGTAGGGGTCGGCCTAGGAAGGGTTGGAGGGAGGGGGTAAAGGAGGTTTTGTGTGCGAGGGGCTTGGACTTCCAGCAGGCATGCGTGAGCGTGTTTGATAGGAGTGAATGGAGACAAATGGTTTTTAATACTTGACGTGCTGTTGGAGTGTGAGCAAAGTAACATTTATGAAGGGATTCAGGGAAACCGGCAGGCCGGACTTGAGTCCTGGAGATGGGAAGTACAGTGCCTGCACTCTGAAGGAGGGGTGTTAATGTTGCAGTTTAAAAACTGTAGTGTAAAGCACCCTTCTGGCAAGACAGTGATGGAGTGAATGATGGTGAAAGTTTTTCTTTTTCGGGCCACCCTGCCTTGGTGGGAATCGGCCGGTGTGATAATAAAAAAATAAAAAAAAAAATATATATATATATATATATATAATTATATTTATATATATATATATAATTATATTTATATATATATAATTATATTTATATATATATATATAATTATATTTATATATATATATATATATATATATATATATATATATATATATATATATATGCAAAACAACCACTCTGAAAGAATAGAGAAATTCCAAGCGCTTTCGTGACTACTCACATTATCAAGGAACTATAGTTCCTTGATAATGTGAGTAGTCACGAAAGCGCTTGGAATTTCTCTATTCTTTCAGAGTGGTTGTTTTGCATATTTTGAAATCACCTGTTTACTGTGATCTTATTGCATATATATATATATATATATATATATATATATATATATATATATATATATATATATATATATATATATATATATATATATATATATATATATATATATATATATATAAAATATGCTTCAGAATATGTGCAGTGAACTTGAATAACATTGTACGAGTGGTGGAGGAGCCTCAAACTCGTGGTCTAGGATTTACTAGTCAAAAACGTTGTGTAATTTTCATTTCCAGTTTCTGGGTTAGTTGTTTCAGCCCCGATACTGCGGCTTACATTCTTCCTTTCTTCACAGGACTAGTTTAAGGGTGCCTATTATTGCCATTAAACTACCTGTAACCAGGTCCCCGGCCCAGACGGGTGACATTCCTGTGCACACTGCACACAGCTTGGTACACAGGAGTACATATAAGAGTGTTACCAGCACAGCGTCACTGCATTAGAACTCATTATCTTCTTTATTTACGAGAGTACGTAGATAAAAGCCGCGGGTTGGGGTAGCAAAACTCGCGCAGATTCATGATGTGAATTTGCAAATGATCGCCGGTAATGAGTAAGGCTAGATTCGAGTAATTAAAAATATCTGAGAGTATTATGGGTAGGAGATCAGATAATTAAAATTTCTCCCTCCTAGATCCATGCATCATTACGATTCGTAAGTAAAGCATAAAAAAAAACTCATAGGCTTTTTTAGGGGGTCTTTTTTTTCAGGGCGAAAACCCACCGATTATTTCTTTTACCAGGTCCGTGATGGAAAATGTGGAGTGGGAATAGCGGAAATGTGGTAAGTTGGAGATTTTTTTAAAATGCAAATGAAAAGCGTTGAGAATATTAACCATGAATTTATGAATGGTTAAATGACTAAGTAGCAATGTGTGTGTGTGTGTGTGTGTGTGTGTGTGTGTGTGTGTGTGTGTGTGTGTGTGTGTGTGTAGTCACCTAATTGAGGTTGCAGGGGTCGAGTCCAAGCTCCTGGGGTGTGTGTGTGTGTGTGTGTGTGTGTGTGTGTGTGTGTGTACTCACCTAGTTGAGGTTGCAGGGGTCGAGTCCAAGCTCCTGGTGTGTGTGTGTGTGTGTACTCACCTAGTTGAGGTTGCAGGGGTCGAGTCCAAGCTCCTGGTGTGTATGCGTGTGTGTGTGTGTGTGTGTGCGTGTGTGTGTCTGTGTGTCTGTGTGTGTGTGTGTGTGTGTGTGAGTGTGTGCATGTGTGTGTCTGTGTGTCTGTGTGTCTGTGTGTGTCTGTGTGTCTGTGTGTGTCTGTGCATGTGTGTATGTGTGTGTGTGTGTGTGTGTGTGTGTGTGTGTGTGTGTGTGTGTGTGTGTGTGTGTGTGTGTGTGTGGGTGTGTGTGTGTATGTGTGTGTGTGTGTGTGTGTGTGTGTGTGTGTGTGTGTGTGTGTGTGTGTGTGTGTACTCACCTAGTTGTACTCACCTGGTTGAGATTGCAGGGGTCGAGTCTAAGCTCCTGGCCCCGCCTCTTCACTGGTCGCTACTAGGTCACTCTCCCTGAACCGAGAGCTTTATCATACCTCTGCTTAAAGTGTAACGGGTTTGTTTGGTGATGCTGAAAGCGGGAATCAAATGATACGTCTTCTTCGGAGGCTTCTTACTTTATTGTTAAGTCGTGGTGGGTACACAGGCTTGTGTTGTGCCCATGGCCTGGGAGGGCCATGCCCACGAGGGAGAGAGGAGTGGACAGTTCTTGACTGAGTGAAGGGTGTCGCCAGAGTGAGAGCATGGCAAGGGCAGGCAGGCTGGCGTGCCCACCGAGAGGCCTGGCTACAGAGGGCAGCATCTTAGTGCCGCGAAATATGAACTAAGCTGGCAGACAGCATGGGCTGTCTGTGCAGACAGTACAGGCTGTCTACATACGCTCGGTCACCTACCGCGCATCGTCCCGACACGACAATACTGGTGGTAAAAGAAACTTTGTCTCTCTCTCTCTCTTAGGAACAGGGCACAGAACACAAAATAAAAACATGTATATACATATGGACATGGAAAAAAAACTTCCCACAGGGAGGGAAGAAAAAAAACATGTGGGGTGTGCTAAACATCGTGGTCATAGGCAGTGAGCGTTGAAGGGCATCACTGCACGCCTTCCTGCGTCTGGACAGATACTGCAACACAGGAGACATCGCTGCGGCTGAGCTGTGGCGCAACAGGGTACGGTCTCCTTTGGAACGGTGAAGCAGTCATTGTAGGAGTCGCTGAAGGTTTCACTCAACCTGGGGCACGACATGCTGGTGCCCTCGAGTGAGGCGTCGACAAAACTCGGCAACTGGGCAGGACTTCTGGCAAGCGACTCAGGAGGACACTTCTCGACTGGTACTGTCGCTAAGCTGTCACTGCCAGCGAGTTGTGGAGCGAGTCGTGGCAGAGACAACTGGGCGAAACATCTGGGAGTCGTAACATCATACACCAGACTGCAGTGAGAGAGCTAGTAGTCAAAGTGACATCTTCTTTGTGCAGACTGCTCACTGAAGCTTGTGACACAAGGCTGACACAGCGCCTGCCGATAGGGCTAACTGCGGCTTGACGAGTGTCATTCTCTCGGCAGTTGGAGTTACAGCAGAGGTTAGTCTAAGCGTCCCCAGACTTGTTTCTCTACATATAACTGCACTCTGAAAGTCTGGAGGTGAAGTGAAACAAATCTCGATGGGAATCATAGCAGGTACGATTCTGCAGAACATCTATGAGTGGCGAGCATAAGAGCTTTCTGTACAAGTGGGCTCATACGCTCAGGGGCTGACTGATAACAGTTGTCAAACACTGGTCACACGGGTGACCAGTGACTCTCCCTCGTGGGCCATGCCCACGAGGGAGAGAGAAGGGGACAGTTCTGTCTGAGTGAAGGGTGTCGCCAGAGTGAGAGCGTGGCAAGGGCAGGCAGGCTGGCGTGCCCACCGAGAGGCCTGGCTACAGAGGGCAGCATCTTAGTGCTGCGAAATATGAACTAAGCTGGCAGACAGCATGGGCTGTCTGTGCAGACAGTACAGGCTGTCTACAAAAGCTATGTATGGATCCTGCCTCCACTACATCGCTTCCCAAACTATTCCACTTCCTGACTACTCTGTGGCTGAAGAAATACTTCCTAACATCCCTGTGATTCATCTGCGTCTTCAACTTCCAACTGTGTCCCCTTGTTGCTGTGTCCCATCTCTGGAACATCCTGTCTTTGTTCACCTTGTCAATTCCTCTCAGTATTTTGCATGTCGTTATCATGTCCCCCCTTATCTCTCCTGTCCTCCAGTGTCGTCAGGTTGATTTCCCTTAACCTCTCCTCGTAGTACATACCTCTTAGATCTGGGACTAGTCTTGTTGCAAACCTTTGCACTTTCTCTAGTTTCTTTACGTGCTTGGCTAGGTGTGGGTTCCAAACTGGTGCCGCATACTCCAATATGGGCCTAACGTACACGGTGTACAGGGTCCTGAACGATTCCTTATTAAGATGTCGGAATGCTGTTCTGAGGTTTGCTAGGCGCCCATATGCTGCAGCAGTTATTTGGTAGATGTGCGCTTCAGATGTTCCAGGTGTTATACTCACCCCATGATCTTTTTCCTTGAGGTTTGTAGTCTCTGGCCCCCTAGACTGTACTCCGTCTGAGGTCTTCTTTGCCCTTCCCCAATCTTCATGACTTTGCACTTGGTGGGGTTGAAGTTCAGGAGCCAATTGCTGGACCAGGTCTGCAGTCTGTCCAGATCCCTTTGTACTTCTGCCTGATCTTCGATCGAATGAATTCTTCTCATCAACTTCACGTCATCTGCAAACAGGGACACTTCAGAGTCTTTTCCTTCCGTCATGTCGTTCACAAATACCAGAAACAGCACTGGTCCTAGGACTGACCCCTGAGGGACCCCGCTGGTCACAAGTGCCCACTCTGACACCTTGCCACGTACCATGACTCGCTGTCCACCTTGTCAATTCCTTGCAGTATTTTATATGTCGTTATCATGTCTCCCCTGACCGTCCGGCATGCTGCAGCAGTTCTCTGACTGATATACGCGTTAGGAGATGTGCTCGGTATTATACTAGCCCCAAAATCTTTTTCCTTAAGTGAGGTTTGCAGTCTTTGGCCACCTAGGCTATACTCTGTCTGCGGTCTTCTCTGTCCTTCCCCGATCTTCATGACTTTACGTTTGGCGGGGTTAAATTCCAGGGGGCAGTTGCTGTGACAGGTTTTACATTACTGCAATTACCACCTTGTGGCCCTCAGACTGGATTGTTCCTACTATGTAGTCCCTCTCACCCATTTCATCCATTCCTTCCAATTCCTCGAATTCCCACCAGTTTTTAATGATCTTTGCAATTCCTCCTCCCTCTCTGCTCCCTCTATCTTTCCTGAGGATTTGATATCTGGGAGGAAAGATTGCATTTGTTATCCTAGTGAGTTTCGTTTCTGTGAGTGTTATGATGTCTGGGGATGTCTGCTTGATTCTTTTATGCCACTCCTCACATTTATTTGCCATTCCATCAGCATTTGTATACCAAGCCTTCAACTTCTTTCCTAAAACAATGGTCAGGGGGATATGTTTGGGTTGGGGAAGCAGGAGACCTGATGAGGAACTATGGGTGGTTGCTGTGAAGGTAGAGTTTGTAATGAGGTGGGTGGGAGCATTTGGTATGGCATGTGTGTTTGGGTTAGAATGTTTGGTTGCATGCAGGTTGTCCTGGTTGGGGAGCTTCTGTAGGT
The DNA here is from genome assembly GCF_038502225.1 of Cherax quadricarinatus. Lineage (NCBI taxonomy): Eukaryota > Metazoa > Arthropoda > Malacostraca > Decapoda > Parastacidae > Cherax > Cherax quadricarinatus. The sequence goes on along the minus strand of NC_091295.1, from coordinate 21,568,087 downwards.
GGTTGTGAGGGAGGTTGTATTTAAACTTCCCTCTGAGTGTGGGTTCTCCTGACCATCTCCATCTTCACCTCTCTTTAATACTTTCGTCTTTATACCCTCTCATTCAGTTTCTACATTTCTTCTCGTGTTCTTTCATGGTCGAGATACACCCTCCAGTATGCCGTCATGTCCCTTAGTCTTGCTTTCTCCTGCGATCCTGTTTCGAGCCGATTCTGCCTTGAATATCACTTTGACTGGCCGGATTCTTCCTCTTGCAAACCCCCCTATTCTCAAAAAATTTGCCAGCTGGGTCTTGTCATCTCCTATTGCTTTTATGATGTTTTCAACTGCTTTTTTCTCCCCTTGTCTTCTTGCTTCGTAAGTTTCCCCTTCATCTTCCTGGAGCCCATAAACAAAGACTGATCTCTCTCTTTCACTCTCCCACTACATATCCCTATGTATTCACTGATTCGATTTAGTTGCCTCCATTGCAGCTTTCCTTTCTTCAATTTCTTCACTGTCTGTTGTCCCTGGGACAACAGTGTGTGTGTGTGTGTGTGTGTGCGTGTGTGTGTGCGTGTACCCTCCTAATTATACTCACTTAATTGTGATTGCAGGGGTCACACTCAGCTCCTGGTATCGCCTCTTCACTGACCACTATGGGGTCCCCCCTCTCCCTGCTCCATGAGCTTTATCATACCTCATCTTAAAACTATGTATGGTTCCTGCCTCCACTACATCACTTCCCAGACTATTCCATTTCCTAACAAATCTGTGGCTGAAAAAATACTTCCTAACATCCCTTTGACTCATCTGAGTCTTCAACTTCCAATTGTGACCCCTTGTTTCTGTGTCCAATCTCTGGAACATTCTGTCTCTTTCCACCTTATCTATTCCACACGCTATTTTGTATGTCCTTATCATGTCTCCCCTGACCCTCCTGTCCTCCAGTGTCGTCAGACCAATTTCAATAACCATTCCCCTTATCTCGTGTGTGTGTGTGTGTGTGTACTCACCTATTTGTACTCACCTATTTGTGGTTGCAGGGGTCGAGTCACAGCTCCTGGCCCCGCCTCTTCGCTGATTGCTACTAGGTCCTCTCTCTCCCTGCTCCATGAGCTCTATCATACCTCACCTTAAACTATAGACTGTTCCCGTGTGTGTGTGTGTGTGTGTTACCATTTTGTCCTAGGCACATGTCGATTAGACACTAGGCCTGTTGTAGGTGTGTGTGTGTGTGTGTGTGTGTGTGTGTGTGTGTGTGTGTGTGTGTGTGTGTGTGTGTGTGTGTGTGTTTGTGTGTGTGTTTGTGTGTGCGTGTGTATGTGTATGAGTGTATATGAGTGTGTGTGTGTGTATGAGTGTGTGTGTGTGTATGAGTGTGTGTGTGTGTGTGTGTGTGTATGAGTGTGTGTGCGTGTGTATGAGTTTGTGTATGTGTGTGTGTGTGTGTGTGTGTGTGTGTGTGTGTGTGTGTGTGTGTGTGTGTGTGTGTGTTTATGTGTGTGTGTGTGTGTGTATGAATTTGTATGTGGGTACTCACCTATTTGTACTCACCTATTTTGTGGTTGCAGGGGTCGAGTCTTAGCTCCTGGCCCTGCCTCTTCACCGGTTGCTACTGGGCCCTCTCTCTCCCCGCTCCATGATCTTTATCAAACCTCGTCTTAAAACTGTGTATGGTTCCTGCCTCCACTACGTCATTTTCTAGGCTATTCCACTGCCTTACAACTCTATGACTGAAGAAATACTTCCTACTATCTCTCTGACTCATTTGTGTCTTCAATTTCCAATTGTGGCCTCTTGTTTCTGTATCCCCTCCCTGGAACATCCTGTCTTTGTCCACCTTGTCTATTCCACGCAGTATTTTATATGTCGTTATCATGTCTCCCCTGACCCTCCTGTCCTCCAGTGTCGTCAGGCAGATTTCCCTTAATCTTTCTTCATAGGACATTCCCCTTAGCTCTGGAACTAACCTTGTCGCAAACCTTTGTACTTTCTCTAGTTTCTTGACGTGCTTTATCAAGTGCGGGTTCCAAACAGGTGCTGCATACTCCAGTATGGGCCTGACATACACGGTGTACAGTGTCTTGAATGATTCCTTACTAAGGTATCGGAATGCTGTTCTCAGGTTTGCCAGGCGCCCATATGCTGCAGCAGTTATCTGATTGATGTGTGCTTCCGGAGACATGCTCGGTGTTATACTCACCCCAAGATCTTTCTCCTTGAGTGAGGTTTGCAGTCTTTGGCCACCTAGCCTATACTCTGTCTGTGGTCTTCTGTGCCCTTCCCCTATCTTCATGACTTTGCATTTGGCAGGATTAAATTCGAGAAGCCATTTGCTGGACCAGGTGTGTGTGTGTATGTGTGTGTGTGTGTGTGTGTGTGTGTGTGTGTGTGTGTGTGTGTGTGTGTGTGTGTGTGTGTGTGTGTGTGTAGTGTACTCACCTATTTGTACTCACCTATTTGTGGTTGCAGGGGTCGATTCATAGCTCCTGGCCCCGCCTCTTCACTGATTGCTACTAGGTCCTCTCTCTCCCTGCTCCATGAGCTTTATCATACCTCACCTTAAAACTATGTATGGTTCCCGCCTCCACTACTTCACTTTCTAGACTATTCCACGACTTGACTACTCTATGACTGAAGAAATACTTCCTAACATCCCTTTGATTCATCTGAGTCTTCAACTTCCAATTGTGACCTCTTGTGTCTGTGTCCCATCTCTGGAACATCCTGTCTTTGTCCAGCTTGTCTATTCCGCGCAGTATTTTATATGTCGTTATCATGTCTCCCCTGACCCTCCTGGCCTCCAGTGTCGTCAGGCCGATTTCCCTCAACCTTTCTTCGTAGGACAATCCCCGTAGCTCTGGGACTAGTCTTGTTGCAAACCTTTGCACTTTCTCTAATTTCTTGACGTGCTTGACTAGGTGTGGATTCCAAACTGGTGCTGCATACTCCAGTATGGGCCTGACGTAAATGGTATACAGTGTCTTGAACGACTCCTTACTGAGGTATCGGAACGCTATCCGTAGGTTTGCCAGGCGCCCGTATGCTGCAGCAGTTATCTGATTTATGTGCGCCTCAGGAGATATGCTCGGTGTTATACTCACCCCCAGGTCTTTTTCCTTGAGTGAGGTTTGCAGTCTTTGGCCATCTAAACTATATTGTGTCTGCGGTCTTCTTTGCCCTTCCCCAATCTTCATGACTTTGCATTTGGCGGGGTTAAACTCAAGGAGCCAGTTGCTGGACCAGGCTTGTAGCCTGACCAGGTCTCTTTGTAGTCCTGCCTGATCCTCATCCGATTTGATTCTTCTCATTAACTTCACATCATCTGCAAACAAGGACACTTCTGAATCTATCCCTTCCGTTATGTCGTTCACATATACCAAGAACAGCACAGGTCCTAGGACTGACCCCTGTGGAACCCCGCTTGTCACAAGCGCCCACTCTGACACCTCGTCACGTACCATGACTCGTTGTTGCCTCCCTGTCAGGTATTCTCTGATCCATTGCAGTGCCTTTCCTGTTATGTGTGCCTGATCTTCTAGCTTTTTCAGTAACCTCTTGTGAGGAACTGTGTCGAAGGCCTTTTTCCAGTCCAAAAAAATGCAGTCGATCCACCCCTCTCTCTCTTGTCTTACTTCTGTCACATTGTCATAAAACTCTAGTAGGTTTGTGACACAGGATTTTCCTTCCCTGAAACCATGCTGGTTGTCAATTATACACTTGTTTCTTTCCAGGTGCTCCACCACTCTCCTCCTGATGATCTTCTCCATGACCTTGCATACTATACACGTTAGTGATACAGGTCTGTAGTTTAGTGCCTCATGTCTGTCTCCCTTTTTAAAAATTGGGACTACATTTGCCATCTTCCATACCTCGGGGAGTTGCCCAGTTTCAAATGATATGTTGAAGATCTTTGTTAATGGCACACACAATATATCTGCTCCCTCTTTAAGGACCCACGGAGAGATGTTGTCTGGTCCCACCGCCTTTGAGGTGTCAAGTTCGCATAGCAGCTTCTTCACTTCCTCCTTGGTTATATGTACCTCATCCAGCACTTGCTGGTGTACCCCCCTGTTCTGATTTCCTGGAGTCCTACTGGTTTCCACTGTAAATACTTCTTTAAATCTCGTGTTGAGCTCCTGACATACCTCTCGGTCGTTGCTTGTGAATTCCCCATCACCCTTCCTCAGTCTGATTACCTGGTCCTTGACTGTTGTTTTCCTCCTGATGTGGCTGTACAACAGCTTCGGGTCAGTCTTGACTTTCGATGCTATGTCATTTTCATATTGTCGCTGAGCCTCCCTTCTTATCTGTGCATATTCATTTCTGGCTCTTCGGCTAATCTCTTTATTTTCCTGAGTTCTCTGTCTTCTGTACCTTTTCCATTCTCTAGTACACCTAGTTTTTGCCTTCTGTTTCCCTTGGGAACAAACCTCTCCTCTGCCTCCTTGCATTTTGTTGCCACATAGTCCATCATTTCTTGTACTGGTTTTCCTGTCAGTTCCCTCTCCCACTGAATGTTTTGAAGGAAGTTCCTCATGCCTGAGTAGTTCCCCCTTTTGTAGTTTGGTTTTTCCCACCCTATTCCTGCTACTCTCTCCACTTGGAGCTCAACTATGTAGTCGAAGCACAGAACCACATGATCACTAGCTCCCAGGGGCCTTTCATACAAGATATCCTCGATGTCTGAACTACTCAAGGTGAATACAAGGTCCAGTCTTGCTGGTTCATCTTCTCTCTCTCTGGTAGTGTCTCTAACATGTTGATGCATGAGGTTTTCCAGTACTACATCCATCATCTTGGCTCTCCATGTTTCGGAACCCCCATGGGGCTCCAGGTTTTCCCAGTCAATCTCCTTGTGATTGAAATCACCCATAACTAGTAACTTTGCTCCCCCCACGTGTGCTCTCCTGGCCACCTCGGCTAGTGTGACGACCATAGCTCTGTTGCTCTCATCGTATTCTTCTCTTGGTCTCCTGCAGCTCTGTGGTGGGTTGTACATTACTGCAATTATCACCTTATGTCCCTCAGACTGGATTGTTCCTACTAAGTAGTCCCTTTCACCTGTGCCATCCATTCCTTCCATTTTCTCAGAACCCCACTGGCTTTTAATGAGCAGTGCAACTCCTCCTCCCCCTCTCCTCCCTCTGTCTTTCCTGAGGATTTGATATCCGGGTGGAAAGATTGAATCTGTTATTATTCTGGTGAGTTTTGTTTCTGTGAGTGTTATTATGTCTGGGGATGTCTTCTTGATTCATTCGTGCCACTCCTCATACTTATTTGTTATTCCATCTGCATTTGTATACCATACCTTCAACTTCTTTTCTAAAACTATGGTGTGGGAAGTGTATTGGGGTTGGGGAAGTGGGAGACCTGATAAGGAACTATGGGTGGTTGCTGTGGGGGTGGAGTTTGTAATGTAGTGGGTGGGGGCATTGGATATGGCATGGGTGTTTTGGTTTAGAGTGTTTGGCTGCACTGGGGTTGACCTGGTTGGGAGGCTTCTATAGGAAGCTGTGAGGGAGGTTGTATTTGATCTTCTTCCTGTGTCTGGGATCTCCTGTCTGTCTTCTCCATCCCCTCTCTTTCCTCCTTTCGCCTTTGTACCATCTCTCTCAGTTTCCGCCTTTTGTCTTGTGTTCTGTCGCGGTCGAGATACACCTTCCTGTATGCCGGCATGTCCCTTAATCGTGCTTTCTCCTGCAGTATCCTGTTCCCAGTCGATTCTGCCTTGAAGGTCACTTTCACTGGCCGGGTTTTTTTTTTTACAAACCCCCCTATTCTCCGAAAAATTTCCAGCTGGGTCATGTCGTCTTCTCCGATTACTTTCATGATGCTTTCAATTCCTTTTTTTCCCCTTGTTTTCTTGCTTCATATGTTTCCCCTTCTACTTTCTGTAGCCCATACACAAAGACTGACCTCACCCTTTCATTCTCCCACTGCATATCCCTGTGTATCCCCTCATTCAATTTGATTTCCTCCATTGCAGCTTTCCTTTCTTCAGTTTCACTAGCTACTGTACATGGGCTCAGTGGCCTGTCATTTTCCCTTCTCGGCTTTCCCTGGGCTCTGTTGTGGTCTTTTAGGGCCTCCACATATAGCTTAGCTCTTTCATTTACTACAGTCTCCACTGATAGAGCTTCTACATGCAGTTTTGCTCCTTCTTTCCCTACAGTCCCCTTATTTGTGGCTGAGGTAGCGGTCTCTGTTGTCAATCCCAAAATGTTCTTTAGTTCTTTAGGCTGTTTCAGATTTTCCAGTTCCTCTTCTAAACTCTGTATCCTGGCCTCTGCTGCTTTGACTTTCACCTCCCACTTCCTGCTTTCCATATCTATCCTCTCTTCCATTCTCATGCTAAGTTCTTCTAGTTTCTTTTCCCATTCTTGTTCCCTTTTTTTGAGCTCTGCTGCCCAATCTTCCTTTGCAGTTTCCTCCTCCTGTCCCTTGGGTTTTCTTGTTGCTCTCTGGCAACCCATTTTTGTTTTATCCTGATTGCCTCAGAGTGGAAAACCTATGTAATTCTGTATGTTAGGTTAGTATTGTATATGTCAGAGTGTGGGGGGGGGGGGAGGTAGAGGAGGAACTGTGGCTATATGGGAGAGTAGTGGGGAGGGGGAGTGGGAAGGTGAGTGAAGCAAGTGGGTAAGTGGGAGAGGGAGAGGTGGGGAGGGGGAGGGTGAAAGAGGGAGGGGAGGGATCAGGTGAAGGAGATGTCGGTGGGGGAGGGGGGGAGTGTATGTGTGAGTCTGGCAATATGTGTGTGTGTGTGTGTGTGTGTGTGTGTGTGTGTGTGTGTGTGTGTGTGTGTGTGTGTGGGGTGTGTGTTGCGTGTGTGTGTGTGTGGGGGGGGGGGGGGAGGGGTGGGGGGGGGTGGGGGGGTGTGTGGGTGGGGTGGGTGGGTGTGGGTGGGTGTGTGGGTGGGTGTGTGTGTGGGTGGGTGTGTGTGGGTGTGTGTGGGTGTGTGGTTGTGTGTGGGTGTGTGTGGGTGTGTGTGTGGGTGTGTGTGGGTGTGTGTGGGTGTGTGTGTGTGGGTGTGTGGGTGGGTGTGTGGGTGTGTGTGTGGGTGTGTGTGTGGGGGTGTGAGGGTGGGTGTGTGGGTGGGTGTGGGTGTGTGGGTGTGTGTGTGTGTGTGGGTGTGTGTGGGTGTGTGTGGGGGTGTGTGTGTATGTGTGGGGGTGTGTGGGTGGGTGTGTGGGTGGGTGTGTGGGTGGGTGTGTGGGTGGGTGTGTGGGTGGGTGTGTGGGTGGGTGTGTGGGTGGGTGTGTGGGTGGGTGTGTGTGGGTGTGTGTGGGTGTGTTTGGGTGTGTGTGGGTGTGGGTGTGTGTGGGTGTGTGGGTGTGTGTGGGTGTGTGGGTGTGTGGGTGTGTGTGGGTGTGTGTGGGTGTGTGTGGGTGTGTGTGGGTGTGTGTGGGTGTGTGTGGGTGTGTGTGGGTGTGGGTGTGTGTGGGTGTGTGTGGGTCAGTGTGGGTGTGCGTGCGCACACTAGGCTACGCTACTCTTTTGAAGATTATAAAAAATTTTTCACAATCAATTCCTTATTAATATGCACTAATATATACTATATAATATTAATTGCGTACACTTGTGTTTGTGTGTGTGTGTGTTTACTAGCTTGTCGTTCTTTGAAAAAGAGGGGGGGAGTCACGTTAACACTATTTGTTATTGTTGTTGGTTCACCGGTACTCTCCCGGCCCAGATCTCCGCACACTTGGCTACTTTACTTTTTGAAGATTATAGGATTATTTTTTCTCACTCAATTCCTTATTAATATATACTAATGTTTATTATACAATAATTACGGGTGCACACGTGTGTTTGTATGTGCGTACTTGTTTACTAGCTTGTCCCTCAGAAAAACGGGGGGGGGGGTCACTAGGCTACACAACTCTTCTGGAGTTTACCTGGCGATATTTAGATAATTTACTAACGACTATCTATCTCCTGGTACTGAAATAGGGAGAGAGAGATGGTATAGCATACAACCAGCAGGGCGAGACACTGAGACTTTAAACACTAACCAAAATTAACCACAAATAGGCAAGTGATGTCGTCTGCACAACAATGGAGGTTCCTGCTGGTCGGCTGCTATCAACTCCTTCAATTTTGTAAATCCTTCAGGAACTTTATCATGCATTCAAGTTTTTATTTTCTTTTTCTTTTAAGACTTGGTATTCCCTCTTTTTTTCTTTAGTACAGTATTATGGTCATAACAAGTCTGATGATGTTAGCTACATTCACAACACCAACAGCTGGGGATTGACTAATTTTTTCTTACTTTCAGTATTTACTTAATCACTCTTTTATGACCTTATCACTACACTGCTGCTATAATCAACCAACATATGTATTTGTTAATATTTCAGATCACACCATTAACCCAATTAACTGTTTGGATATTTTGTGTCAACACTGCGGCCAGTAGCCTGATCAGCTGACTGCTACCCTCCCTCACTCAAATTTCATTCAAATTTAAATTGTAAAATTCTTGATCCTATCACATTATTAGCACTCTTGAAAGCTATTACACTCTTGTAGGTATGTTCACTGATTCACTCACGTACGATGACCGCTAATAATATCTTAGGACAGCCACTAGAACGCTAAATCCTGGGAGCACTATTTAGCGATACTGCTTCACGTGTGTGTGTGTGTGTGTGTGTGTGTGTATGTGCGTACTCACCTAATTTTGATTACAGGGGTCGAATCATATCTCCTGGCCCCGCTTCTTCAGTGGTCGCTACTAAGTTTACTCCGTGTGTGAGTGTGAGTACTCACCTATTTGCACTCACCTATTTGTGGTTGCAGGGGTCGAGTCTTAGCTCCTGGCCCCGCCTCTTCACCGGTTGCTACTGGTCCCTCTCTCTCCCCGCTCCATGAGCTTTATCGTGTGTGTGTGTGTGTGTATGTGTGTGTGTGTGTGTGTGTGTGTGTGTGTGTGTGTGTGTATGTGTGTGTGTGTGTGTGAGTGGGAGTGTGTGCGTGTGCATGTGCGTGTGTGTGTACTCACCTAGTTGTGGTTGCAGGGGTCGAGTCACAACTCCTGCCCCCCCCCCCTCTTCACTGGCCGCTATTCGGTCACTCTTCCCACTCCATGAGCTTTATCATACCTTTTCTTAAAGCTATGTATAGATCCTGCCTCCACTACATCACTACCCAGACTATTCCACTTTCTGACAACTCTGTGACTGAAGAAATGCTTTCTAACATCCCTGTGGTTAATCTGAGTCTTCAGCTTCCAGTTAACTGTGACCCCTTGTTGCTGTGTCCCATCTCTGGAACATCCTGTCTCTGTCCACCTTGTCGATTCCTTTCAGTATTTTACATGTCGTTATCAGATCCCCCCATCTCTCCTGTCCTCCAGTGTCGTCAAGTCGATTTCCCTTAACCTCTCCTCGTAGGACATACCCCTTAGCTCCGAGACTAGTCTTGTTGCAAACCTTTGTACTTTCTCTAGTATCTTCACATGCTTGGCTAGGTGTGGGTTCCAAACTGGCGCTGCATACTCCAAACATGGGCCTAACGTACACAATGTACATGGTCCTGAATGACTCCTTGTTTAGATGTCGGAATGCTGTTCTTAGGTTTGCTAGGCGTCCGTATGCTGCAGCAGTTATTTGGTTGATGTGTGCCTCAGGAGATGTGCCCTGTGTTATACTTACCCCAAGATCCTTTTCCTTGTGTGAGGTTTGTAGGCTCTGGCCCCCTAGATGGTACTCCATCTGCGGTCTTCTTTGCCCTTCCCCAATCTTCATGACTTTGCTCTTGGTGGTGTTGATACCAGAAACAGCACCGGTCCTAGGAGTGATCCCTGTGGCACCCTGCTCGTTACAGGCGACCACTCTGACACCTCGTCACGTACCATGACTCGCTGTTGTCTGTGTCAAACGCCTTCTTACAGTCCAAGAAAATACAATCTACCCACTCCTCTCTCTCCTGTCTTACTGTCATCACCCTGTCATTGAACTCCAGTCCGATTGTTACGCAGGATTTCCGGTCCCTGAAACCGTGCTGGCTGTCGTTGATAAGCTCATTCCTTTCTAGGTGTTCCACCACTCTTTTCCTGATAATTTTCTCTATGATCTTGCATACTATACACGTCAGTGAAACTGGTCTGTAGTTTAATGTTTTGTGTCTGTCTCCATACTGTCTTCCATACCTCAGACAATCTCCCTGTTTCGGTAGATGTGTTGAAGATTGTTCTTAATGGTAAACATAGCGCCTCTGCTCCCTCTCTCAGGACCCATGGAGAGATGTTAACCCGGCCTCATCGCCTTTGAGATTTCTAGATCGCTTAACAGCTTCTTCACTTCTTCCTCGGTTGTATGTATTGTGTCCGACACTTGATGGTGTACCCCACCTCTCTGCCTTTCCGGAGGCCCTTCTGTCTCCTCTGTGTGTGTGTGTGTGTGTGTGTGTGTGTGTGTGTGTGTGTGTGTGTGTGTGTGTGTGTGTGTGTGTGCGTGTGTGTGTGTGTGTGTGTGTGTGTATGTGTGCTCACCTAATTGTGGTTGCAGGGGTCGAGACACAGCTCGTGGCCCTGCCTCTTCACTGATCGCTACTAGGTCCTCTCTCTCTCTGCTTCCAGAGCTTTGTCATACCTCGTCTTAAAGCTATGTATAGTTCCTACCTCCACTACATCACTTGTTAGGCTATTCCACTTCCTGACGACTCTATGACTGAAGAAATAGTTCCTAACATCCCTATGACTCGTCTGAGTCTTCAGCTTCCAATTGTGACCTCTTGTTTCTGTGTCCCCTCTCTGGAACATCCTGTCTCTGTCTACCTTATCTATTCCACGCAGTATTTTGTATGTCATTATCATGTCTCCCCTGACCCGCCTGTCCTCCAATGTCGTCAGTCCGATTTCCCTCAACCTTTCTTCGTAAGACATACCCCTGAACTCCGGAACTAGCCTTGTTGCAAACCTTTGCACTTTCTCTAATTTCTTAACGTGCTTGCCCAGGTGTGGGTTCCAAACTGGAGCTGCATACTCCAGTATGGGCCTGATGTACACAGTGTATAGTGTCTTGAACGATTCCTTACTAAGGTATCGGAACGGTGTTCTCAGGTTTGTCAGGCGCCCGTATGCTGCAGCAGTTATCTGGTTGACGTGTTCCTCCGGAGACATGCTCGGTGTTATGGCCACTCCAAGATCTTTCTCCTTGAGCGAGGTTTGCAGTCCTTAGCCACCTAGTCTATACTCTGTCTGCGGTCTTCTTTGCCCTTCTCCGATCTTCATGACTTTGCACTTAGAAGGGTTGAATTCAAGAAGCTAGTTGCTGGACCACGTGTCCAGCCTGTCCAGGTCTCTTAGAAGTCCGGCCTGGTCCTCATCTGATTTAATTCTCCTCATTAACTTCACATCATCTGCGAACAGGGACATCTCTGAGTCTATCCCTTCCATCATGTCATTCACATATACCAGAAACAGCACTGGTTTTAGGACCGACTCCTGTGGAACCCCGCTCATCACAGGTGCCCACTGTGATACCTCATCCTGTACCATGACTCGTTGTTTCATCCCTGTCAGGTATTCTCTGATCCATTGCAGTGCCGTTCCTGTTATACGCGCCTGATCCTCTAGTTTCTGCACTAGTCTCTTGTGAGGAACTGTCCAAGAAAATGCAATCAACCCACCCCTCTCTTTCGTGTCGCACTTTTGTAACTTTGTCATAGAAGTCCAGAAGGTTTGTGACACAGAATTTGCCTTCCATGAATCCGTGCTGGTTATCGTTTATAATCTTATTCCGTTCCAGGTGCTCCACCACTCTCCTCCTGATAATCTTCTCCATGACTTTACATACTATACAGGCCAGTGACACTGGTCTGAAACTTAGTGCCTCTTTTCTGTCTCCTTTTTTTAAAAATGGGAACTACATTTGCGGTCTTCTATACCTCATGTAGTTGCCCAATTTCAAGGGATGTGTTGAAGATTGTGGCCAATGGCACACACAGTATATCTGCTTCCTCGCTGAGGACGCGGAGTTGTCCCGTCCCATTGCCTTTGATGTATCAAGGTCACTTAGCAGCTTCTTCACCTCCCCCTCAGTTGTGTGCATATCGTCCAGCACCTGTTCGTCTATTCCCTGTTGGTGTCCCCCTCTGTCCTGTCTTCCCAGAGTCCTTCCTGTCTCCACTGTAAATACTTCCTTAAATCTCCTGTTGAGCTCCTCGCATACCTCTTGATCGTTTCTTGTGAGTTCCCCACCTTCTTTCCTCAGCCTGATCACCTGGTCTCTGACTGTCGTCTTTCTCCTGATGTGGCTAAAACAGCAGTTTCGGGTCAGGCTTGGCTTTCGATGCTATGTCATTTTCGTACTGTCGCTGGGCCTCCCTCATCATCTGTGCATATTCGTTTCTGGCTCTTCGACTGATCTTGTTTTCCTGGGTCTTTTGCCTTCTGTGTGTGTGTGTGTGTGTGTGTGTGTGTGTGTGTGTGTGTGTGTGTATGTGTGTGTGTGTACTCACCTAGTTGTACTCACCTAGTTGAGGTTGCAGGGGTCGAGTCCAAGCTCCTGGCCCCGCCTCTTCACTGGTCGCTACTAGGTCACTCTCCCTGAACCATGAGCTTTATCGTACCTCTGCTTAAAGCTATGTATGGATCCTGACTCCACTACATCGCTTCCCAAACTATTCCACTTCCTGACTACTCTGTGGCTGAAGAAATACTTCCTAACATCCCTTTGATTCATCTGTGTCTTCAACTTCCAACTGTGTCCCCTTGTTACTGTGTCCAGTCTCTGGAACATCCTGTCTTTGTCCACCTTGTCAATTCCTCTCAGTATTTTGTAAGTCGTTATCATGTCCCCCCTATCTCTCCTGTCCTCCAGTGTCGTCAGGTTGATTTCCCTTAACCTCTCCTCATAGGACATACCGCTTAGCTCTGGGACTAGTCTTGTTGCAAACCTTTGCACTTTCTCTAGTTTCTTTACATGCTTGGCTAGGTGTGGGTTCCAAACTGGTGCCGCATACTCCAATATGGGCCTAACGTACATGGTGTACAGGGTCCTGAACGATTCCTTATTAAGATGTCGGAATGCTGTTCTGAGGTTTGCCAGGCGCCCATATGCTGCAGCAGTTATTTGGTTGATGTGCGCTTCAGGAGATGTGCCTGGTGTTATACTCACCCCAAGATCTTTTTCCTTGAGTGATGTTTGTAGTCTCTGACCCCCTGGACTGTACTCCATCTGCGGTCTTCTTTGCCCTTCCCCAATCCTCATGACTTTGCACTTGGTGGGATTGAACTCCAGGAGCCAGTTGCTGGACCAGGTCTGCAGCCTGTCCAGATCCCTTTGTATTTCTGCCTGGTCTTCGATCGAATGAACTCTTCTCATCAACTTCACGTCATCTGCAAACAGTGACACCTCGGAGTTTATTCCTTCCGTCATGTCGTTCACAAATACCAGAAACAGCACTGGTCCTAGGACTGACCCCTGTGGGACCCCGCTGGTCACAGGTGCCCACTCTGACACCTCTCCTCGTACCATTACTCGCTGCTGTCTTCCTGACAAGTATTCCCTGATCCATTGCAGTGCCTTCCCTGTTATTCCTGCTTGGTCCTCCAGTTTTTGCACTAATCTCTTGTGTGGTACTGTGTCAAACGCCTTCTTGCAGTCTAAGAAAATGCAATCCACCCACCCTTCTCTCTCTTGTCTTACTGCTGTCACCATGTCATAGAACTCCAGTAGGTTTGTGACACAGGATTTCCCGTCTCTGAAACCATGTTGTCTGCTGGTGATGAGATCATTCCTTTCTAGATGTTCCACCATTCTTCTCCTGTGTGTGTGTGTGTGTGTGTGTGTGTGTGTGTGTGTGTGTGTGTGTGTGTAGGGATGTGTGTACGTGCACGTTATGTATTTTTATATGCGTACGTTGTGTGCACGTTGTATTTATTGCAGAATTAAATCATTTGATTTACGGAAACAGACTTAATATCCCGAGTTTGTTTTTGCTGTGAAATATATACGGGAGATACAATATATTATATATTGCTCTTAAGATCAGAAGAAGAGAGAAAACGTGGAGTGGGCACTTTAAGAGCACAAGTACCTCTGTGATGCAGGCTTGCAATACTTGTGTGTTGCAGACTTCTGTACCTCTTTGTTGCAGGCATGCAATATTTGTGTGTTAGAGGCATACAATACTTGTGTGTTGCATGCTTACAGTACCTCTGTGTTACTGGCATGCCATACTTGTGTGTTGGAGGCATACAAAATTTGTGTGTTGCAGGTATACAATATTTGTGTGTTGCAGGTATACAATATTTGTGTGCTGCAGGTATACTGTACTTGTGTGTTGCAGGCATACAATACTTGTGTGTTGCATGCTTACAGTACCTCTGTGTTGCAGACATACAATACTTGTGTATTGCAGGTATGCAATATTTGTGTGTTGCAGGCATACTGTACTTGTGTGTTGCAGGCATGCAATACTTGTGTGTTGCATGCTTATAGTACCTCTGTGTTGCAGTCATACAATATTTGTGTGTTACATGCTTACAGTACCTCTGTGTTGCAGACATACACAGTTACTAGCATCTAGATGGCACATCCATCGAAGTCACTGACATCGTCGGTATGAGAGAGATGAGAGGCATCTAGCACAGGTACCTGGTTCACCTGCCTCTACTCCATATACATTCTCACTTTATCTTTTGGTTTACGTACATGCAGGAAAAACTCCGGGAACTAAAAAAAATCTTTTAAGTTTCTGTTCTCCAGCAAAAAAAAAAAAAAAATCCAAATTGTATATCCTCACACATAGGCTGCAGTTTTGCCGTGGTTGCTCTGTACGTACAGTAGTGCACATCATTGTTGCGTCGTTTATACACTTAAAGTTTCAAGTTTGATCTGGAGACCCCCTGCATCCTCTGTCTGACTTACATCTGAGACAACGTTCGGGAATTTATTATTAAAGGACAATTGAGATTTTTTTTTTTTTTTTTTGCAAAATTTTACCTGGTTTATGAAGAATATTTTACCACCAGTTGTGTTATCAATACGGTAGATCAAGTAATGGGAGATCTTTCTCACCACCTTCATCGGTCCTACAAGACCAGTAATCACTATACGGTCGGGGACAGGTTCCCGCATCATCACTGTCTCGTTAAAATTACTCTACTGATAATTCGCTGCAATCTTAAACTACAAAATAGTTTATTTTGTGATTTTTAAGAAAATTAAATTTGATATAATTTTTCCATTGAAATTTGGAAATTATCACCAATAGTACAAATTCGATATAAAATATCTCCAACTAATAATAATACTATTTATTATTTCTATAAGTGCGTGATGTAACTTTTACAGACCATAGTTGACATCAATGACATATTATATAGAAAGTCCCTGGTTATGCAGAGCATTTCGGGCATCTTAGGTTAATCTTGTCCCCCAGGATGCGACCCACACTAGTCGGCTAACACCCAGATTCCTACTTGCTACTAGGTGAATGGGGACAGCAGGTGTAAGGAAACACGCCCTATGTATCACCAGTACTAGGGATCGAACCACGGACACTCACTGTGTGAGTGTCCGTCGTTCGATCCCCAGTACTAACTGAGCTACGGGTCAGTACCAGCCGAGTTAGTTTATGAAGCCGATCAACCGACCATACATGGAGGATATTTTCTTTTTAATAATATTGAAAATTTAAAATTTAATCAGCTGAGAGGGAATTCCAAGCTGAAATGAATTATATCAACACTTGAAGTTTGAAGCCTATGAGGTAAAGCATTCTTTAGCAGTTGCTGTGAAGCCAACAGTTTCAATCCTTTTTTAACAGTGTGAGTAAAATTCAAATTTTAAGCTACAGGGCATCATCCTTTGCATCTAATGTATCAGTATTAATATTTTATGATGATCAGAAAAGGCATTGTTTATTTTTAGTAGTTATTAATATCACAATTTATTTAATAAAACTGGTAAATGGAGACCAATGTGAACCTGACGAACAAAAAAACAGACCATTGTTAAAAATTTTTCCCTGATCAGAAAAGAAAATCTCCAGTGATCATACAAGTTACATTGATTCCAAGTTGTTTATTTTTTTTTACTTTTTAGAATATTAAAAAAAATACTTGGAAAAAATAGTGTCTAGTGTGTAAGATGTATCAACCATTAGATATTAAAGTCATTCAAAAAAGTATACTCAATTATGTTTAATCAGACACGCAGAATTTACTTCCGGTGCCGTCACCGCTCTAACACACTTGACCTGACGACCTCGCTGACCCTCCGACCTTTGACACAGATTCCCTCTTTGACCTTTTTTTCCCAGCGACTATTTTGTTACACCAACTATGATTATATTTTTCCTTTAGCGTTCCCCGCTACCCTTACTGACTCTGCCTCCTACACACTCCTGACTCTCACTGCTCTATGTTCTTTGCACATTCCTGTAGCATATCCCACGCTGTAGCGCTTAGCTTTGATAATAATAGCAACAACAACAACAACAACAACAACAACGACAACAACAACAACAATAATAATAATAATATTAATAATAATAATAATAATAATAATAATAATAATAATTATTATTATTATTATTATTATTATTATTATTATTATTATTATTATTATTATTATTATTATTATTATTATTATTATTATTATATTTAAGAAAATTTAAGCAGAAAATAACTCATACTAATTTATATTGAAAATTGGCAAAATGGTAAATCCACCGTCCAGTAACAGTCTCACACCGTCTTCTCATTAAGACGCACCTTTTTCGAATGTCTGAAGCCCGTCAGAAGAGGCTTTCTTAAACTGTCGCACGGAAACCAAATTTCAAGAATGTGCTGTACGACTTTACTTGCAGGACACCTGCTTGCACCAGTAGTTGCACGAACCCTCTCCTGGTATTGTAAACTAACGTTGTAAAAGTGAAGTCGATTGGATAAAGCGTTCTCAAGATATAAACAAAAGTTCGGAGGGATAAAAAAAAAAAACTCAGGTAACCACTTAGGTGCATTTCTTTGGGGATACCTAATTAGCAATAGGTTATCCGCTTACTGGTGTCTAAATCAAGAAAGGCATATCGATTTTCCGAGTTCCGTTTACGTATATATGATCTTTCTCTGGCTGGTATCTAACCTTAATATTTTTCCTAACGTTAATGTACTATATAATAATTCAACCTGGAATTAATTTTTCACACAAATCATGTAAGAAAAAGGTTGTGTAATTTAAAAAAAAAAAAAGTTGGCGACAACAAGGCTGATACAGCCTCCATTGAAAGTTTGAATCCAGTCACAAGAGGCATTCTTAAGTTATCGCAAGGAAACCATCATCTCACTTTCATCAGTAAAAACGACGGCAAATTAATACCTACATTACCAAAAACCATTCCGAAATTCCTCTAAGATACACCAGTGTTAAAAGTTTGAAAGTGATTTGAAAGTCATTTTCCGGTTATTGCGGGGAAATCAGAATTTCAATTTGTTCAGTAAAACTATCAGAATGGGATTTAAACCGCCTAATAACATCTCGATCCTTCATTTGAGAATAATTCACCAACACTGAAAGTTTGAAAGTGATCATGGGAGATTTACTGCAATTATTGCATGAAAACCGATAAACCTCATTTCAATTATGTTATCAAACTGTCAAATTTGTAAGTACACAGGTTAATATAGTTGCATCAGCGTAATAAATTTGAAGTCGTTCGGGAAACGCATTTTCGAGTTATTGCACGGAAGAAAACGTAAATTTTTAAAACATGGTGGGACAGTTGGCAGCCACAATGTCCAATAACAATGTGAATTTCATAAGCAAAATACATTTTCAGTGAAAAGAAGAGGCGTACTCAGTTCATAGAAATCGCTATTCTGTTTTCATAAAAAATGGTAAATATGCGACTACACCTAACATTAAGTGAGATATATCAGTGTTGAAAGCTGAAGCCGAGCGAAAGTGGAGTTGTAAGTTCTCTCAGAAACCTGGAAGGAAGACAACAAAATTCTGACAGCCGATTTAAGAATCTCCTGTCAATGAATGCTTTATAAACACGAGAGGCACGTTACTGGTACACACACACACACACACACACACACACACACACACACACACACACACACACACACACACACACACACACACACACACACACACACACACACACACACACACACACACGGAACAGTGCAATCAAACGATCTGTTACGCTCAACCAAGTCATTTCCTCGGAAGTTGAAACTGAATTTCAAGCTCTGACATTATAGCACACTGGAGGTATTCCACCCTGATGCTTCCTTCATCTCCTCCATCAGCATTTATGTTATGCTAGCGACACTTCATTCAGCAGGTACAGCAGCATCAGCTGGCCAGCGTCTTCATGGAGGCCGTCACCTGGTGTCGGACACACTTGAAATGAGGTCACCATGGGGTGTCGGGGATCATTGTGGTTCACCTTATGTGTATATGTGTGTGTGTGTGTGTGTGTTGACTCTGGTCCCTCTGTATTTGCTCACATTTTTATTACAGTCTGAACACCAGGCAGACTGGGACACACCTGACGCTACTATTCAGCCAAGTCGAGGTGGCGAGGTTTGCACGATAATGATCCGCACAATTTCTCGTGTAAATACCACAAAGAAATAGCTCATTATTGCACCTAGTATCTTACTCTGCTGTAGCAGCCGCTATACCCGAGTGCTAGCTAGCTGTTTTACCACTGGTAATCTATATTAGATTACCTAATTTATAACTAACACAGAGGCATTTAGAAGATCATTGAACAAACGAATGTATGTGGTACACGCATGTTCGTGTGTGACAAGCCGCTGACTATAGTTCAAACTCAATTTACAAATGTCGTGATGCTAACTTTGGTCTATCGCCTAGCATTTTTAAGGCGTAAAACACACACACACAAAAAAAAGAGGAGGAAAGGTCAAGTATCTATCGACAAGTGCCTTAATCAACTCGTAACTAACTAACTTTTATTATTCACCGTTCTCTGTTGTTTACCTTCTTTTGTCCTCTCTTTCTCTCGATTTCTCGTTATCTAGACACCTAAGTTTGTCATTTTTCAGCTGTTTCTCTTTGACTTATCCGCGCCCATTCATCTATCTATTTATATATCTATCTGTCTATTTATCAATCTATCTGTCCAACTGATATGAACTAACCCATCATGCCCTCGTTTGTATTTTACGGAAATTTCTTCTCCCCTGTACCTTCATCACGCATCACCAATTACCTTCCCCTTCCTCTCAATCTTTATCAACATTGTCTCTCTCTTAATTTTTATCAACATTGTATCTCAGTCTTGATCAATTTTCATGTACCGCCACTTTCCCCTTCTTGTTCCCTCTCTGCCCTCTTTTGTTTTGTGTGTGTATGTATGTATATATATATATATATATATATATATATATATATATATATATATATATATATATATATATATATATATATATATATATATATATATATATATATATATATATATATATATATATATATATATATATGGTTCTTGGATAATGGCACCCTAGCTGGCACTACAGAATCTCTCCTAGAAGATCAGAAAAGTTAAAGACATGGGAGAGAGCCTGGGTTTATCTTTAAACCCCACCAAATGTGAAGTAGTTTCTACCAGTCGTCAGATGATCCAAAATATTAGTGCTGTTTTACCAGGAACACGAGCAAAATTGTTAAGTTTTGCAGTAACAAATGAAAATAATATATCTTTAAACGTATAAGAGAAATTTTTAGAATGGACTTAATTTTAAATGAGTTCTTGCTAAATGACCAGTTTTACCTATTTGGCTCGACACACACATTATATATATGTATATATTGTTGTGGCCACGAACGAGTGGTATTGATCAATAACAACACTGCACTAGCCAAGGACTCGAACCCATACTGCTTTGGCCTGCCTCATGGTGGGCGAAAACGCATGACGCCCTAATCCACTGAACCATACGATCCTTACAAGTAGGGCATCCAGCGGAACTGGATGTTGTGCTCCCTACCCAAGGACACACGATGGCGTGGATGACCCTAGGCTAATTTCATTCTAGTCCATGTTTGGTGTACTAGTTCAACGAGCAGTATTTTTATATTATTATCGTTCGTGGTCACAATAATATAAAAATACTGCTCGTTGAACTAGCACACCAAACATGGACTAGAATGAAATTAGCCTAGGGTCATCCACGCCATCGTGTGTCCTTGGGTAGGGAGCACAACATCCAGTTCCGCTGGATGCCCTACTTGTAAGGATCGTATGGTTCAGTGGATTAGGGCGTCATGCGTTTTCGCCCACCATGAGGCAGACCAAAGCAGCATGGGTTCGAGTCCTTGGCTAGTGCAGTGTTGTTATTGATATATATATATATATATATATTTATTTATTTATTTATTTATTTATATTGTGCTTTGTCTATTTTTAATCATATGTTGCCTCCCTATAGGTCCCATTTAGAAAGAATGGGACTTGTTTTCCCCTTCGTTGAGTGAAATCTGATTGTCTCCTGTTCCATAAGCGTTGTATTACCTCTATGGGTTTAACTTTTCCATACGATAATAATAATAATAATAATAATAATAATAATAATAATAATAATAATAATAATAATAATAACAATAATAATAATAATAATAATAATAATAATAATAATAAAAATAATAATAATAATAATAATAATAATAATAATAATAATAATAATAATAAAAATAACAATAATATTTAGTTTACAATGCATATTTGTATGAAATGATACTATAATTTGTTGTCGAATGTGTCTAATGGATATATCCCTTTTCTTGCGTTTAATCCGTCTGAGAATATTTTGGGAGAGTACAACTTTTTTGTAGTTTCTGAGCAGTATGCTCAGTGAAGCCAAGTGACAAGTCATCTTGGGTCAAATTGCTCAATAAATGTTACATCTTCCTTTATCCTAATCCTGTGATCCCGTAAGCTCCAGCTAAAAACTAAACAGAGAAAGAAACAAAGAAAGTGAGACATAGACAACGAAACTGGAGAAGAAATTAGGATAAAGAGCTCAGTTAACGAACGAAAAAGTCTAGTATAGGAGACTAAAGACAACTACCAAATTCTTGTACTATTAAAATTAATGACCCCCGACGGGCTACGTAAGAATTGGTGAGTGATGTTTTCTAAGGTTATCATTCATTCCTTGAGAACACCTCATCCAGTTGTCTTGAAATTTTCAATGTTTGTGAAGTGTAACTAGGGAAAGATTCACGCTACTATTGACATGTACAGGTGTCCTCTGGGCAATATTATACAGAGTCTGTTGGTTTCCATGCGATAGACTGAGAAGTACTCTTTTGATTGACTTCAAACTTCCAACCCTGCTTCATCCTGCTAACGAAAACGCTGGGATTATTACTGGAGTCTGTATGAGCTAATCTGTCGTTTTTATTTTTAAAAAGGAATATATTTCCTCATTTGGACTTTTGTAATCCTTAACGTCTAATGCTTTGTATGAAGAGGTTTGTTTCATGTAAGCTTAGGTTGTGCAGCTATAAATTTGCCAATATATTAACACAGTTAAACTCCATGCAATAACAGGAAAAGACATGGTCTGGTTGTCTTTGTGGTTCTAACACTGGTGTATTGACCTCAACGGATGGTTCACATTACAGGGTTGTGTAAATCCTAACTAATTTTATTAACCGAATTTATGATATTGACTTCAGTGACTTGGGAATGACTTTTCTGATCGACTTCTAACCTTTAATATTTATGCATTATTTGTGAGGGATTAAACCCTGTAAGTTTAGGCTGTATAGGGTGCAAATTTCTATATATAATAACATAGTTAAAAACCTTTGACTCATTGGATTCTTCAAAATAATTGGAGAACGCCTCTTAGTGTCGACTTCAGAAATTTAGTACTAGTCTTTTATTTAACGGAAGGTTCGTATTGTTATAGCAATACGTGAGCGCCAATTTCACTAAATAAATTGTGATATTAATTTTCAGTTACTGGAAAAATGTCTGTATTGCTGGTATATCTTAATGGAAGGTTTGTAATGATCTTGTGTTGCGTCGCTGCACATTAACCAGCTAATTAACATAGTTATTATACTTGGAATTGTTGGATTTTCTGCAATAACTGGTTAATTCTTTTTCCTTGGAGTATCATTCTTTTGGGTCCTGAGGAATTTAACTATCATACTGAAAAATAAAATTTTTAAAATATTAATATGTCAGTTTTAATGAAGTTTACTGTAGTTGTTGAATAAATATTCATATTATACATAAATCTCAAAAAAAAAAAAAAAAAAAAAAAAAAATAACTTGCAGCTTACATTGCGTTTTTTCTAAGAGAATAAATAACTTGTTTGAGTTTCATGAAGATCAGACAGTTAGGTTTGATGTTAACGAGAGAATAACTTCCCAGTGAAACACTTTCTCATAAACACTAAATCCTCTTTCATAAACACTGAACCCTCTTTCGTAGACACTGAACCCTCTTTCATAGACACTGAATCCTCTTTCGTAGACACTGAACCCTCTTTCATAGACACTGAATCCTCTTTCATAGACACTGAACTCTCTTTCACAGACACTGAACTCTCTTTCACAGACACTGAACTCTCTTTCATAGACACTGAACCCTCTTTCACAGACACTGAACCCTCTTTCACAGACACTGAACTCTCTTTCATAGACACTGAACCCTCTTTCATAGACACTGAACCCTCTTTCACAGACACTGAACCCTCTTTCACAGACACTGAACTATCTTTTACAGACACTGAACCCTGTTTCACAGACACTGAACCCTCTTTCACAGACACTGAACCCTCTTTCACAGACACTGAACCCTCTTTTACAGACACTGAACCCTCTTTCACAGACACTGAACCCTCTTTCACAGACACTGAACCCTCTTTTACAGACACTGAACCCTCTTTCACAGACACTGAACCCTCTTTCACAGACACTGAACCCTCTTTCGTAGACACTGAACTCTCTTTCATAGACACTGAATCCTCTTTCATAGACACTGAACTCTCTTTCACAGACACTGAACTCTCTTTCACAGACACTGAACTCTCTTTCATAGACACTGAACCCTCTTTCACAGACACTGAACCCTCTTTCACAGACACTGAACTCTCTTTCATAAACACTGAACCCTCTTTCGTAGACACTAAATCCTCTTTCATAAACACTGAACCCTCTTTCATAGACACTGAATCCTCTTTCGTAGACACTGAACCCTCTTTCATAGACACTGAATCCTCTTTCATAGACACTGAACTCTCTTTCACAGACACTGAACTCTCTTTCACAGACACTGAACTCTCTTTCATAGACACTGAACCCTCTTTCACAGACACTGAACCCTCTTTCACAGACACTGAACTCTCTTTCATAGACACTGAACCCTCTTTCATAGACACTGAACCCTCTTTCACAGACACTGAACCCTCTTTCACAGACACTGAACTATCTTTTACAGACACTGAACCCTGTTTCACAGACACTGAACCCTCTTTCACAGACACTGAACCCTCTTTCACAGACACTGAACCCTCTTTTACAGACACTGAACCCTCTTTCACAGACACTGAACCCTCTTTCACAGACACTGAACCCTCTTTTACAGACACTGAACCCTCTTTCACAGACACTGAACCCTCTTTCACAGACACTGAACCCTCTTTCGTAGACACTGAACTCTCTTTCATAGACACTGAACCCTCTTTAATAGACACTGAACCGTCTCTCGTAGACACTGAACCCTCTTTCACAGACACTGGACCCTCTTTCACAGACACTGAACCTCTTTCACAGACACTGAACCCTCTTTCGTAGACACTGAACTCTCTTTCATAGACACTGAACCCTCTTTCACAGACACTGAACCCTCTTTCATAGACACTGAACCCTCTTTCATAGACACTGAACCCTCTTTCGTAAACACTGAACCCTCTTTCACAGACACTGAACCCTCTTTCATAGACACTGAACCCTCTTTCACAGACACTGAACCCTCTTTCACAGACACTGAACCCTCTTTCACAGACACTGAACTCTCTTTCATAGACACTGAACCCTCTTTCACAGACACTGAACCCTCTTTCGTAAACACTGAACCCTCTTTCACAGACACTGAACCCTCTTTCATAGACACTGAACCCTCTTTCACAGACACTGAACCCTCTTTCACAGACACTGAACCCTCTTTCACAGACACTGAACTCTCTTTCATAGACACTGAACCCTCTTTCACAGACACTGAACCCTCTTTCATAGACATTGAACCCTCTTTCATAGACACTGAACCCTCTTTCATAGACACTGAACTCTCATAGACACTGAACCCTCTTTCACAGACACTGAACCCTCCTTCACAGACATTGAACCCTCTTTCACAGACACTGAACTCTCTTTCATAGACACTGAACCCTCTTTCACAGACACTGAACCCTCTTTCACAGACACTGAACCCTCTTTCACAGACACTGAATTCTCTTTCATAGACACTGAACCCTCTTTCACAGACACTGAACACTCTTTCATAGACACTGAACCCTCTTTCATAGACACTGAACCCTCTTTCACAGACACTGAACCCTCTTTCACAGACACTGAACCCTCTTTCACAGACACTGAACCCTCTTTCATAGACACTGAACCCTCTTTCATAGACACTGAACCCTCTTTCACAGACACTGAACCCTCTTTCACAGACACTGAACCCTCTTTCATAGACACTGAACTCTCTTTCATAGACACTGAACCCTCTTTCACAGACACTGGACCCTCTTTCACAGACACTGAACCCTCTTTCACAGACACTGAACCCTCTTTCGTAGACACTGAACTCTCTTTCATAGACACTGAACCCTCTTTCACAGAAACTGAACCCTCTTTCACAGACACTGAACCCTCTTTCACAGACACTGAACCCTCTTTCATAGACACTGAACTCTCTTTCATAGACACTGAACCCTCTTTCACAGACACTGGACCCTCTTTCACAGACACTGAACCCTCTTTCACAGACACTGAACCCTCTTTCGTAGACACTGAACTCTCTTTCATAGACACTGAACCCTCTTTCACAGACACTGAACCCTCTTTCATAGAGATGAACCCTCTTTCATAGACACTGAACCCTCTTTCGTAAACATTGAACCCTCTTTCACAGACACTGAACCCTCTTTCACAGACACTGAACCCTCTTTCATAGACACTGAACCCTCTTTCACAGACACTGAACCCTCTTTCACAGACACTGAACCCTCTTTCACAGACACTGAACTCTCTTTCATAGACACTGAACCCTCTTTCACAGACACTGAACCCTCTTTCATAGACATTGAACCCTCTTTCATAGACACTGAACCCTCTTTCATAGACACTGAACTCTCATAGACACTGAACCCTCTTTCACAGACACTGAACCCTCTTTCACAGACACTGAACCCTCTTTCACAGACACTGAACTCTCTTTCATAGACACTGAACCCTCTTTCACAGACACTGAACCCTCTTTCACAGACACTGAACCCTCTTTCACAGACACTGAATTCTCTTTCATAGACACTGAACCCTCTTTCACAGACACTGAACACTCTTTCATAGACACTGAACCCTCTTTCATAGACACTGAACCCTCTTTCACAGACACTGAACCCTCTTTCACAGACACTGAACCCTCTTTCACAGACACTGAACCCTCTTTCATAGACACTGAACCCTCTTTCATAGACACTGAACCCTCTTTCACAGACACTGAACCCTCTTTCACAGACACTGAACCCTCTTTCATAGACACTGAACTCTCTTTCATAGACACTGAACCCTCTTTCACAGACACTGGACCCTCTTTCACAGACACTGAACCCTCTTTCACAGACACTGAACCCTCTTTCGTAGACACTGAACTCTCTTTCATAGACACTGAACCCTCTTTCACAGACACTGAACCCTCTTTCATAGACACTGAACTCTCTTTCATAGACACTGAACCCTCTTTCACAGACACTGAACTCTCTTTCATAGACACTGAACCCTCTTTCACAGACACTGAACCCTCTTTCATAGACACTGAACCCTCTTTCATAGACACTGAACCCTCTTTCGTAAACACTGAACCCTCTTTCACAGACACTGAACCCTCTTTCATAGACACTGAACCCTCTTTCACAGACACTGAACCCTCTTTCACAGACACTGAGCCATCTTTCACAGACACTGAACTCTCTTTCATAGACACTGAACCCTCTTTCACAGACACTGAACCCTTTTTCATAGACATTGAACCCTCTTTCATAGACACTGAACCCTCTTTCATAGACACTGAACTCTCATAGACACTGAACCCTCTTTCACAGACACTGAACCCTCTTTCACAGACACTGAACCCTCTTTCACAGACACTGAACTCTCTTTCATAGACACTGAACCCTCTTTCGCAGACACTGAACCCTCTTTCACAGACACTGAACCCTCTTTCACAGACACTGAACTCTCTTTCATAGACACTGAACCCTCTTTCACAGACACTGAACTCTCTTTCATAGACACTGAACCCTCTTTCATAGACACTGAACCCTCTTTCACAGACACTGAACCCTCTTTCACAGACACTGAACCCTCTTTCACAGACACTGAACCCTCTTTCATAGACACTGATCCCTCTTTCATAGACACTGAACCCTCTTTCACAGACACTGAACCCTCTTTCACAGACACTGAACCCTCTTTCATAGACACTGAACTCTCTTTCATGGACACTGAACCCTCTTTCACAGACACTGAACCTTCTTTCACAGACACTGAACCCTCTTTCACAGACACTGAACCCTCTTTCATAGACATTGAACCCTCTTTCATAGACACTGAACCCTCTTTCATAGACATTGAACCCTCTTTCATAGACACTGAACCCTCTTTCATAGACACTGAACCCTCTTTCACAGACACTGAACCCTCTTTCATAGACATTGAACCCTCTTTCATAGACACTGAACCCTCTTTCACAGACACTGAACCCTCTTTCACAGACACTGAACCCTCTTTCATAGACATTGAATCCTCTTTCATAGGCACTGAACCCTCTTTCATAGACACTGAACCCTCTTTCACAGACACTGAACCCTCTTTCATAGACATTGAAAACTCTTTCATAGACACTGAACCCTCTTTCACAGACACTGAACCCTCTTTCATAGACACTGAACCCTCTTTCACAGACACTGAACCCTCTTTCACAGACACTGAGCCATCTTTCACAGACACTGAACTCTCTTTCATAGACACTGAACCCTCTTTCACAGACACTGAACCCTTTTTCATAGACATTGAACCCTCTTTCATAGACACTGAACCCTCTTTCATAGACACTGAACTCTCATAGACACTGAACCCTCTTTCACAGACACTGAACCCTCTTTCACAGACACTGAACCCTCTTTCACAGACACTGAACTCTCTTTCATAGACACTGAACCCTCTTTCGCAGACACTGAACCCTCTTTCACAGACACTGAACCCTCTTTCACAGACACTGAACTCTCTTTCATAGACACTGAACCCTCTTTCACAGACACTGAACTCTCTTTCATAGACACTGAACCCTCTTTCATAGACACTGAACCCTCTTTCACAGACACTGAACCCTCTTTCACAGACACTGAACCCTCTTTCACAGACACTGAACCCTCTTTCATAGACACTGATCCCTCTTTCATAGACACTGAACCCTCTTTCACAGACACTGAACCCTCTTTCACAGACACTGAACCCTCTTTCATAGACACTGAACTCTCTTTCATAGACACTGAACCCTCTTTCACAGACACTGAACCTTCTTTCACAGACACTGAACCCTCTTTCACAGACACTGAACCCTCTTTCATAGACATTGAACCCTCTTTCATAGACACTGAACCCTCTTTCATAGACATTGAACCCTCTTTCATAGACACTGAACCCTCTTTCATAGACACTGAACCCTCTTTCACAGACACTGAACCCTCTTTCATAGACATTGAACCCTCTTTCATAGACACTGAACCCTCTTTCACAGACACTGAACCCTCTTTCACAGACACTGAACCCTCTTTCATAGACATTGAATCCTCTTTCATAGGCACTGAACCCTCTTTCATAGACACTGAACCCTCTTTCACAGACACTGAACCCTCTTTCATAGACATTGAAAACTCTTTCATAGACACTGAACCCTCTTTCACAGACACTGAACCCTCTTTCATAGACATTGAACCCTATTTCATAGACACTGAACCCTCTTTCATAGACATTGAACTCTCTTTCATAGACACTGAACCCTCTTTCATAGACACTGAACCCTCTTTCATAGACACTGAACTCTCTTTCATAGACATTGAACCCTCTTTCACAGACACTGAACCCTCTTTCATAGACACTGAACTCTCTTTCATAGACACTGAACCCTCTTTCACAGACACTGAACCCTCTTTCATAGACACTGAACCCTCTTTCATAGACACTGAACCCTCTTTCGTAAACACTGAACCCTCTTTCACAGACACTGAACCCTCTTTCATAGACACTGAACCCTCTTTCACAGACACTGAACCCTCTTTCACAGACACTGAGCCATCTTTCACAGACACTGAACTCTCTTTCATAGACACTGAACCCTCTTTCACAGACACTGAACCCTTTTTCATAGACATTGAACCCTCTTTCATAGACACTGAACCCTCTTTCATAGACACTGAACTCTCATAGACACTGAACCCTCTTTCACAGACACTGAACCCTCTTTCACAGACACTGAACCCTCTTTCACAGACACTGAACTCTCTTTCATAGACACTGAACCCTCTTTCGCAGACACTGAACCCTCTTTCACAGACACTGAACCCTCTTTCACAGACACTGAACTCTCTTTCATAGACACTGAACCCTCTTTCACAGACACTGAACTCTCTTTCATAGACACTGAACCCTCTTTCATAGACACTGAACCCTCTTTCACAGACACTGAACCCTCTTTCACAGACACTGAACCCTCTTTCACAGACACTGAACCCTCTTTCATAGACACTGATCCCTCTTTCATAGACACTGAACCCTCTTTCACAGACACTGAACCCTCTTTCACAGACACTGAACCCTCTTTCATAGACACTGAACTCTCTTTCATAGACACTGAACCTTCTTTCACAGACACTGAACCTTCTTTCACAGACACTGAACCCTCTTTCACAGACACTGAACCCTCTTTCATAGACATTGAACCCTCTTTCATAGACACTGAACCCTCTTTCATAGACATTGAACCCTCTTTCATAGACACTGAACCCTCTTTCATAGACACTGAACCCTCTTTCACAGACACTGAACCCTCTTTCATAGACATTGAACCCTCTTTCATAGACACTGAACCCTCTTTCACAGACACTGAACCCTCTTTCACAGACACTGAACCCTCTTTCATAGACATTGAATCCTCTTTCATAGGCACTGAACCCTCTTTCATAGACACTGAACCCTCTTTCACAGACACTGAACCCTCTTTCATAGACATTGAAAACTCTTTCATAGACACTGAACCCTCTTTCACAGACACTGAACCCTCTTTCATAGACATTGAACCCTATTTCATAGACACTGAACCCTCTTTCATAGACATTGAACTCTCTTTCATAGACACTGAACCCTCTTTCATAGACACTGAACCCTCTTTCATAGACACTGAACTCTCTTTCATAGACATTGAACCCTCTTTCACAGACACTGAACCCTCTTTCATAGACACTGAACTCTCTTTCATAGACACTGAACCCTCTTTCATAGACACTGAACTCTCTTTATAGACACTGAACTCTCTTTCATAGACACTGAACTCTCTTTCATAGACACTGAACCCTCTTTCATAGACACTGAACTCTCTTTCACAGACACTGAACTCTCTTTCATAGACACTGAACTCTCTTTCATAGACACTGAACCCTCTTTCACAGGCACTGAACTCTCTTTCACAGACACTGAACCCTCTTTCACAGACACTGAACCCTCTTTCACAGACACTGAACCCTCTTTCATAGACACTGAACTCTCTTTCATAGACACTGAACCCTCTTTCACAGACACTGAACCTCTTTCATAGACACTGAACTCTCTTTCATAGACACTGAACCCTCTTTCACAGGCACTGAACTCTCTTTCACAGACACTGAACCCTCTTTCACAGACACTGAACCCTCTTTCACAGACACTGAACCCTCTTTCATAGACACTGAACTCTTTTTCATAGACATTGAACCCTCTTTCACAGACACTGAACCTCTTTCATAGACACTGAACTCTCTTTCATAGACACTGAACCCTCATTCACAGACACTGAACCCTCTTTCATAGACACTGAACTCTCTTTCATAGACACTGAACCCTCTTTCACAGACACTGAACTCTCTTTCATAGACACTGAACCCTCTTTCACAGACACTGAACCCTCTTTCACAGACACTGAACTCTCTTTCATAGACACTGAACCCTCTTTCACAGACACTGAACCCTCTTTCACAGACACTGAACCCTCTTTCACAGACACTGAACTCTCTTTCATAGACACTGAACCCTCTTTCACAGACACTGAACTCTATTTCATAGACACTGAACCCTCTTTCACAGACACTAAACCCTCTTTCACAGACACTGAACTCTCTTTCATAGACACTGAACCCTCTTTCACAGACACTGAACTCTCTTTCATAGACACTGAACCCTCTTTCACAGACACTGAACCCTCTTTCACAGACACTGAACCCTCTTTCACAGACACTGAACTCTCTTTCATAAACACTGAACCCTCTTTCATAGACACTGAACCCTCTTTCATAGACACTGAACTCTCTTTCATAGACACTGAACTCTCTTTCATAGACACTGAACCCTCTTACATAGGCACTGAACCCTCTTTCATAGACATTGAACCCTCTTGCATAGACACTGAACCATCTTTCATAGACACTAAACCCTCTTACATAGGCACTGAACCCTCTTTCATAAACACTGAACTCTCTTTCATAGACATTGAACCCTCTTTCATAAACACTGAACCCTCTTTCATAGACATTGAACCCTTTTACATTGGCACTGAACCCTCTTTCATAGACACTGAACCCTCTTTCGTAAACACTGAACCCTCTTTCATAGACACTGAACCCTCTTTCGTAAACACTGAACCCTCTTTCATAGACACTGAACCCTCTTTCGTAAACACTGAACCCTCTTTCATAGACACTGAACCCTCTTTCGTAAACACTGAACCCTCTTTCACAGACATTGAACTCTCTTTCATAGACACTGAACCCTCTTTCACAGACACTGAACCCTCTTTCATAGACACTGAACCCTCTTTCACAGACACTGAACCCTCTTTCATAGACACTGAACCCTCTTTCATAGACACTGAACCCTCTTTCATAGACACTGAACCCTCTTTCATAGACACTGAACCCTCTTTCATAGACACTGAACACTTTTTTTTTCTTTTGAGGGAAGAGGGTTCAATCACACACTTATATGAGTATCTCGCACTGGTGTGACCGAGTGATTATACCAACTATTAGAGTGTTTGACGGGGTGCAGTCTAGCCTTATTTTATCATACGCACTTATACATATACATATGAATATATTCACACGCATACGAAAAGCAAAGGTATACATATGTGATATTTGGTGCCTGTTTTTCCGTTCTTGTTAGCGAGAATACACGAGCGAGTGTCGTGTTCGACAGTGCTAATTCCGACTTTCCACCTTTGGTATGGAATTATCTTGCTTATGGCGAGCACATGGGGTAAGTCGCATCTTGCAGTTCCCATGAGAACAGCCAGAATGGAAGGGATAAGGGGGGGGAGGAAGTAGATGCTGCCTTTATACTATAAGCTTCATAGGGAGAGAGAGAGAGAGAGAGAGAGCACAGAGAGCTGGTGTAAGGTCTAGCTGAGAGTAAGACACAAATGGAGCGACAGATGACTGTAACTATTACTTCAAGTTGTATAATTTCAGACAAGTAAAGCGGCCCACTGCCTTGATATTTCCAGTAATCTCTTGTATCCCTGAATATCAGTATTATTTGGCCTCAATCATGTTCCTAAATTTGTAAGTCAGACATGACTTATGGGTTAAAGTCAAGAAACTTTTTGCTGAAAAATATAGAATTACACTTTAATGAAATTTTTTTTTTTTAACTCTTATTCAAGACTGCAACTGAGGAAAATTAATATTAATACTTAGGGGAGATTGGGTTTACTGGGAAATAAGGTAAATAGACCCGTGGCTGTCTTCATGAGGAAGATGGACTGGCACCTAAAATCAGTACCTGGCTAGCCGGGCTGTGGTTCGTGCGTTGGTTTGCGTGCGGCCAGCAGTAACAGGCTGATTGATCAGACCAGACCCTGATCCACTGCGAGGCCTGGTCATGGACCATGCCGCGGGGAAGCTGACCGCCGGAACACCCTCCAGATAGACACCAAGTTTGTTTAATTCACGTTAAGAGCTAAATCCATGTGGGCCATTCAGCTCAAGGCGTGGTGGAGGCTTGATCCTCCGTCCGCTGAGCGCGAGACAGACACGCTTCATACCTGTACTCACCTAAATGTCCATTCACTCCAGGTAAGGTAAGTAGAGTAGGCAGACTTGAATACTACTTACAAAAAAAAAATCAGATTCTACCCTCCACTAACAGCTCACTCCTCCAGCTCCCAACCCAGAGAGAGAGAGAGAGAGAGAGAGAGAGAGAGAGAGAGAGAGAGAGAGAGAGAGAGAGAGAGAGAGAGAGAGAGAGAGAGAGAGAGAAAAAAAAAAAAGTTGGTGTTAGCTAGCTAGCTCCTGCTCTAACAGAGGCTCCTCACTGAGTCATTACTGACTCGCCACTTCTCCAACTTGTAAGTCAAACTTACCTACCCTAATTCAGCTCCTCCCATAGGAACACCAAGTGCTCACTCACAGAGCAGCAAACACATGGTGGTGATATCAGGGTAGTAATATGAGAGGTCAGCATTTCTACATACCACCGTCTCCATGTCTCACAAAGTGAAATATGATAACCTATTTATATTAAATGTAAATATCATATTATTGATAGTATGCAGTACTAACAAGATGAGGAATAACACACAAGTGCAACACTTGGGTATCTTTATTGCTGAAACATTTCGCCTGCACATCTGACTTCTTCAGTCAAATACAGACGTATATAACACTGAAGACAGTAGAAGAAGTAGCTTTGACCTGATCAGTCCGTCAGCCTCAGGTGGAAGCAATCAGTCCCAACCTGGATATATAAGAATTATTAGTGCGTTAAGTTTCACCTCTCAGTATGTAGTTCCTGGACCTAAATATCAATCTTTAATGGTTATACTAAATGGTTAAGTATGATTGTAGAATTATCTGAGTGTTAGTTTTATTTAGTTATTCCTACTGCGGTAGCTCGGGGACGTTGAAAGTCACTTGGCAAGTATAACTTTTTAAGTGGTATGAGGATTAAGTGTCCTTAAGTATTTAAGCATTTGCGAGGAGTATACTAAAGTGAACAAATAATTTAGAGGATAGTGTAATTAAGAGGACAGAGTAATTAAGAAGATAGTGTAATTAAGAGGACAGTGTAATTAAAAGTAGAACATAATTAAAAGGAGAGCGTAATTAAACGGAAAATGACAGTAAGAGGATAGTGTAATTAAGTGGCTAGTATAATTAAGAGGAAAGATTAAGAGGATACTGTAATTAAGATGATAGTGTAATTAAGAGGAAAATTAAAGAGGATAGTGTAATTAGCAGAAAATTTTAAGAGGATAGTGTAATTAAGAAGAAAATTTAATAGGATAGTGTAATTAAGAGGAAAATTTAATAGGATAGTGTAATTAAGAGGAAAATTTAATAGGATAGTGTAATTAAGAGGAAAATTTAATAGGATAGTGTAATTAAGAGGAAAATTTAAGAAGAGAGTGTAATTAAGAGGAAAATTTAAGAGAGTGTAAGAGGAAAATTTAAGAGGATAGTGTAATTAAGAGGAAAATTTAAGAGGAGAGTGTAATTAAGAGGAAAATTTAAGGGGATAGTGTAATTAAGAGGAAAATTTAAGAGGATAGTGTAATTAAGAGGAAAATTTAAGAAGAGAGTGTAATTAAGAGGAAAATTTAAGAGGATAGTGTAATTAAGAGGAAAATTTAAGGGGATAGTGTAATTAAGAGGAAAATTTAAGAGGATAGTGTAATTAAGAGGAAAATTTAAGGGGATAGTGTAATTAAGAGGAAAATTTAAGAGGATAGTGTAATTAAGAGGAAAATTTAATAGGATAGTGTAATTAAGAGGAAAATTTAATAGGATAGTGTAATTAAGAGGAAAATTTAATAGGATAGTGTAATTAATAGGAAAATTTAATAGGATAGTGTAATTAAGAGGAAAATTTAAGAAGAGAGTGTAATTAAGAGGAAAATTTAAGAGAGTGTAAGTAAGAAGAAAATTTAAGAGGATAGTGTAATTAAGAGGAAAATTTAAGAGGAGAGTGTAATTAAGAGGAAAATTTAAGGGGATAGTGTAATTAAGAGGAAAATTTAAGAGGATAGTGTAATTAAGAGGAAAATTTAAGGGGAGAGTGTAATTAAGAGGAAAATTTAAGAGGATAGTGTAATTAAGAGGAAAATTTAAGGGGATAGTGTAATTAAGAGGAAAATTTAAGAGGATAGTGTAATTAAGAGGAAAATTTAAGGGGATAGTGTAATTAAGAGGAAAATTTAAGAGGATAGTGTAATTAAGAGGAAAATTTAATAGGATAGTGTAATTAAGAGGAAAATTTAATAGGATAGTGTAATTAAGAGGAAAATTTAATAGGATAGTGTAATTAATAGGAAAATTTAATAGGATAGTGTAATTAAGAGGAAAATTTAAGAAGAGAGTGTAATTAAGAGGAAAATTTAAGAGAGTGTAATTAAGAGGAAAATTTAAGAGGATAGTGTAATTAAGAGGAAAATTTAAGAGGAGAGTGTAATTAAGAGGAAAATTTAAAGGGATAGTGTAATTAAGAGGAAAATTTAAGAGAATAGTGTAATTAAGAGGAAAATTTAAGGGGATAGTGTAATTAAGAGGAAAATTTAAGAGGATAGTGTAATTAAGAGGAAAATTTAAGGGGATAGTGTAATTAAGAGAAAATTTAAGAGATAGTGTAATTAAGATGAAAATTTAAGAGAATAGTGTAATTAAGAGGAAAATTTAAGAGAATAGTGTAATTAAGAGGAAAATTTAAGAGAATAGTGTAATTAAGAGGAAAATTTAAGGGGACAGTGTAATTAAGAGGAAAATTTAAGAGGATAGTGTAATTAAGAGGAAAATTTAATAGGATAGTGTAATTAAGAGGAAAATTTAAGAGGATAGTGTAATTAAGAAGATAGGGAAGAAATAAGAGGATCACTACTCTGGTGATCCATCTGACTTTGTCACTGACATATGAACACCATTCCAACATGTATACATAAACACACTCTGTATACATACACATGTACATGTATACACATGGATGCATACACTCTCAATGTTAAAATATGCGTACAAGTGTACATATACGCACACACATACATATGCACACGTTTATATTCATTTTGTATAAATAAGTACACCCCTCAAGGTAGGTTCCCAGACGCTGGTGAGGGGCTCTTGATCTGTGTTCCTGTTTCTTGAATTGAGGCTGAATTCCTTATATCCCCCCCGCCCCCACATGTGCTGTATAATCCTACGGGTTTAGCGCTCCCCCATGATTATGATAATAATATAATAAATAAGTACAGATATACATATTTACTTGCATACATGCACACACACACAAAATCATACATATATATATATATATATATATATATATATATATATATATATATATATATATATATATATATATATATATATGTATATATATATATATATATATATATATATATATATATATAGTATATATATATATATATATATATATATATATATATATATATATATATATATATATATATATATATGTCGTGCCGAATAGGCAGAACTTGCGATCTTGGCTTAAATAGCAACGCTCATCTTGCCATATAGGACAAGTGAAAATTTTTGTATGCAATAATTTCGCCAAAATCATTCTGAACCTAACGAAAAAAATATATTTGATTGTGTTTGTTTATTACTAAATTATTGTAATCGTATTTAAAATATATTTAATTGGGTTAGGCTAAAATAAATTGCTCTTGTTATAATAAGGTTAGGTAAGTTTTCTAAGATTTTTTTGGAGCAAACTTAAAAAACTTTTACATTAACATTAATGAAAAAAATATATCTTTAAACGTATAAGAGAAAATTTCAGAAAGGACTTAATTTTAAATGAGTTCTTGCTAATTGACCAGTTTTACATATTCGGCACGACATATATATATATACAAACACTGATCTCTGGCTGAAGGAGACTCGAACCTACGAACCTTAGGACAAGGTACGCAGTGCTTTACCAATCTACCCACACTGGACCAATACCTTGGCGTGTAGCATGAGCTACACGTTTGATCCAAGGCAGCCAGCTTTCAGGGAGAAGGCTTACAGCTTTTCATCTCATCCCCTGCATGCATCAGCCTTACTAGAGATTTGAACAATGCAAGGAATTCGCGAGAGCATGCGAAATATACACAAACACTGATCTCTGGCTGAAGGAGACTCGAACCTACGAACCTTAGGACAAGGTACGCAGTGCTTAACCAATCTACCCACACTGGACCAATACCTTGGCGTGTAGCATCCGCTACACGTTTGATCCAAGGCAGCCAGCTTTCAGGGAGAAGGCTTACAGCTTTTCATCTCATCCCCTGCATGCATCAGCCTTACTTGAGATTTGAACAATGCAAGGAATTCGCGAGAGCATGGGAAATATACACAAACACTGATCTCTGGCTGAAGGAGACTCGAACCACTGCGTACCTTGTCCTAAGGTTCGTAGGTTCGAGTCTCCTTCAGCCAGAGATCAGTGTTTGTGTATATTTCGCATGCTCTCGCGAATTCCTTGCATTGTTCAAATCTCTAGTAAGGCTGATGCATGCAGAGGATGAGATGAAAAGCTGTAAGCCTTCTCCCTGAAAGCTGGCTGCCTTGGATCAAACGTGTAGCGGATGCTACACGCCAAGGTATTGGTCCAGTGTAGGTAGATTGGTAAAGCACTGCGTACCTTGTCCTAAAGTTCGTAGGTTCGAGTCTCCTTCAGCCAGAGATCAGTGTTTGTGTATATTTCGCATGCTCTCGCGAATTCCTTGCATTGTTCAAATCTCTGTAAGGCTGATGCATGCAGGGGATGAGATAAAAGCTGTAAGCCTTCTCCCTGAAAGCTGGCTGCCTTGGATCAAACGTGTAGCGGATGCTACACCAGGTATTATCCAGTGTGGGTAGATTGAAGCACTGCGTACCTTGTCCTAAGGTTCGTAGGTTCGAGTCTCCTTCAGCCAGAGATCAGTGTTTGTGTATATTTCGCATGCTCTCGCGAATTCCTTGCATTGTTCAAATCTCTAGTAAGGCTGATGCATGCAGGGGAGGAGATGAAAAGCTGTAAGCCTTCTCCCTGAAAGCTGGCTGCCTTGGATCAAACGTGTAGCGGATGCTACACGCCAAGAAATATTGGTCCAGTGTGGGTAGATTGGTAAAGCACTGCGTACCTTGTCCTAAGGTTCGTAGTTCGAATCTCCTTCAGCCAGAGATCAGTGTTTGTGTATATTTCGCATGCTCTCATGAATTCCTTGCATATATATATATATATATATATATATATATATATATATATATATATATATATATATATATATATATATATGTGTGTGTGTGTGTATATATACATATACATACACACACACACACACACCCTCTCTCCCTCTCTCTCCCTCTCTCCCTCTCCCTCTCCCTCTCCCTCCCTCTCTCTCTCTCTCTCTCTCTGTCTCTCTCTCTCTCTCTCTCTCTCTCTCTCTCTCTCTCTCTCTCTCTCTCTCTCTCTCTCTCTCTCTCTCTCTCTCTCTCTCTCTCTCTTCCCTTTCTCTCCCCTCACATTTCTCTCTCTTTCTTTCTCTCTCTCCCTCTGTCTCCCTCTCTCTCTCTCACTCTCTCTCTCTCTCTCTCTCTCTCTCTCTCTCTCTCTCTCTCTCTCTCTCTCTCTCTCTCTCTCTCTCTCTCTCTCTCTCTCTAGGCTTCTCTCTCCATCTCCCTTTTTCTATATTTCTACACCTCCCTCGCATTTCTCTCTCTCATAGCCTTTTCCCTCACCCTCCTTTCTCTGTCTGTCTGTCTCTCTCTCTCTCTCTCTCTCTCTCTCTCTCTCTCTCTCTCTCTCTCTCTCTCTCTCTCTCTCTCTCTCTTATAGGCTTCTCTCTCCATCTCCCTTTTTCTATATTTCTACCCCTCCCTCGCATTTCTCTCTCTCATAGCCTTTTCCCTCACCCTCCTTTCTCTGTCTCTCTCTCTCTCTACACAGGGTTTGACAAGGTTAAGGATCTCTCTCTCTCTCTCTCTCTCTCTCTCTCTATCTCTCTCTCCCTCTCTCTCCCTCTCTCACCCTTTCTCTCCCCCTCCCCCACATTTCTCTCTCTCACCCTTGGTCTTATCCCTCACCCCCCATACTCTCCTCTCTCTCTCTCTTTCCCTTTCCCTCCCCTCTCCTCTCTCTCCCTCTCTACCCTTTCTCTCTCCCCTCGCACCCTCTCCCTCCTCTAGCCTTCTGTCTGTGGTAAAAGATGGGTGGCTCTAGAGGACGGAAAACCAGAGATCTGGTAGACGAACCAGGGAGGAAAGACTGGGAGTTAGAGCTCCAAAAAAGGGAGGAAGGTAGATAGTAGAGCTTGGTAAGAAAATGGAGGAGCGGATAGCTGAGGAGCGCAGGAAGTGGGAAGTACAGGTCTTAGCAGCAGAAGCTAGGATACAGTGCTTAGAAGAGAAACTGCAATGCCTGAAACAGATTAGAGAGACAAATGACAATTCAGATGTGACATCAGGCGCAGATAAGGGGACGGTAAGCAACAAGGGAGACATGCCGTGCGCGAAGGCCTTATCAGACCCACGTGGGGCCAGGGAAAAGACGAGGAGTACACTAAGATCAAATGACAGGTCCGAAGACAATGAAGGTATGCTATATGCAGAGATTCTAACAGCCAACTGCAGTAGCAAGGGACAGCTGGTCATGAAAGACAGTTCACTGAGAATAGAAGTTCTAGATATGACAAGGACTGAAGGCAAGAACATGTCAATGGAAGGAAATAAAATGCCTCAGAGGAAGCAGATGGAGACTCAGAGGGAGGAGGAAAGGGCGAGGTCAGTTTTTGTGTACGAGCTCCAAGAAGCCAAGGGGGACAACTTTGAAGAAATAAAACAGGAGGAGAAAAAAAATGATTGAAGGCATCATGAAAACAATAGGTGAGGGCGATATGACCCAGGTGACAAATTTTCAGAGAATTGGGTGGTTTGCGAGTGGAAGGATACGGCCTGTCAAAGTATTTTTCAAGGAAGAATCAGTTCGAACCAGGATTCTGCAAGAGAAAGCAAGACTGAGGGACAAACAGGGGTACCAGAGAGTATACCTCGACCGCGACAGAACACAAGATGAAAGGACTACACTGAAAGAGAGGGTACAGAGACGCAAGGAGGAACGAGAGGCAATGACGAAGATGAGCAGGACCCAGACACAGGAGGAAGGACAAATACACCCCACAGAATCTTCCACCAAAAGACTCCAACAACGACATTCCCAACGCAACTGAGCAATCTATACTACAACCCACTCACTGTTCCCTCTGCCACCAACCCCCATATCACAAACCTCACCCCAACAGCTGTCCCTTATGGGCATTCTGACCCCACCCCCATCATCACAAACCCCACCTACACCACAGCCCCATATAGGCCCCACCAAGGCTCTCGCTCCCCCAACCCCAATATTCTTGCATGACCACAATGATAGAAAAGAAACTGAAAGTTTGGTACACAAACGCGGATGGAATAACGAATAATCATGAGGAGTGGAACGAAAGAATCAGTGAAAAATCCCCAGACATCATAGCAGTCACAGAAACAAAACTCGCTGAGACAATAACAGACACAATCTTCCCAATGGGATATCAGATCATGAGGAAAGATAGAAGGAGTAGAGGGGGAGGAGGGGTTGCACTGCTCATAAAACACCGATGGGGATTTGAGGAAATGGAAGGCATGGACATGATTGGAGAAAGAGACTACATTGTAGGTACAATTCAGTCCGGAGAACATAAAGTAGTCATTGGAGTGATGTATAACCCACCACAGAACTGCAGGAGGCCAAGAAAACAACAGGG
This sequence comes from Cherax quadricarinatus, assembly GCF_038502225.1. Lineage (NCBI taxonomy): Eukaryota > Metazoa > Arthropoda > Malacostraca > Decapoda > Parastacidae > Cherax > Cherax quadricarinatus. Next base: position 21,527,775 of record NC_091295.1, on the reverse strand, counting down.
TGATGGTGGACACACTGGCTGAGGTGGCAAGAAGAGCTCACTCGAGCAGAGCAAAGTTACTGGTAATGGGCGATTTCAACCACAGGGAGATCGACTGGGAAAACATGGAGCCACATGGGGGTCCCGAAACATGGAGAGCCAAGATGATGGATGTGGTACTTGAAAACCTCATGCATCAACATGTCAGGGACACAACCAGAGAGAGAGGGGAGGATGAGCCAGCAAGACTGGATCTTGTGTTCACCCTGAGCAGTTCAGACATTGAGGACATCACTTACGAGAGGCCCCTTGGAGCTAGCGATCATGTGGTGCTGAGTTTTGATTATATAGTAGAGTTACAAGTGGAGAAGGTAACAGGAACTGAAGGGGTCAGGCCAAACTATAAAAGGGGGACTACAGGTATGAGAAACTTCCTGCAGGAAGTTCAGTGGGACAGAGAAATGGTAGGAAAATCAGTAAACGAGATGATGGAATATGTGGCAACAAAGTGCAAGGAGGCAGAGGAAAGTTTTGTTCCCAAGGGAAACAGAAATAATAGGAAGACCAAAACGAGTCCTTGGTTTACCTGAAGGTGTAGGGAGGCAAAAACTAAGTGCAACAGAGAATGGAAAAGGTACAGGAGGCATAGGACCCAGGAAAACAAGGAGATTAGTAGAAGAGCCAGAAACGAGTATGCACAGATAAGGAGGGAGGCCCAGCGACAGTATGAAAACGACATAGCATCGAAAGTCAAATCTGACCCGAAACTGCTGTATAGCCACATTAGGAGGAAGACAACAGCCAAGGACCAGGTGATAAGGCTGAGGAAAGAAGGTGGAGAACTCACAAGAAACGATCAAGAGGTATGTGAGGAGCTCAACACGAGATTTAAGGAAGTATTTACAGTAGAGACAGGAAGGACTCTGGGGGGACAGACCAGATGGGGACACCAGCAAGGAATACACCAACAAGTGTTGGACGACATACATACAGATGAGGAGGAGGTGAAGAAACTGCTAAGGGACATCGATACCTCAAAGGCAATGGGACCGGACAACATCTCCCCGCGGGTCCTTAGAGAGGGAGCAGATATGTTGTGCGTGCCACTTACCACAATCTTCAACACGTCCCTGGAAACTGGGCAACTACCTGAGGTATGGAAGACGGCAAATGTAGTTCCCATTTTTAAAAAAGGAGACAGAAAAGAGGCACTAAACTATAGACCAGTGTCATTGACGTGTATAGTATGCAAAATTATGGAGAAGATTATCAGGAGGAGAGTGGTGGAGCACCTGGAACGGAACAAGAGTATAAATGCCACCCAGCACTGATTCATGGAAGGCAAATCCTGTGTCACAAACCTTCTGGAGTTTTATGATAAAATAACAGAAGTAAGACACGAGAGAGAGGGGTGGGTTGATTGCATCTTCTTGGACTGCAAGAAGGCCTTTGACACAGTTCCTCACAAGAGATTAGTGCAGAAGCTAGAGCATCAGGCGCATATAACAGGAAGGGCACTGCAATGGATCAGAGAATACCTGACAGGGAGACAACAACGAGTCATGGTACGTAATGATGTATCACAGTGGGCACCTGTGACGAGCGGGGTCCCACAGGGGTCGGTCCTAGGACCAGTGCTATTTTTGGTATATGGGAACGACATGATGGAAGGGTTAGACTCAGAAGTGTCCCTGTTTGCAGATGATGTGAAGTTAATGAGGAGAATTAAATCTGATGAGGACCAGGCAGGACTTCAAAGAGACCTGGACAGACTGGACACCTGGTCCAGCAAATGGCTTCTCGAATTTAATCCTGCCAAATGCAAAGTCATGAAGATAGGGGAAGGGCACAGAAGACCACAGACCGAGTATAGGCTAGGTGGCCAAAGACTGCAAACCTCACTCAAGGAGAAAGATCTTGGGGTGAGTATAACACCGAGCATGTCTCCGGAAGCACACATCAACCAGATAACTGCTGCAGCATATGGGCGCCTGGCAAACCTGAGAACAGCATTCCGATACCTTAGTAAGGAATCGTTCAAGACACTGTACACCGTGTATGTCAGGCCCATACTGGAGTATGCAGCACCTGTTTGGAACCCGCACTTGATAAAGCACGTCAAGAAACTAGAGAAAGTACAAAGGTTTGCGACAAGGTTAGTTCCAGAGCTAAGGGGAATGTCCTATGAAGAAAGATTAAGGGAAATCGGCCTGACGACACTGGAGGACAGGAGGGTCAGGGGAGACATGATAACGACATATAAAATACTGCGTGGAATAGACAAGGTGGACAAAGACAGGATGTTCCAGGGAGGGGACACAGAAACAAGAGGCCACAATTGGAAGTTGAAGACACAAATGAGTCAGAGAGATATTAGGAAGTATTTCTTCAGTCATAGAGTTGTAAGGCAGTGGAATAGCCTAGAAAATGACGTAGTGGAGGCAGGAACCATACACAGTTTTAAGACGAGGTTTGATAAAGCTCATGGAGCGGGGAGAGAGAGGGCCCAGTAGCAACCGGTGAAGAGGCGGGGCCAGGAGCTAAGACTCGACCCCTGCAACCACAAATAGGTGAGAAATAGGTGAGTACACACATACACACACACACACACACACATATATATATATATATATATATATATATACATATATATATATATATATATATATATATATATATATATATATATATATATATATATATATATATATATATATATATATATATATATATGTATATATATATACGCACATATATGCATACATGAACATACGCACATGCATACATATTTACACAAGCACATACATCAACTTATGCACAAGTATACATACACACACACATATACATATACACACATGCTTACATAATTATGCAATGAACGCAAGTATGAACCAATACATACGCAAAAGTATGCCTACTCACATAAACACACACACATGCACTCAGCTCCTGGAGGGGCCAGGAGCTGAGTCTCGATCCCTGTAACCACAAATAGGTGAGTACAAATACACACACACACACACACACACACTGACCATGGAGGAAAGACTGGGAGTTAGAGCTCCAAAAAAGGGAGGAAGAGTGGGGAAGGAAGATAGAAGAGCTTGGCAAAATAATGGAGGAGAGGATAGCTGAAGAGTGCAGGAATTGGGAGCTACAAGTCTTAGCAGCAGAAGCTATGGTACAGTGCTTAGAAGAGAAACTAAAAAACCTAAAACAGATTAGAGACAAATGATAATTCAGATGCGACATCAGGAAATTCTATGTCAGGCACAGACAAGGGGAAGGTAAGAAACAAAGGAGATATGCCATACGTAAAGGCCCTATCAGACCCACCTGGGGCCAGGGAAAAGACGAGGAGTACACTAAGATCAAATGACAGGTCTGAAGACAATGAAGGTATGTTATATGCAGAGACTCTAACAGCCAACTGCAGTAGCAAGGAACAGCTGATCATGAAAGACAGCTCACTGAGCACAGAAGTTTCAGCAAGGACAGGGATTGAAGGCAAGAACATTTCAATGGGAGGAACTAAAACACCTCAAAGGATGCAAATGGAGACTCAGTGGAAGGAGGAAAGGGAGAGGAGAGTTTTTGTCTAGGGGCTCCAAGAAGCCAAAGGGGACAACTTTGAAGAAATAAAACAGAAGGAAGGAAAAATGATTGAAGGCATCATGAAAACAATAGGCGAGGGCGATATGACCCAGGTGACAAATTTTTGGATAATTGGGTGGTTTGCGAGTGGAAGGAAAAGGCCTGTCAAAGTAATTTTCAAGGAAGAATCGGCTCGAACCAGGATCTGGCAAGAGAAAGCTCGACTGAGGGACAAACCAGGGTACCAGAGAGTATACCTCGATCGCAACAGAACACAAGAAGAAAGGACTACACTGAAAGAGAAGGTACAGAGACGCAAGGAGGAAAGAGAGGCAACGATGAAGATGAGCAGGACCCAGACACAGGAGGAAGGGCAAACACACCCCGCAGAAACTCCTGCAGAAGGACTCCAACCACGACAATCCCAATGCAAATGAGCAATCTAAACCAGAACCCACACACTGTTCCCTCTGCCACCAACCCCCACATCACAAGCCTCACCCCAACAGCTGCCCCCTATGGGCATTCTGACCCCATCCCCTCATCACAAACCCCACCCACACCACAGCCCCCCATAGGCCCCCACCAAGGCTCTCACTCCCCCAACCCCAATATTCTCCCAGGACCACAGTGATAGAAAAGAAGCTGAAGGTTTGGTACGCAGACGGAATAGCGAATAAATATGAGGATTGGCACGAAAGAATCAGCAAGAAATCCCCAGACATCATAGCAGTCACAGAAACGAAACTCGCTGAGACAATAACAGATGCAATCTTCCCACTGGGATATCGGATCCTGAGGAAAGATAGAAGGAGTAGAGGGGAAGGAGGGGTTGCACTGCTCATAAAAAAACCGATGGGGATTTGAGGAAATGGAAGGCATGGACATAACTGTAATAATGTTGGTAGAATTACCGACAATATGTAAAGTAAAAGGACACAAGTGCAACTAATGTGACATTTTATAGTGGCAACGTTTCGCTCTCCAGGAGCTTTGTAAAGCCATTACAAACAATACATGGACACAGAGGGTATACATAGGCTCAGAGTGAGGTGCAATACTAGTGGTAGTAGTAGTAGTAGTGACATAAGTTGTAGTAGTAGTAGTAATACAATATGGTACATGAGTAAAAGGATATCAAAGCTATTACTTGGGTAACATAAAAATAAGTTAGACAAATATAGACTGAATAGAGACAGCTTGTTTCAGTGTTCATTCTCTGTAATGTGCTTTGTGTTGTATTAACAGGAGAGACTATGTGATGGCAGTGTTTACTGTTTTCAGGAGGATTCTTGCTAAGACTTCAGAGAGGGTGAAGCTGCCTTTGTTTTGTTTAATTGTATTCGAAACAGCGATTAGTACTGATTCGAGGCACTTGCGTCTGCGGAAATTAGTTTCTTTGATCACTAATTGGGCGTCCCTGAATTTCATGAGATGATTGGTGGAATTTCGGTGTTGTACACAGGCATTGTTCAAGTTATCGTTCCTACATGCGTAAATGTGTTCATTGAGGCGGGTGTCGAGGTTTCTTGCTGTTTCACCTACATAAATCTTGTCACAGCCTCCACAGGGTATAGTGTAAACCCCAGGACAAAATCAAAGCACCACGAACCAGTCAATGCAGGGGTTTACACTATACCCTGTGGAGGCTGCGACAAGATTTATGTAGGTGAAACAGCAAGAAACCTCGACACCCGCCTCAATGAACACATTCCCGCCGGGAATCGAACCCGGGACCTCCGTGTGTGAAGCGGGAACTTTAACCACCAGGCCACCGGGCCACCCCACCAGGCCACCGGGCCACCAGTTGTTGCACCAGTTGCTGCAGCGGTTGTTGCTGTTCCTCAGTTATTTTGACTGTTGTTGGAACAGCTGCAGGTAATGTAAGACTTCCAATAACCAGAACCACAACAGCAGCAAAATCCATCAAAATAATTAGATCAAGAACAATAAGAACAACAAAAGCAATAGCAACTGCTAAATTTCCTTAAAAAACATTAATATGTAAATATATATAAATCTCTCAATATATATATTTTCTGACGACTGAGTCGGAACAAATCAGCTTTGAAATTAATTAATCTATATGCATAATGACGACCAGCATTATTAGTTACTGTTGATGAAGGCTTTATTGATCTGATATATATATATATATATATATATATATATATATATATATATATATATATATATATATATATATATATATATATATATATTTCGTGCCGAATAGGCAGAACTTGCGATCTTGGCTTAAATAGCAACGCTCATCTTGCCAAATAGGACAAGTGAAAATTTGTGTATGCAATAATTTCGCCAAAATCATTCTGAACATAACGAAAAAAAATATATTTCACTGTGTTTGTTTAGTATTAAATTATTGTAAACAAATCTAAAATATATTTAGTTGGGTTAGGCTAAAATAAATTGTTCTTGTTATAATAATGTTAGATAAGTTTTTTAAGATTCTTTTGGTGCAAAATAAAAAATTTTTACATTAACATTAATGAAAAAATATATCTTTAAACGTATAAGAGAAACTATTAGAAAGGGCTTAATTTTCACTTGTCCTGTATGGCAAGATGAGCGTTGCTATTTAAGCCAAGATCACCATAATTGTTTAATATATTTATAGATGGGGTTGTAAAAAAGTAAATGCTAGGGTGTTCGGTAGAGGGGTGGGATTAAATTATTGAGAATCAAATACAAAATTGAAAGTGACACAGTTACTTTTTGCTGATGATACTGTGCTTATGGGAGATTCTAAAGAAAAATTGCAAAGATTAGTGGACGAATTTGGGAGTGTGTGTAAAGGTAGAAAGTTGAAAGTGAACATAGAAAAGAGTAAGGTGATGAGGTTATCAAATGATTTAGATAAAGAAAAATTGGATATCAAATTGAGGAGGAGTATGGAAGAAGTGAATGTTTTCAGATATTAGGGAGTTGACGTGTCAGTGGATGGATTTATGAAGGATGAGGTTAATCATAGAACTGACGAAGGAAAAAAGGTGAGGTATATGTGGAGGCAAAAAATGTTATCTATGGAGGCAAAGAAGGGAATGTATGAAAGTACAGTAGTACCAACACTCTTATATGGGTGTGAAGCTTGGGTTGTAAATGCTGCAGCGAGGAGGCGGTTGGAGGCATTGGAGATGTCCTGTCTAAGGGCAATGTGTGGTGGAAATATTATGCAGAAAATTCGGAGTGTGGAAATTAAGAGGTGTGGAGTCAATAAAAGTATTAGTCAGAGGGCTGAAGAGGGGTTGTTGAGGTGGTTTGGTCATTTAGAGAGAATGGATCAAAGTAAAATGACATGAAGAGCATATAAATCTGTAGGGGAAGGAAGGCGGGGTAGGGGTCGTCTTCGAAAAGGTTGGAGGGAGAGGGTAAAGGAGGTGTTGTGGGGGAGGGGTTTGGACTTCCAGCAAGCGTGCGTGAGCGTGTTAGATAGGAGTGAATGAAGACAAATGGTATTTGGGACCTGACGAGCTGTTGGAGTGTGATCAGGGTAATATTTAGTTAAGGGATTCAGGGAAACCGGTTATTTTATATAACCGGACTTGAGTCCTGGAAATGGGAAGTACAATGCCTGCACACTAAAGGAAGGGTTTGAGAAATTAGCAGTTTGGAGGGATATATTGTGCATTTTTATACGTATATACTTCTAAACTGTTGTATTCTGAGCACCTCTGCAAAAACAGTGATTATGTGTGAGTGAGGTGAAAGTGTTGAATGATGATGAAAGTATTTTCATTTTGGGAATTTTCTTTCTTATATATATATATATATATATATATATATATATATATATATATATATATATATATATATATATATATATATATATATATATATATATATATATATATATATATACATATATATATATATATATATATATATATATATATATATATATATATATATATATATATATATATATATATATATATATATATATATATATATATATATATATATATATATATATATATATATATATATATATATATATATATATATATATATATATATATATATATATATATATATATATATATATATATATATATATATATATATATATATATATTATTCTATTTTTTTCGCGCTACTCTTCTTTTTTTTCAATTTCACATCTTGCACTTAGCTCTCGTTCTCTACCCCTTCCCTCGTCCTTCTCCTTACTTCTACTTTTCCTCCTTCCGCTCCTCCTCCTCCTCCTCCTCCTCCTCCACCTCGTTTCTCATATTCCTTTTTTCCATATTCTCCACTTCTTCGTCTTGGGTCAGGAAGCAGTAATTAGCGCCGAAGAAAAATAGATAATTAAGGTTAATGATGCAACAGGAAGGAGTTATATATGTGGTGGAAGGTTTCCTTCTCTGACACCCTCACCCTTGTCTAACTCCCTCACCCTTGTCTAACTCCCTCACCCTTGTCTAACTCCCTCACCCTTGTCTAACTCCCTCACCCTTGTCTAACTCCCTCACCCTTGTCTAACTCCCTCACCCTTGTCTAACTCCCTCACCCTTGTCTAACTCCCTCACCCTTGTCTAACTCCCTCACCCTTGTCTAACTCCCTCACCCTTGTCTAACTCCCTCACCCTTGTCTAACTCCCTCACCCTTGTCTAACTCCCTCACCCTTGTCTAACTCCCTCACCCTTGTCTAACTCCCTCACCCTTGTCTAACTCCCTCACCCTTGTCTAACTCCCTCACCCTTGCCTAACTCCCTCACCCTTGTCTAACTCCCTCACCCTTGTCTAACTCCCTCATCCTTGTCTAACTCCCTCACCCTTGTCTAACTCCCTCACCCTTGTGTAACTCCCTCACCCTTGTCTAACTCCCTCACCCTTGTGTAACTCCCTCACCCTTGTCTAACTCCCTCACCCTTGTGTAACTCCCTCACCCTTGTGTAACTCCCTCACCCTTGTCTAACTCCCTCATCCTTGTCTAACTCCCTCATCCTTGTCTAACTCCCTCACCCTTGTCTAACTCCCTCACCCTTGTCTAACTCCCTCACCCTTGTCTAACTCCCTCACCCTTGTCTAACTCCCTCACCCTTGTCTAACTCCCTCACCCTTGTCTAACTCCCTCACCCTTGTCTAACTCCCTCACCCTTGCCTAACTCCCTCACCCTTGTCTAACTCCATCACCCTTGTCTAACTCCCTCATCCTTGTCTAACTCCCTCACCCTTGTCTAACTCCCTCACCCTTGTGTAACTCCCTCACCCTTGTCTAACTCCCTCACCCTTGTGTAACTCCCTCACCCTTGTCTAACTCCCTCACCCTTGTCTAACTCCCTCACCCTTGTGTAACTCCCTCACCCTTGTCTAACTCCCTCATCCTTGTCTAACTCCCTCATCCTTGTCTAACTCCCTCACCCTTGTGTAACTCCCTCACCCTTGTGTAACTCCCTCACCCTTGTCTAACTCCCTCACCCTTCTGTAACTCCCTCACCCTTGTGTAACTCCCTCACCCTTGTGTAACTCCCTCACCCTTGTGTAACTCCCTCACCCTTGTGTAACTCCCTCACCCTTGTGTAACTCCCTCACCCTTGTCTAACTCCCTCACCCTTGTCTAACTCCCTCACCCTTGTCTAACTCCCTCACCCATGTCTAACTCCCTCACCCTTGTCTAACTCCCTCACCCTTGTCTAACTCCCTCACCCTTGTCTAACTCCCTCACCCTTGTCTAACTCCCTCACCCTTGTGTAACTCCCTCACCCTTGTGTAACTCCCTCACCCTTGTCTGACTCCCTCACCCTTGTCTAACTCCCTCACCCTTGTGTAACTCCCTCACTCTTGTCTAACTCCCTCACCCTTGTGTAACTCCCTCACCCTTGTGTAACTCCCTCACCCTTGTGTAACTCTTTCACCCTTGTGTAACTCCCTCACCCTTGTGTAACTCCCTCACCCTTGTCTGACTCCCTCACCCTTGTCTAACTCCCTCACCCTTTTGTAACTCCCTCACTCTTGTCTAACTCCCTCACCCTTGTGTAACTCCCTCACCCTTGTGTAACTCCCTCACCCTTGTTTGACTCCCTCACCCTTGTCTAACTCCCTCACTCTTGTCTAACTCCCTCACCCTTGTCTAACTCCCTCACCCTTGTCTAACTCCCTCACCCTTGTCTAACTCCCTCACCCTTGTCTAACTCCCTCACCCTTGTCTAACTCCCTCACCCTTGTCTAACTCCCTCACCCTTGTCTAACTCCCTCACCCTTGTCTAACTCCCTCACCCTTGCCTAACTCCCTCACCCTTGTCTAACTCCATCACCCTTGTCTAACTCCCTCATCCTTGTCTAACTCCCTCACCCTTGTCTAACTCCCTCACCCTTGTGTAACTCCCTCACCCTTGTCTAACTCCCTCACCCTTGTGTAACTCCCTCACCCTTGTCTAACTCCCTCACCCTTGTCTAACTCCCTCACCCTTGTGTAACTCCCTCACCCTTGTCTAACTCCCTCATCCTTGTCTAACTCCCTCATCCTTGTCTAACTCCCTCACCCTTGTGTAACTCCCTCACCCTTGTGTAACTCCCTCACCCTTGTCTAACTCCCTCACCCTTCTGTAACTCCCTCACCCTTGTGTAACTCCCTCACCCTTGTGTAACTCCCTCACCCTTGTGTAACTCCCTCACCCTTGTGTAACTCCCTCACCCTTGTGTAACTCCCTCACCCTTGTCTAACTCCCTCACCCTTGTCTAACTCCCTCACCCTTGTCTAACTCCCTCACCCATGTCTAACTCCCTCACCCTTGTCTAACTCCCTCACCCTTGTCTAACTCCCTCACCCTTGTCTAACTCCCTCACCCTTGTCTAACTCCCTCACCCTTGTGTAACTCCCTCACCCTTGTGTAACTCCCTCACCCTTGTCTGACTCCCTCACCCTTGTCTAACTCCCTCACCCTTGTGTAACTCCCTCACTCTTGTCTAACTCCCTCACCCTTGTGTAACTCCCTCACCCTTGTGTAACTCCCTCACCCTTGTGTAACTCTTTCACCCTTGTGTAACTCCCTCACCCTTGTGTAACTCCCTCACCCTTGTCTGACTCCCTCACCCTTGTCTAACTCCCTCACCCTTTTGTAACTCCCTCACTCTTGTCTAACTCCCTCACCCTTGTGTAACTCCCTCACCCTTGTGTAACTCCCTCACCCTTGTTTGACTCCCTCACCCTTGTCTAACTCCCTCACTCTTGTCTAACTCCCTCACCCTTGTCTAACTCCCTCACCCTTGTCTAACTCCCTCACCCTTGTCTAACTCCCTCACCCTTGTGTAACTCCCTCACCCTTGTCTGACTCCCTCACCCTTGTCTAACTCCTTCACTCTTGTCTAACTCCCTCACCCTTGCCTAACTAACTCACCCTTGTGTAACTCCCTCACCCTTGTCTGACTCCCTCATCCTTGTCTAACTCCCTCACCCTTGCCTAACTCCCTCATCCTTGTCTAACTCCCTCACCCTTGCCTAACTCCCTCACCCTTGTCTAACTCCCTCACCCTTGTCTAACTCCCTCACCCTTGCCTAACTCCCTCACCCTTGTCTAACTCCCTTACCCTTGCCTAACTCCCTCACCCTTGTCTAACTCCCTCACCCTTGTCTAACTCCCTCACCCTTGCCTAACTCCCTCACCCTTGTCTAACTCCCTTACCCTTGCCTAACTCCCTCACCCTTGTCTAACTCCCTCAGTCTTGTCTGACTCCCTCAACCTTGTCTGACTCCCTCACCCTTGTCTAACTCCATCACCCTTGCCTAACTCCCTCACTCTTGTCTGACTCCCTCACTCTTGTCTAACTCCCTCACCCATGTCTAACTCCCTCACCTTTGTCTAACTCCCTCACCCTTGCCTAACTCCCTCACCCTTGTCTAACTCCCTCACTCTTGTCTGACTCCCTCACCCTTGTCTGACTCCCTCACCTTTGTCTAACTCCCTCACCCATGTCTAACTCCCTCACCTTTGTCTAACTCCCTCACCCTTGTCTGACTCCTTCACCCTTGTCTGACTCCCTCGCCCTTGTCTGACTCCCTCACCCTTGTCTAACTCCCTCACCCGTTTCTAACTCCTCACCCTTGTCTAACTCCCTCACCCTTGTCTAACTCCCTCACCCTTGTCTAATTCGTTCACCCTTGTCTAACTCCCTCATCCTTGTCTGTCTGACACTCTCACCCTTGTCTAACTCCATCACCCTTGTCTAACTCCCTCACTCTTGTCTGACACCCTCACCCTTGTCTGACACCCTCACCCTTGTTTAACTCCCTCACCCTTGTCTGACACCCTCACCCTTGTCTGACTCCCTCATCCTTGTCTAACTCTCTCACCCTTGTCTGACACACTTTCCCTTGTCTGACACACTCACCCTTGTCTGACACACTCACCCTTGTTTGACACACTAACCCTTGTCTGACACCCTCACCCTTGTCTGACACCCCTCACCCTTGTCTGACTCCCTCACCCTTGTCTGACACCCTCACCCTTGTCTAACTCCCTCACCCTTGTCTGACACACTCACCCTTGTCTGACCCACTAACCCTTGCCTGACACACTAACCCTTGTGCGACACACTAACCCTTGTCTGACGCACTCACCCTTGTCTGACTCCGTCACCCTTGTCTGACACCCCACCCTTGTCTAACTCCCTCACTCTTGTCTGACACACTCAAACTTGTCTGACACACTCACCCTTGTCTGACACACTAACCCTTGTCTGACACACTAATCATGTGATTACCTGCTTAGATATTAGCAATAACAAACAGGTGTACAGGAGTACCTATTAATGTAACCACTGACGTAGCGTTAATGTCGAGTACATCAGTGCTAGAGTGACAGGTGGGAGGTATTAGAGTCATACATCCACCGTGCACAAGAACAGTTGCTCTGTACTACCATTAATCTCCTTGTTATGGATCCACAATCACTGTGAGTCACTATTATTGGATCCAAAAAGTGACCACAATGGAATTTAATCGTTTCTGTGTTGCCGGGGTTTAATAGATTTAAAAAAAAAAAAAGGAATAATTTAATGACAGCTATCCTTGTCTATTTAGTAAGATAAATTTATATATAGAATTTATTTTAAAAGATGTTATATTAACGGAGAATTAAAGTAACTGGAGTGGATTTTGTTAGAGCCATTTAGTAAGGGAATTCCATTTCATGTGATTAAAGTTTCTTGATGCCATAATAACCTTACTTTTTGTTCATTTTGTTCTTTTGTTAGTTCATATAGTGTTTCTTTTTGTTTTGTTATAAATTTTGCCTTTTTTATGTGATGCTCTTGTTCCATCTGTTTCTTGTCATCTTGTTCTTGCTGTCTTGATATTCTGAGACGATTTTCCTGGTTTTTGCTCTAAATTATCGCCTTATAATCAGTCTTCCATCTTGTTTCCAGATTTTTTTCTTGTGACAAGACTTTCTTCTTGTGACCAGACTTTTTTCTTGTGACCAGACTTTTTTCTTGTGACCAGACTTTTTTCTTGTGACCAGACTTTTTCCTTGTGACCAGACTTTTTTCTTGTGACCAGACTTTTTTCTTGTGACCAGACTTTCTTCTTGTGACCAGACTTTCTTCTTGTGACCAGACTTTCTTCTTGTGACCAGACTTTCTTCTTGTGACCAGACTTTCTTCTTGTGACCAGACTTTTTTCTTGTGACCAGACTTTCTTCTTGTGACCAGACTTTTTTCTTGTGACCAGACTTTTTTCTTGTGACCAGACTTTTTTCTTGTGACCAGACTTTTTTCTTGTGACCAGACTTTTTTCTTGTGACCAGACTTTCTTCTTGTGACCAGACTTTCTTCTTGTGACCAGACTTTTTTCTTGTGACCAGACTTTCTTCTTGTGACCAGACTTTCTTCTTGTGACCAGACTTTCTTTTTGTTACTAGATTTCTTCTTGTGACTAGACTTTCTTCTTGTGAGCGTACCTTCTTCTTGTGACCAGACTTTCTTCTTGTGACCAGACTTGCTTCTTGTGACCAGACTTTCTTCTTGTGACCAGACTTTCTTCTTGTGACCAGACTTTCTTCTTTTGACCAGACTTTCTTTTTGTTACTAGACTTTCTTCTTGTGACTAGACTTTCTTCTTGTGACCAGACTTTCTTCTTGTGACCAGACTTTCTTCTTGTGACCAGACTTTTTTCTTGTGACCAGACTTGCTTCTTGTGACCAGACTTTCTTCTTGTGACCAGACTTTTTTCTTGTGACCAGACTTTCTTCTTTTGACCAGACTTTCTTTTTGTTACTAGACTTTCTTCTTGTGACTAGACTTTCTTCTTGTGACCAGACTTTCTTCTTGTGACCAGACTTTCTTCTTGTGACCAGACTTTCTTCTTGTGGCCAGACTTTCTTCTTGTGACCAGACTTGCTTCTTGTGACCAGACTCTCTTCTTGTGACCAGACTTTCTTCTTGTGACCAGACTTGCTTCTTGTGACCAGACTTTCTTCTTGTGACCAGACTTTCTTCTTGTGACCAGACTTTCTTCTTGTGACCAGACTTTCTTCTTGTGACCAGACTTTCTTCTTGTGACCAGACTTTCTTCTTGTGACCAGACTTTCTTCTCACTCATGTAACGTTTGGGATTTCACTTTCATTCCGGTAATGTTTAGGATCTTTTGGCATTAATGTTCAGAATTTCACCCCAGTAATCTTTCGGATCTTATCCCAAAAATATTTAGGTTCTCTTCGGTCATATTTATCATCTCAACATTAGCAATGTTTTGGATCCCACCCGAGTAATATTTAGCATCTCCCCTTAGCAATGTTGAGGATCTACAGTATTATTTAGTCTCTTACCCCCAGTAATATTTAGGAAATATCCCCAATAATGTTTAGGAAATCTCTCCAATAATGTTTCGTATCTCACCCCAGTAATGTTTTGGATATCTCCCCAGTAATGTTTTGGATATCTCCCCAGTAATGTTTGGTATTTCACCCCAGTAATGTTTAGGATATCTCCCCGGTAATGTTTGGCATCTCACCCCAGTAATGTTTAGGACATCTCTATATATACAAATGACTCACACGGCAGTGTAGAAAATCTGTCTCACTAGAGTAATATTTAGGATCAAACACTCCAGTAATGCTCAGGATCAAATTCCCAGTAATGTTGCTGCGTAAGACTGACATACGTAAATTTTCCCGAGCACTGAGTTCTCTCGACTAGCGTCAGTGGGTGTAAATGCCAACTTAAATTAGCCCGTAAAGTTACCCAACTTCACTGTTTGACTTGAGTCTGGATTCACCGCTTCGCGTTAAACTGTCTAATTCTAATTCCTGGGATTGGCCATTTAGGACTCTAACGCCAAGTTTTCTAATTCTAATTCCTGAAATTGATCGTCTAGGCTCTTAAGTTCTAATCTGTCTAATTTGGTGTTATTGGTTTTTACTCGTTAAGGTATGTAATTAAAACTTCTGGGACTGCTTATTTCACGCTGTCTAATTCCGAATCCTAGTAACCATATCACTTTAGGTTATGCAATTATATTTCCTAGTTTTGAGAGTTTGAAACCAATTAGAAGAGGCATTCTGCAGTTAGTGGATGTAAATTAGTAATTCGTACTTTTTCTTTTTCCTTTTTTTTATATAAATGGTAAAGCTGAACCTACCTTCACAGTTTCAAACTATAATGAACCTTCCTTTGGATTTGATGCCGCATTGTTTAAAGTTTGAGATTTTACAGAAAAAAATGTCACACTGTGTAGGTATTCCCTCAGGGGAAACTTTAAGTGGCCGCAGGATTATTTTTTTCTTCAACCGTTCGTTTTAATTTCACTCATAAATATACTAAGCTTCGTCCGATCGGCTTAAAAATTTTCATTGCTGGTGTACCGTAACCAGAGTAGATTCTTGGTATGTGCAGGATCCCTATGATAGTTGTTGAGTCCATTTCCAGCATCCTGGAATGGCTCCAGTAACTAGCAGAGTCCTGAGTGGAGTAGCTACCAGTGTTCAAGGTGTCTCTTAATTCGTCGGCGGCGGAGAGTGAAAGACAAGTGCGGGAGAACATTGCCAATTTTACGTGTAAAATATTGTGATGTTTTTATTCAATTTAAATCATGGTAAATACGTTTTAGTCTATGTCTTCTGGACGACTTCAGTATTTAATGGCTGATTTACTACTACCAGAAGAGTATCCAATGAGTTTAATGAGAGTGCAGGCAAACTTGTCAATACAGTAAAATTGTTAAAATATAACAATTTGGAATTGTTTAATTCTATGCCATAACTGAAGAATGACTCATCACATCGGCTTCACATTTTAACTACCGTTGTGGTGTCCTGGACGCAGAGTCCACGCTCTCCACGCTCTCCACGCTCTCCACGCTCTTCACGCTCTCCACGCTCTCCACGCTCTCCACGCTCTCCACGCTCTTCACGCTCTCCACGCTCTTCACGCTCTCCACGCTCTCCACGCTCTCCACGCTCTCCACGCTCTCCACGCTCTCCACGCTCTCCACGCTCTCCACGCTCTTCACGCTCTCCACGCTCTCCACGCTCTTCACGCTCTTCACGCTCTTCACGCTCTCCACGCTCTCCACGCTCTCCACGCTCTCCACGCTCTTCACGCTCTTCACGCTCTCCACGCTCTCCACGCTCTTCACGCTCTCCACGCTCTTCACGCTCTTCACGCTCTCCACGCTCTCCACGCTCTTCACGCTCTCCACGCTCTCCACGCTCTCCACGCTCTCCACGCTCTTCACGCTCTCCACGCTCTCCACGCTCTCCACGCTCTTCACGCTCTTCACGCTCTCCACGCTCTTCACGCTCTTCACACTCTCCACGCTCTTCACGCTCTTCACGCTCTCCACGCTCTTCACGGTCTCCACGCTCTCCACGCTCTTCACGCTCTCCACGCTCTCCACGCTCTTCACGCTCTCCACGCTCTCCACGCTCTCCACGCTCTCCACGCTCTCCACGCTCTCCACGCTCTTCACGCTCTCCACGCTCTTCACGCTCTCCACGCTCTCCACGCTCTCCACGCTCTCCACGCTCTTCACGCTCTCCACGCTCTCCACGCTCTTCACGGCTGACAGAACTCCCAGTCTGCCAGTGTTATTAAAATAAATGATGACACTGATTTACATTCAATAACTAAAGAACATTTGTGTTTAGCTTCACAGTATTAACAATAATATATTTTATGAGAGAGATGTTACACCCACAAGTTTAGGCTGTGCAGGCGGAAATTTCAAATATTCCCGAAATTAAAAAAAAAAAAATATTGAATGGTTGGAATTAGATCACTTTCTCGAGAATGACATTTCTGATCTTCTTCAAACTTTGATTACTATGATCTCTTGATTTTCGTGATATATAACGAGAATTAACCCTTCCCGCTCCCCAAAAATAAAATTTTACAAACAATGTGAACGCTAAAATTGAGAAATTTTTATGTTAATTCTACGGGAATTATCCGCCAGTATCACCCAGTGATTGTATTTTTATTCATTAACACTCATACATACACACAAGAATGTGTACACATGTACAGGTAAATACATACATATCCAGAAAATAACAAGAAAAGCACAATAATGTGACTGGAACAATGACCAAATAACCTGCACATAGACTGTAACTTGTGACAACGTTCTGGTTCCTGTGTGTGTGTGTGTGTGTGTGTGTGTGTGTGTGTGTGTGTGTGTGTGTTAGTTACCATTTTGTCCTAAGGCACATGTCGATTAGACACTAGGCCTGTTGTATATGAGTACGTGTGTGTGTGTGTGTGTGTGTGTGTGTGTGTGTGTGTGTGTGTGTGTGTGTGTGTGTGTGTGTGTGTGTGTGTGTGTGTGTGTGTGTGTTTGTGTGTGTGTGTGTGTGTGTGTGTGTGTGTCTGTGTGTGTGTGTCTGTGTGTGTCTGTGTCTGTCTGTCTGTCTGTTTTTATTTTTTTACACAGGGTTTGACAAGGATCCCTAGCTTTATTGACAGCTATTTACAGGTTAAGGATTCCTAACTTTATTGGCAAGCTAAGAGCTGTTACCTACATCAGCTCATTTGAAAGCATTTTTATTGTTATGAGACATACAAGTAGGGAACAGGATGAAGTTGGAGCCATCTGTGGGCCAGCATTTTCATTTGATCAACTGACTTTATCTCGTTGACATCATTATGCTGTACGAATGTGTTCCATACTCGAGTCATCCTGGGTATGTATGATCTCAGATGGAGTGATGTTCTGGAGAAGGGTACAGCCAGAGTGAAGTTGCTGCTTTCTGCCCGTCTTGTGGCATAAAATCTTGCTTCACGCTGTCCTCGAAGTGGATCCAAGTGTGGTACTTTGACAATATTGGCCTTGTACATAACAGTAAGGCCACCCACATCCCTCCTATGTTGAAGGCTCTGCTGAAATGACAGATATATCCAGGATGAGTCCAGGCGAGAGATCATACGTCTTGCTCTGTTCTCTACTCTGTCAAGCAGTCGCAGATGAGAGGGGGGGCAGGCAAACCAAGAAAGTGGAGCATACTCAAGGTGTGATCGTACTTGTGCCTCGTACAGAATCTTGCAACCCCTACTGTCAAGCAGATGCGAGATACGGTGAAGTGCTGTAAGCTTCCTGGCTGCCTTGTTTGCAAGATTTACAACATGGTTCTTCATGGTTAGTTTGGAGTCAAATTTCACCCCAATTTGTGTGAGTGTGTGCGTGTGTGTGTGTCTGTGTGTACTCACCTAATTGTGGTTGCAGGGGTCGAGACTCAGCTCCTGGCCCCGCCTCTTCACTGATCGCTACTAGGTCCTCTCTCTCTCTGCTTCCTGACCTTTGTCATACCTCTTCTTAAAACTACGTATGGTTCCTGCCTCCGCTACTTCACTTGCTAGGCTATTCCACTTGCTGACAACTCTATGACTAAAGAAATACTTCCTAACGTCCCTGTGACTCGTCTGAGTCTTCAGCTTCCAGTTGTGACCCCTTGTCCCTGTGTCCCCTCTCTGGAACATCCTATCTCTGTCCACCTTGTCTATTCCCCGCAGTATCTTGTATGTCGTTATCATGTCTCCCCTGACCCTTCTGTCCTCCAGTGTCGTCAGTCCGATTTCCCTTAACCTTTCTTCGTACGACATTTCCTTGAGCTCTGGGACTAGCCTTGTTGCAAACCTTTGTACTTTCTCTAACTTCTTGACGTGCTTGACCAGGTGTGGGTTCCAGACTGGTGCTGCATACTCCAGTATGGGCCTAACATACACAGTGTACAGTGTCTTGAACGATTCCTTATTAAGGTATCGGAACGCTATTCTCAGGTTTGCCAGGCGCCCGTATGCTGCAGCAGTTATTTGGTTGATGTGTGCCTCCGGTGATGTGCTCGGTGTTATGGTCACCCCAAGGTCTTTCTCCCTGAGTGAGGTCTGTAGTCTTTGTCCACCTAGCCTATACTCTGTCTGCGGTCTTCTTTGCCCCTCCCCAATCTTCATGACTTTGCATTTGGCTGGATTGAATTCGAGAAGCCAGTTACTGGACCACATGTCCAGCCTGTCCAGATCTCTTTGCAGTCCTGCCTCATCCTCGTCCGATTTAATTCTTCTCATCAAATTCACGTCATCTGCGAACAGGGACACTTCAGAGTCTATTCCTTCCATCATGTCGTTCACATATATCAAAAATAGCACTGGTCCTAGAACTGACCCCTGTGGGACCCCGCTCGTAACAGGCGCCCACTGTGATACCTCTTCACGTACCATGACTCGTTGCTGCCTCCCTGTCAGTTATTCCCTTATCCATTGCAGTGCCCTCCCTTTTACATGCGCCTGATCCTCCAGCTTCTGCACTAATCTCTTGTGGGGAACTGTGTCGAAGGCCTTCCTGCAGTCTAGGAAAACGCAATCTACCCACCCCTCTCTCTCGTGTCTTACTTCTGTTACCTTGTCATAAAACTCCAGGAGGTTTGTGATACAGGATTTGCCTTCCATGAACCCATGCTGGTTTTCATTTATAATCTTGTTCCTTTCCAGGTGTTCGACCACTCTCCTCCTGATAATCTTCTCCATGACTTTGCACACAATACATGTCAGAGACACAGGTCTGTAGTTTAGTGCCTCGTTTCTGTTTCCTTTCTTAAATATGGGGACTACATTAGCTGTCTTCCATTTCTCAGGTAATTGCCCAGTTTCAAGGGATGTGTTGAAGATTGTGGTTAGAGCCACGCACAGCATCTCTGCTCCTTCTCTAAGGACCCATGGGGAGATGTTGTCCGGTCCCATCGCCTTTGAGGTGTCAAGGTCACTTAAGAGCTTGTTCACCTCCTCCTCAGTTGTTCGTATGTCATCCAACACTTGTTGGTATATTCCCTCTTGATATTCCCTTCTGTGCTGTCTTCCCACAGCCCTTCCTGTCTCTACTGTAAAAACTTCCTTAAATCTCCTGTTCAGCTCCTCACATACCTCCTGGTCATTTCTTATGAGTTCTCCACCTTCTGTCCTTAATCTGATCACCTGGTCTTTGACTGTTGTCTTCCTCCTGATGTGGCTATACAACAGTTTCGGGTCAGTCTTGATTCTCGATGCTATGTCATTTTCATACTGTCGCTGGGCCTCTCTCCTTACCTGTGCATACTCATTCCTGGCTCTGCGACTGATCTCCCTATTTTCGTGTGTTCTCTGCCTTCTGTACTTTTTCCATTCTCTATTGCACTTTGTTTTTGCCTCCTTACACCGTCGGGTAAACCAGGGCCTCGTTCTGGTCTTCCCGTTGTTACTGTTGCCCTTGGGAATAAACTTTTCCACTGCCTCCTTGCAATTTGTTGTTACATATTCCATCATTTCATTTACTGGCTTTCCTGCCAGTTCTCTGTCCCACTGGACCTCCCGCAGGAAGTTCTTCAACCCTATGTAGTCCCCTCTTTTATAGTCAGGCTTTTCCCATTCAACTCCTGTTATTCTCTCCACTTGCAGCTCTACTATGTATTCAAAGCACAGAACCACGTGGTCGCTAGCTCCTAGGGGACTCTCATACTTGATGTCCTCAATGTCTGAGCTGCCCAGGGTGAACACAAGGTCCAATCTTGCTGGTTCATCCTCCCCTCTCACTCTGGTAGTGTCCTTAACATGTTGGTGCATGAGGTTTTCCAGCACCACGTCCAACATCCTGGCTCTCCATGTTTCGGGACCCCCATGTGGCTCCAGGTTTTCCCAGTCGATCTCCCTGTGGTTGAAATCCCCCATAACCAGCAACTTTGCTCTGCTGGAATGAGCTCTTCTTGCCACCTCAGCAAGTGTGTCCACCATTGCTCTGTTGCTCTCTTCATATTCCTCTCTTGGCCTCCTGCAGTTCTGTGGTGGATTATACATCACTGCAATGATCACTTTGTGTTCCCCAGACTGAAGTGTACCTGCTATGTAGTCTCTTTCTCCCGTCTCATCTATGCCTTCCATTTTCTCGAATTTCCATCTGTTTTTTACGAGCAGAGCAACCCCACCTCTCCCCCTGCCCCTTCTATCTTTCCTCATGATCTGGTATCCTGGTGGGAAGATTGTATCTGTTATTGTCTCCGTGAGTTTTGTTTCTGTAACTGCTATGATGTCTGGGGACTTCTCATTGATTCTTTCTTGCCATTCTTCATGTTTATTCGTTAATCCATCTGCATTTGTGTACCAAACCTTCAACTTCTGTTCTAATACTGTAACTGTGGTGTTGAATAGGTAAAACTGGTCAATTAGCAAGAACTCATTTACAATTTAGTCTTTTCTAAAATTTTCTCTTACACGTTTAAAGATATATTTTTTTCATTTATATTAATGTAAAAATTAATAACTTTGTACCAAAAGAACCTTAGAAAACTTACCTAACCTTATTATAACAAGTGTAATTTAATTTACCCTAATCCAACTAAATATAATTCAGATAAGTTTACAGTAATTTAATAACAAACAAACACAATGAAATATATTTTTTTCGTTGAGTTCAGAATGATTTTTGAGAAATTGTTGCATACACAAATTTTCGCTTGCCTTATTCGGCAAGAAGAACGTTACTATTTAAGTCAAAATCGCAAGTTTTGAGCTTAACAGGTCCAACGTTTTTCCACTGAACTACGGAACTTCAAATAAGATAGATTTGGAAACAGTACTTCTGTCCATGTTACCGTCGGAGGCACAAACTGTAACCTAACTGACGCCTCCCCACAGCGCCTGAGCTTTCACGGTAAATCCATTCTTACCTCCCTCAAAGCTATATAGTCTGTGAGCTCAGCGTAAGTCGTAATAATGCTCCTGGTCTGTGGGGAAGGAATCAGTAGTGTTACAGTCGGTGCCGCTGACGGAAACATGGACACAAGTACTGATTCTTCCTTATTAGAAGTTCCGTCACGTTATGCTACATATGTGTGTCTTGTATCTGAGGTCGCGGGATGAACTGCGAGTTGACGATGAACAAGTATCTGTTGTTGGCAATAAAGAAACATAAATATACGTAATTAGAGAAAAGTGTAAGGGAAGGGAGAGGTAGTGATGAATGTAACTAGAGATTAGCTTAAGCAAGGGAAAATATAGTGAATATGAGGGAAGGAAAAGATGGTGAGCAGCATGTTTTCAATATAACAATACTGAACAATTCTATATGACAGTTTCACTGTGGAAACAAAACCA
The DNA here is from genome assembly GCF_038502225.1 of Cherax quadricarinatus. Classification (NCBI taxonomy): domain Eukaryota; kingdom Metazoa; phylum Arthropoda; class Malacostraca; order Decapoda; family Parastacidae; genus Cherax; species Cherax quadricarinatus. The sequence continues at coordinate 21,505,626 of NC_091295.1, read as the reverse complement.
ATCAATGATTCTCCGTCATATTTCATCACCTGGGGAAAGATTTATACAAGCGGAAAGGAAATGTCAGCCTGAACTGGGAGACCTCAGTAGAGCGATGAGGATGTAGTCAAATATTTCGCTGTGGGTTCAACACCAACATGAGCGTCAAGTGGAGAAAAGAATTAACCAATAAAGAGGGGGAAAAGGGATATTTTGGAAGAAGAGAGAGGATAGAATAACGGAAGAGGGAAGAGAAAAAGAAATAGAATGGGATGAAGAGCGGGTGTATAGACGAAGGGAGAACTAGAGTCTGGGAAATAAAATGATGGAAACACCCGTAAAATATAAGTGGAGGAAGGTGAGAAAGAAATAATGAAAGACGGAAAAGCTCAAGACTGAAGTTAGGAAGGAGAATGTGATAAGAAATGAGACACATAACTTTGACGAAGGTCGTCCATCATTGATGAATTATTGCTCCAAGGAATAATTCAATCTCCTTTCTTTTAAGACTCCAATTTTCTCCTTCCTTCCTTCCCCTCTCTCTCTCTCTCTCTCTCTCTCTCTCTCCGATAAGAGTTCCTAACATTTTTTTACTACCTAAGAGCTGTTACCTAGATCAGCTCATTTGAAAGCCTTTTTATTGTTACGAAACATACAAGTAGGGAACTGAATGAAGTTGGAGCCATCTGTGGACCAGCATTTTCATTTGATCAACCGACTTTATTTCGTTGATATCATTATACTTTACGAACATGTTCCAGACTCGAGTCATTCTGGGATAAATGATCTCAGATGAAGTGATGTTTTGGAGAAGGGTACAGCCAGAGTGAAGTTGCTGCTTTCTACTCGTCTTGTGGTATAGAAGCTTGCTTCTCGCTGTCCTCGGAGTGGATCCAAGTGTGGTACTTTGACAATGTTGGCCTTGAACATGACAGTAAGTCCTCCAACATCTTTCCGGTGTTGAAGGCTCTGCTGCTCTGCTGCTCTGCTGCTCTGCTGCTCTGCTGAAATGACAGATCTATCCAAGCTGGGTCCAGGCGAGAGATGAGGCGTCTTGCGCTATTCTCTACTCTATCAAGCAGTCGTAGATGAGGAGAGCAGGCAACCCAGGAAAGTGGAGCATACTCAAGGTGTGAGCGTACTTGTGCCTCGGACAGAATCTTACAACCTCTACTGTCGAGCAGATGAGAGATACGTTTAAGTGCTGTAAGCTTCCTTGCCGCCTTGTTTGCAAAATTTACAACGTAGTTCTTCATGGTCAGTTTGGAGTCAGATTTCACCCCAAGTATATCAACTTCGTCCCCGATTGCCAACACTCTTCCATTCATACTTACTAATGCTCCGGCATTACCATCATGATGCCTAGAGACCATCATCACTTGTGCTTTCTTAGGTGCAAATGTTACCTGCCATCGGTTTCCCCAGGCTGATATAGCTCTTAGCTGGTGATTGATGTTGCTTAGAACAGCTGGTATTTCCTCTCAGATAAGTAGATGTCAGAGTACAGTCGTCGGCATATGCATGGGATCTGGGATGAGATGAAGAAGGTAATTGAAGTAGATATTCCATAACAATGGCCCAAGCACGCTTCCCGTTGGAACACTTGCCTTAATAGGGTGTCTTGCCGACTCTGTCCTATTGAGAACAACACTGAGAGATCTACCTTGAAGTTAATCACTGATGAGACAATGTAGATCCTCTCTCTCTCTCTCTCCCCAGCATCAAGACGCCCTTTTTCCCTTTAAGGGAATATGCATGCACCCATTCTCCCTTGAAAGGAATATGCAGGCACCCTTTAGTTCTGGCAGACAGTTTCTTAGTTCCTTAGTTCTGGCAGACAGTTCCTTACTTCTCGCAGTTTCTTAGTTCCTTAGTTCTAGAAGTCAGTTCCTTAGTTCTAGAAGTCAGTTCCTTAGTTCTAGAAGTCAGTTTCTTAGTTCTAGAAGTCAGTTTTTTTTAGTTCTTTCTTAGTTCTAGAAGCCAGTTTTTCAGTTCCAGCAGCCAGCTTCTTAGTTCCTTAGTTCTAGTAGACAATTTCTTAGTTCTAACAGACAGTTTCTTAGTTCTAGCAGACAGTTTCTTAGTTCTAGCAGACAGTTTCTTAGTTGTGTCGAAGATTTGCTTCCAACTTGTTCTTGTTTATTTCCTTTCTGAAGATTATTCTTCCCACGTTTTGATGGAAGTCAAAAGCGTCCTGATGGAGCCACTATGCAACCATGGAAGGATGGAAAGCAGATTGCCTGGGACTACACATGTGCTGCCACATTGGCAGACACCTACTTGCCATACTCCGTAGTAGAAGGGGGTGGAGTTGCCAGCCACAGGGAGACCCAGAAGATCCGAAAATATGAAGACCTTCCCCCCCCTTACTATAACTTCATTCCAATAGGGTCGGAGACCCTTGGAGCATGAGGCAAGTGTGCTCTAAAGTTCCTCAAAGAGCTGGGTGAAAAGCTCATCATAGAAACCAAGGACCACAGGGCGACCAGCTTCCTCTTTCAGAGACTCAGTGTTACGATCCAGAGAGGAAATGCCTGCAGCATTCTGGGCACGCGGCCCACCGCTGGGGAGCTGGACGAAGTATTCGAGATGTAGCTCTGAGTTACCTATGTTGTTTTACTTTCTGTTGTATTTTTGTTAATGTTTGGCCAATGTATTTTGTCTTTAAATAAAACATACTTGAAATATAGGGGGTGGTAGGAGAAAATTCTCAAACAGCTTCAGGGAGAACCTTGAGCTTTCCCTGAAGCAAGTTTATTCTTTACTCTGAGGATGAGGGTTCCCATGACAGTTCTAGAGGTGGTACCTCCCTATATTTTTTATATATATATATATATATATATATATATATATATATATATATATATATATATATATATATATATATATATATATATATATATATACATATATATATATATATATATATATATATATATATATATATATATATATATATATGTATATATATATATATATATATATATATATATATATATATATACATATATATATTTTATTTTTTTTTTTTTTGCTGACTTTTGAGTGAGTGGATGACGCGCTTCCAGCGTCAGTTCTGAGCACTTTCTCTCAAAGCTTTTTCAACAACTAGTAAAGCTCTTTCCTTGGCTTTTGATTTTGTCTCCTGTCAACCCTTTGGGGCCTAGTTCCTAGGGCTTTTGTTTCCATATGCTAGTTTACTGTTCACCCCATATCCATCCACAGGATGGATATGGGGTGCACAATATTCATCCACAGGATGGATATGGGGTGCACAATATTCATCCACAGGATGGATATGGGGTGCACAATATTCATCCACAGGATGGATATGGGGTGCACAATATTCATCCACAGGATGGATATGGGGTGCACAATATTCATCCACAGGATGGATATGGGGTGCACAATATTCATCCACAGGATGGATGTGGGGTGCACAATATTCATCCACAGGATGGATATGGGGTGCACAATATCCATCCACAGGATGGATATGGGGTGCACAATACTCATCCACAGGATGGATATGGGGTGCACAATATTCATCCACAGGATGGATATGGGGTGCACAATATTCATCCATAGGATGGATATGGGGTGCACAATATCCATCCACAGGATGGATATGGGTGCACAATATCCATCCACAGGATGGATATGGGTGCACAATATCCATCCACAGGATGAATATGGGGTGCACAATATTCATCCATAGGATGGATATGGGGTGCACAATATTCATCCACAGGATGGATATGGGGTGTACAATATTCATCCATAGGATGGATATGGGGTGCACAATATTCATCCACAGGATGGATATGGGGTGCACAATATCCATCCACAGGATGGATATGGGGTGCACAATATCCATCCACAGGATGAATATGGGGTGCACAATATTCATCCATAGGATGGATATGGGGTGCACAATATTCATCCACAGGATGGATATGGGGTGCACAATATTCATCCACAGGGTGGATATGGGGTGCACAATATTCATCCACAGGATGGATATGGGGTGCACAATATTCATCCACAGGATGGATATGGGATGCACAATATTCATCCACAGGATGGATATGGGGTGCACAATATTCATCCACAGGATGAATATGGGGTGCACAATATTCATCCATAGGATGGATATGGGGTGCACAATATCCATCCACAGGATGGATATGGGTGCACAATATCCATCCACAGGATGGATATGGGTGCACAATATTCATCCACAGGATGGATATGGGGTGCACAATATCCATCCACAGGATGGATATGGGGTGCACAATATTCATCCATAGGATGGATATGGGGTGCACAATATTCATCCACAGGATGGATATGGGGTGTACAATATTCATCCACAGGATGGATATGGGGTGCACAGTATTCATCCACAGGATGGATATGGGGTGCACAATATCCATCCACAGGATGGATATGGGGTGCACAATATTCATCCACAGGATGAATATGGGGTGCACAATATTCATCCATAGGATGGATATGGGGTGCACAATATTCATCCACAGGATGGATATGGGGTGCACAATATTCATCTATAGGGTGGATATGGGGTGCACAATATTCATCCACAGGATGGATATGGGGTGCACAATATTCATCCACAGGATGGATATGGGGTGCACAATATTCATCCACAGGATGGATATGGGGTGCACAATATTCATCCAGAGAATGGATATGGGGTGCACAATATTCATCCACAGAATGGATATGGGGTGCACAATATTCATCCACAGGATGAATATGGGGTGCACAATATTCATCCATAGGATGGATATGGGGTGCACAATATTCATCCACAGAATGGATATGGGGTGCACAATATTCATCCACAGGATGGATATGGGGTGCACAATATTCATCCACAGGATGAATATGGGGTGCACAATATTCATCCATAGGATGGATATGGGGTGCACAATATTCATCCACAGGATGGATATGGGGTGCACAATATTCATCCACAGGATGAATATGGGGTGCACAATATTCATCCACAGGATGGATATGGGGTGCACAATATTCATCCACAGGATGAATATGGGGTGCACAATATTCATCCATAGGATGGTTATGGGGTGCACAATATTCATCCACAGGATAGATATGGGGTGCACAATATTTATCCACAGGATGGATATGGGGTGCACAATATTCATCCACAGGATGGATATGGGGTGCACAATATTCATCCACAGGATGGATATGGAGTGCACAATATTCATCCACAGGATGGATATGGGGTACACAATATTCATCCACAGAATGGATATGGTGTGCACAATATTCAACCACAGGATGGATATGGGGTGCACAATATTCATCCACAGGATGGATATGGGGTGCATAATATTCATCCACAGGATGGATATGGGGGTGCACAATATTCATCCACAGGGTGGATAGGAGGTGCACAATATTCATCCACAGGATGGATATGGGGTGCACAATATTCATCCACAGGATGGATATGGGGTGCACAATATTCATCCACAGGATGGATATGGGGTGAACAATATTCATCCACAGGATGGATATGGGGTGCACAATATTCATCTACAGAATGGATATGGGGTGCACAATATTCATCCACAGGATGGATATGGGGTGCACAATATTCATCCACAGGATGGATATGGGGTGCACAATATTCATCCACAGGATGGATATGGGGTGCACAATATTCATCCACAGGATGGATATTAGATGCACAATATTCATCCACAGGATGGATATGGGGTGCACAATATTCATCCACAGGATGGATATGGGGTGCACAATATTCATCCACAGGATGGATATAGGGTGCACAATATTCATCCACAGGATGGATATGGGGTGCACAATATTCATCCACAGGATGGATATGGGGTGCACAATATTCATCCACAGGATGGATATGGGGTGCACAATGTTCATCCACAGAATGGATATGGGGTGCACAATATTCATCCACAGGATGGATATTAGATGCACAATATTCATCCACAGGATGGATATGGAGTGCACAATTTTCATCCACAGGATGGACATGGGGTGCACAATATTCATCCACAGGATGGATATGGGGTGCACAATATTCATCCACAGGATGGATATGGGGTGCACAATATTCATCCACAGGATGGATATTAGATGCACAATATTCATCCACAGGATGGATATGGGGTGCACAATATTCATCCACAGGATGGATATGGAGTGCACAATATTCATCCACAGGATGGATATGGGGTGCACAATATTCATCCACAGGATGGATATGGGGTGCACAATATTCATCCACAGGATGGATATGGGGTGCACAATATTCATCCACAGGATGGATATGGGGTGCACAATATTCATCCACAGGATGGATATGGGGTGCACAATATTCATCCACAGGATGGATATGGGGTGCACAATATTCATCCACAGGATGGATATGGGTGCACAATAAACTAGCCACTTCGATGGTAAAATAACCTCACTTCTCGAATACACACGTTGAACTGATTACTTTTAATAATATTGCTTAACTCTCTGGATATCTGGTCATCTCTCGCTTAGTATATTTTATGCCTCTAGTTTTTCTGGAATTATCTCAGAGCAGAATATATATATTTTTTTTGCAAATGAATGGTATAAAATACCGACACAATGGAAACATAAACACATATGCAGTTTAATGTGATCTTTTATTGACAACGTTTCGCCCACACAGTGGGCTTTTTCATGTCACAAACGGATCTACCTGGGGTGGAAGGTACGGGAGTATTTATAGTCAGGTTCAGAATGTTGAGGTCAGGTGGAGAACGCTGCATCTGATGATCTACCGGGTGGGGTTATAGAGTCTTGGGTAGCTTGGCAGGGGTACTGGGCAAGTTGTGAGTAGACCTTCTGCAGTGTTCTATGTTCTTATGTGGGATAGCGATGAAGAAGTTTCTTGGCAAGTGGTTCAGCTATGTTGTAGAAGCCATTGTTCTGGTTGAAATTGTTGGTTATAGAGATAAGCGATGATTCCAGGATTCTTCGGTATTGAGTGTTGTCTTCTGTGGCGATAAGTCTTGAGTTTCTGTAGTTAATTAAATGGTTGTGTGAATTGCGATGTTGTACACAGGCATTCCTTGTATCGTCAGTCCTGCTTGCGTATTGGTGTTCTGAAATACGTGTTTGGAGGTCTCTTGATGTTTCGCCCACGTATAATTTGTTACAGTCATTACAAGGGATTATGTATACCCCTGCAGAGGATGGAAGCTTGTCCTGTCTACTACTGGTGATGTCCTTGATGGTCGTGGTTGTGGAGGTAGATACTTGGAATGATGTATTGCTTTAGTAAGGTTGTCCACTTGGTTAGTTGTGAGGGGTTTGTAGGTATCTGGGTCATTAAGTAGATTGAGCATTTTGTGACTGCATCCAAGAAATGGTCTTACCAAGATCTACTCCTCCTCAAATTGCCAACATCAAACCCCCTTTCTCCGCTACATCTCGGACCTACCTTGAAGAGTGTGCAGATGACTTAAACAATGCTACAAAGGAAGCTTTTCTCCAAGCCAGAACACTAGGCACAGCACTTCGGGGCAACATGAACAGACGCACCGCCGAAATCATTCGCAGCAGAGTTACCACAGAGAATGTTCAACAGAAGATCAGACTTGCTAGAAAAACTACAAACTCTCTGCGATAATAGTAATTGGAAAAGCTTAGGAAGACCTGACATTATTCAAAATCTTTCATCTCGTCCACTATCAACCACAGAAACCGAAGCCCTCAGCTTAGGCCTCAAATTCGCAACAGGAATTACGAAACCAAAACAAGACCTCAATTTCATCGCCAAAAACTACAGACACAATGACTCCTACTTCCTAAAAGGTTTTCTTCAAGGCATCATTTCAGCAGCCATCTCTACACGCAGCTCCCCAGTCATACCTCGACGTTACATCATTACACTTAAAGGTTTATCAGAAGATACGACCATCAGGGTCACCACCGCTGATAAAGGAGGTGGTGTTGTTATCATGAACACTGACGACTACAGGAACAAAATGCTCAATCTACTTAATGACCCAGATACCTACAAACCCCTCACAACTAACCAAGTGGACAACCTTACTAAAACTTTTCTTCAAAGGACTCGCCTCATTCTGAGGAACTCAGAACAAGGGAAGAAACTTCTACACACCATACCCAGTAACCCCAGACCTGCCAGAATGTACGGCCTACCAAAAACTCACAAGCCTGGTATCCCATTGAGGCCCATATCTTCGGGAATAGGCAGTGCTCCACTCCAACTCTCAGGAATTCTCGCAAAACACCTCTCCAAACTCTTGGGCACTATCAGTCCAGCACATCTCAAACACTCGGGTGATCTTCTCAATCGCATTCGCAACATCAACATCAGGAATAAGAAACTTTCCAGCCTTGACGTAACTTCCCTATTCACCAAAGTACCTATTACACAAGCCATCGATCTCCTGCGCAGAAAAATTGACGATTCACTTGATCTTCCTATTCCAGCCAGCGATTTCATCGACCTCGTTGAACTATGTGTCGGCTTTACGTGTTTCTCTTTCGAAAATCACCTCTTTCAACAGACTTTTGGTCTACCCATGGGCTCGCCACTCAGTGCCGTCCTAGCGAACTTGTACATGGAACATCTAGAAGCCGAACGTTTCTCCACCATTATTCCTTCGACTGTCACCTGGCTCCGTTATGTTGACGACATTCTCCTCATAACTCCCAGGCGCTTCAACGTTCAAGCTCTCCAAGACAAGCTCAAGCAGGTCGAGCCATCAATCCAGTTCACACTTGAAGAAGAAGTCGACAACACTCTTCCTTTCCTTGATGTTCTTCTCTGCAAAACTAACCATGGACTTCGTTTTAAAGTCTATCGAAAACCAACCAACCAAAACGATCTTCTCCACTTCTACTCTCACCAC